>NW_028318682.1:4609596-4941894 GCF_062004578.1 Staurois parvus | reverse complement strand
TCAGGCGGAGTTTGACTTGGACGGTGCAGGGGCAGAGCCCAATTTTAGTGTTGCCTAGGGCAGCACAATGAGTAAACACACCACTGATTAGCCCTTTAAGAGACCGGATTTTAGATTCCCACCCGGGTGATAAATTCTCACTTACTGGTTTGTGCAATATCGGAAGTGATGTCACTAGGCTCCCCCACACACACGTTACATCACGTGACTTCCTCACGGTCAAAAATATCAAGTAATCAAAAATGTTGCTTTTTGACAAACAGAAGTGCAACCTTAAAATATGAAAAACCCCAAAAACTGTGAGCTCTATTGGCTGTAATGCCATTGCACATATTACCTGATTATATTACCAACATTAAATATTAAGAAAAAATAAGAAGAGCCTTTTTCTTATTTTTTTCTCCTTTCAGCATCTTAGTAGATGCCCCCTACTTATTCTTATGTGGTAGTGCAGTGTTACTTTTGACATAAAATTCCGATTTAGTTTTAGTCATAGTCTTTTGACTAAAATGCCATTTTAGCTTTAGTCGTATTTTAGTCATCTAAATTGTTTTAGTCGTATTTTAGTGTTAATTTTGTCGACAATAATATTTTTGTCTACTAAATTAAAACTATTTTAGTTTGACGAAAATATTATGATTGACAAAATTAACACTGATCCAATGACCAAAGCATGCCATAAATGTGATCCAAAATTCCCCTTTAGCTTAGGGAGAAGCCAGAAAAGAGAGGTGAAGGACTATTGGGACTACTAACATCCCTTTGGCATGGGATGTGAGACTCTGGTTAAACCCCTAAAGGCATGTGTTACTCCTCGACTTTGCTCTTATCTTTGTTGTTATCTGTTTCCAACTAAAGAATGCTTCATCACCATTGAGATGACTGGAAGGATGTACTGTATGCAGGGGCGGACTGATCATTTCGAAACTCGGGCACTGCCTGAGCGCCCGGGGTCAGTAGGGGGCCCCATGAGATGCCCCTGGTGCCTTTTTCATAGGCTTTTTTGAGTTTGGGCAAGGACACAGGGGCTCCATGATCCCCTATTGCCGGGGGGCCCCATGAGTTGTCAGTCCGCCCCTGACTGTATGTGTGTATATACCAGTGGCGGACTGACCATTTGGTATCTCGGGCACCGCCTGAGGGCCCGGGGTCAGTAGGGGGCCCCATGAGATGCCCCTGGTACCTTTTTCATACGCTTTTTTGAGTTTGGGCAAGGACACAGGGGCCCCATGATCCCCTATTGCCCGGGGGCCCCATGAGTTGTCAGTCCGCCCCTGGTATATACATATATATATATATATATATATATATATATATATATAATTTTTTTTTTTTTTTTTTACTGCGTTTCAGTAAAAAGTGGAAAAGCTTTCATTGTGTGTGCTCTCCTCTTCTCATAACCTCAAGATGGGAAGGTTTTCTGGAAGCAAAACATTTTCTGGGGGAGGTTGCTATGGAACGGGTTACTGGGCCAGGCAGGGACCTCCCTTGGGTATCTCTGTTTTGGCACTCAGGGGAGGTCTATATCACCTCAGTGAGGATATGCTCCCCAGCATGCGGCTAGACCAGGGGCGGACTGACAACACATGAGGCCCCTGGGCAATTGGGGATCATGGGGCCCCTGTGTCCTTGCCCACACTCAAAACACACCCAAAAAATCCTATAAAAGGTACCAGGGACATTTTATAGGGCCCCCTACTGACCCCAGGCCCTCGGGCAGTGCCCGAGTGTTCGAATGGTCAGTCCGCTCCTGGGCTAGACTGCTACACAACACTTCCAGCACTAATTTAGAGGAATCTACTGACTTGGCTAGATCCAGCTTCTGTGAGAGATAAATCCACTTTTCCAAAGCTCTTGAAGTAAATAAGCCTTTTTGTATGTGGTGGTTTAAACCTCTTTCCTCCAGGTGCATTAGTGCCCCTTTGTCACTTGCAATGATCTGAAAGTGAACAACTTTCCACCAAGCTTATAATATAAATGTTTGCAGGATGAGCTGAATTCCACTATATTGTGCACTCTAGCTGCCATTCTGGATCATTTAAACTATGTGCAGTCCACTCAACTAGAGAACTATTGAAGAGTTTGAATTGCCCGGCCACTACTAAGGCCAAGTGTGCAAGTGTGCAAATGGGCAGTTTGAACAATCCAGAGTAGCTGCTAGGGGGCGCAATACAGTGAAGTTCGGGCATGGGGGCGAGCTTATGTTTTCTGAAGAGGATCCAAAACAGCTCCATCTGGGCATGGGAGGACCTTCACCATTTTCAACAAGAGGAACAAAGGTATGTACTGTACTGTTCAGTAGATATAAAATTGCATAGGGTTTTTTTCTGAAAATCTTCCTGAAAGTTGAACTTACAATTATGATAAATGATAAAAGCTGGAGTTTTTATTTTATTTAGAAATGATACTGCTGTTTTATTTTGTGACACGTCATGCAGACTTGTAAAGTTCCTGAAAGGTCTACTTTAAATCAACCATATAACATGAGGCACACTGGTAGAACCAAAGACTAGCCGCCCAGAATAAGAAGCCACTTTAGAGGCAGGCTGTGGCATTATAGTCATTTCAGAAGAGGGGTTTTCTTCTATTTCACTGTACTCGCTATATCAAAAGCAACATGACTTACTGCTTGTGTGGTCTGCACAATGTATCACTGCAGTCCCACTGTAATGGTGTAATTTATGGATGGGATGAGCCGCTCTCTTTAGCTTTCACAGAGTGTCCCTCTGTATGAATAATTAATCTGGACACGCATGCTGCAACTATCTATCTTCTGGACTCACCATTAGATTTCTTTGTGAGAAACAAGCTCACTGGGTCAGTACATCTCATCACCAGGGAAGGATTAAGAATATTGCTGCCTACACAAAATGATTGTGACAATGATAATGCCAGATGAAAGATAAACAGCACAGCTTTTTTTTAAAAGCAAGGCAGAGAACTGCTTTAAATATGAAAGCACAGGTCAATGTCTTTTTTCTATTGATCCTTTATTAGTCCACCAAGCATTACTCACTGTACATGTCTTAATACAAGATAAAAAAAACAGAATCATTTCTGTGAAATATATTAACAGTTCACAATAGTTATCATAACAAAAGAGAAAAAAACTAGAAAAAAAAGAACAAAATATTTTACAAAATTAATGTTTAAAACTTTTTTGGTTCTGGATAAAATGTGGAAAGATTAGAACATCTTTCAAGTTTTTTTCTGCTATCCAGAACACCATTAATCTTTTTCCCCACCAACGTATGTCAGCAGTGGGGGGGTTTGCGCATGATACAATGCATGTAAATCTGACCACCGTTGGCTTTTACATGGAAGAGATTCGTTGATTGTAGAGCTGCATGATAAGTTCCACAAATGGGCGCCCTCTCCGCATGACACCTGCGAGCCCAGGAATGGCATGACAGGTATAGATGGGTAGAGGGGAAGAAGACCAAAGAATGTCAGCTCACTGATCTCCCCTAGCTACAAAGAACCTGGAAACGACAAGCATTTTGTCCTTCAGTTTCCCCAGGTGTGACTGGGGAAGAAACTAACTGAGCACAACTGTGCTCCATTATCTTCAGTGGTGTAAAGGGGAGACATTAGGGGTTTAATAGATTGCGGATGTCCGATTAAAGAGAGCATGCCACAATATATGTGCTATCACACGGGGGTTATTGGTCCACTATGTGATAGGAATACAGTTAAGTGAAAAAAGTGTACAAAATTAAAGGTACACCCAAGCACTTAATCCCCCTGGAAAATAAAATTGAGCCTTCCCACTCTTATGTAAACACGAATGCATGTACATACACTCACTGGCCACTTTATTAGGTACACCTGTTCAATTGCTTGGTAACACAAATTGCTAATCAGCCAATCATGTGGTAGTAAGTCAATGCATTTAGGCATGTAGACATGGTGAAGATGACTTGCTGAAATTCAAACCGAGCATCAGAATGGGGAATAAAGGGGATTTAAGTGACTTTGAACATGACATGGTTGTTGGTGCCAGATGGGCTGGTCTGAGTATTTCAAAAACAGCTGATCTGCTGGAATTTTCAAGCACAACCATCTCTAGGGTTTACAGAGAATGGTCCGAAAAAGAGAAAATAATCCAGTGAGCGGCAGTTTTGTGGACGAAAATACCTTGCTAATGTCACAGGTCAGAGGAGAATGGGCAGACTAGTTTGAGATGATAGAAAGGCAACAGTAGGGTCAGAATTTGGTGTAAACAACATGAAAGCATGGATCCATCCTGCCTTGTTTCAATGGTTTAGGCTGGTGGTGGTGTAATGGTGTAGGGGATATTTTCTTGGCACTAGAAAGGTGTACCTAATAAAGTGGCTGGTGAGTGTATGTAAGCAAACACGTTAGAGGTGCCTACATACAAAACCTTGAACAGCCTTTGAAGTGTCACCTCTGGAAAATGTATGGTTCTAGAGTTTTTTTGCCATATCACAGGCATGTGCAGTTTTGAAGGTTGACATGCTGGGTATCTATGTACTCAGAATAACCTCAACTTTTATATTTTATCAAAGAGTGGATAATGTATTTTGTTTTTATGCACTAAAATTAACGATAGTGTTTTTCTGTGCTAATATCATGTGACATAAAAATGTGGAACTTCCAACATTTGGTTCCATGGTGCTCTGGCTATCCATAGCCCACATGCCTTATAGTGTCCATACTAACCATCAATCAAAAACCCACGTAAATTTATTTCTACTGGAACCCCCTTGGTGTAAGCTCCGAAATTTTATAACTCCCCAAAGAAATAAATAGCTTTCTTTATGGGCAGCCAGAGCACCATTGTTATTGTATTTTACCCCTATATCAGTATGGAGCAGGGGTCTCCAAACCTTCTAAACAGGCCAGTTTACTTTCCTTCAGACTTTAGGTGGGCTGAACTGTGACCACTGGGAGTAGTAATTGCCCCAGCATCAGTGAGAGTAGACAAGGTTTCAGTGTTGGTGGTCAGTGTGAGTAAATAAATGACATAGCATCTGTGGTCAGGAGGAGTAGGAATTGTGCCCCACTATTGGTGTCAATGGGAGGAATAGTGCCCCATTGTTGTGTGGGTGTCAGTGGGAGGAATAGTGTCCCAATGTTGGTGTCAGTGGGAGGCTAGTGCCCCATCATTGGTGTCAGAAGGAGGAATAGTGTCCCACTGTTGGTGTCAGTGGTAGGACTAGTGCCATGTATCAGTGGGAAGAATAGTGCCCCAAGCGCCAGGTAAAGGCAAACAAAGGGCCTGCATTTGGCCCTCAGGCTGCAGTTTGAAGACCACTGGTATGGGGGGATACTTTCTCTAATTGGTGGTTTCTTTCTTTTGGCTTTTAGAAGTAGAGATATCTTGTCACTATACAGGAATCTTCATCAGGAGAAATGTTTCAATATCCTTTTTTTAGGTATTTTCTTTTGAAATTCTGTTAATGGCAAGGCTCTATATTATTGGGTATAAAGATATAGTGGAGAGAGGAATAAAGCTAACTTTGGGGAATAAGAGTATATGGATATTAATATGTTATAGGGGTATCATAATTTATACTCATCTATTCTTGTTGGTGGGGCCACCACATAGTAGGGTCAGGGTTTATCCCACAGGGATACTCATTGTTGAGATATAGAGTAATAGGATTGCATGAGGATATAAAGACATAATTGAGGATGGTCTATATTTAATTGTACACATGTAATACTTTTTTTATGATACTCAGGAGAATTTCAGGATTATTATAATTTCATTAATTACCTCTACAGTCGCCATGTGATGTCCAGGCGATCCTTGTGAACATCTGTTTTTTAACAGGCTGATTTCTATATGTCTACACCATTTCAAGATTGCAAGTGCATGTTTTGACACTGACACTGAATAATATGGTTTGGTGATGCAAGATGAATGTATGGTAAAAAAAAATTGTAATAGATATATATCCTTACTCCTGAGGAAGACATTGGGGTTGATTTACTAAAACTGGAGAGTGCAAATTCTGGTGCAGTGCTGCACGGGAGCCAATCAGCTTCTAAGTTCAGCTTGTTCAATTTAGCTTTGAAAAAAAAAACTGGAAGCTGATTGGCTACTATGCATGTCCTGCATGGTATGTCCTGGAAACTCCAATAATGAAATCCCCCTGTCACATTCTTTCACATTTGCATGTTCCAACACCCCTGGTGTAACAGTAGCCCAGCAGGAGCTACTGGATTTAACTGGTTCTTCCCAGAACAGTGCAGAGGCCACTAATCACACGGACAACAGTCATTCTGGCTCCAGTAAATAGTTTCCATCCAGCACTCTTCAGTGAGTCCTTCAGACCAGATCCTTGAGTGTGCCTGCTTAGTTAGCTCAAAAGGTGATAAGAAATAGGCCCTTCACCTCTGTCACAGCTGGGACCTTGATGAACATCAGCGTACTCCAGAAAAAAACTGCCTCAGAGGGGCAGAGTCCCTGAGGCTATGGAATGTCTCCAGCAGGACAAGGACAAGGGCTGCTCCAGACCTCAGGCTATTTATGTTCTCCTTAGCTAGCTCCTGGGCACACCTCCCCAGGGATTGCCTGAAGCACACTAAATATTCAAGCTGCCCATTTGCCTCTCTCAGCCTTCCGTGTTCTGGACGCCTCCAGAATGCAGGGTGAAGCAATAAAAACCTGCAGCTTGTGAGATCTAGAACAGCCCAGAAAAATCAATAGCTGCTTCAATGATTAGAGAGGAGACAATAAACACTAAATGTATTTATCATCCTAGCAGGGACGGACTGACCATTTGGAAACTTGGGCACTGCCTGAGGGCACGGGGTCAGTAGGGGGCCCCATGAGATGCCCCTGGTACCTTTTTCATAGGCTTTTTTGAGTTTGGGCAAGGACACAGGGGCCCCATGATCCCCTATTGCCCGGGGGCCCCATGAGTTGTCAGTCCGCCCCTGCATCCCAGTAACCTACCTAGAAGGGTGCTATATCTATATATGTGTAAATTTATCACTTTGGAATGGCCTGAACACAAAACTAATAAAATGTAAGTTGATTTGAGCATATATGTATTTAATGGATAACATTCTAGAATTCAATAGAAATAAACACGTTAGCGAAGGTTATAAACTATCCTCTCATTGTCCCAGCATTATCACATTAGCTAGTAGTTTCAGCTAGTAAGCAAAAAAACCCCAAAAACACAGATACAACCTTTCTTTGCCAGGTATTATTGATCCAGCATTTGTATCCATGGCAAATAAAGGTGAGCTCAGAATGCTATACAATTGGGTAACCCTCAGAAACCTGTGGCAAACACTAATCTAGATAGCCAAGGACTGTTATGAATAATGTCAATTCTCACATAAAACAAAGGAAAGCTTGTGTAATGTGAAGAACTGTTTTAGAAACAATATTCTACAATAAAAAAAAAATTATATTCATGGAAATGCAAAATACCCCAAACTACCCACTTACATAACAAAGTAAGAAAATTGACATATCTTCATGAGGAAGAATGGGAAAGGGTATTTTTGACAATACCCTCACCATAAATCATCAGATTTAAATAGAAAATCTAGAATTACCAACACATTGATACATACAATTACATTTATCAGCTTTGTAAAAAAAAATTAAAAATTATAACATATGACTGTGTTAAATCCAAAACCAAAAATTTAATTTATTGCAGCTTACCAATTCTGAAATGTGGTGGTTGAATACATTTTTGTTATTATTATTTTTTTCTGGAGATCTGGCCAATAACACACTCCCTGCCTTAGACTGTCTCCACCCTGGATGGAGGAGCAACGGTGATACCTTTGGAAAGCAGATTTGTTACTCTGTGGAGAGGGTAGTGTTAGATGTACTAGCAGATTTAGATGGACCTGACTAACAAACTAAAGCCAAACTCCAGCTAACACTTTTTAAGCGGGTACAGAAACTTTTTTTTTCCTTTTTGGGAAAAAGGTTTTATATCAATAAAAGTTGACCATTGTAAGCACCCTTGTCAGCCTTACATGGTTTGTCTCAACCCTCCGACTGACACCTTTGCTTGTTATCTTGCTTTGGGAAAGGAAGTTGAAAAATGAAAAACTTACTGGTTGGATCTGTAGATGAAAATAAAAGTAAAAAGCCTAATATTTGTTTGGTTTAATACCGCTTTAAGTAAAATGACATTATTACGAACTTTAATCCTAATAGGTTGTACAGAAAATGCACATCTAAGCATTAACCCGAACCCAATCGCTATTCTATTTAGCTACAGTAGTAAACAGATGTTATTTCCCCAGAAGGCATTCTTCTACCAGTTCTGGACTGGTAGACTGAATAAATCAAATGAAGTATATCTTTCAGAGAGGAGAGTTCCATACTGGGGGGAAATGAGCTTAAAAGGTTACATAGCATAAAGTAGATGCAAATCCTAACAGAACGACATTTAATTTCTAAAGTACTGTGTATCATAAACAATTATCTTTTTTTTTTCTTAATTAAGGTGTTGTCTTTACCTTTTTTCATTCTTTGCTGCATTTTAGCACTCCCACGGCCTCCTTTCAGCCACTTTCTGTCTACATCACTGTAGCTCAGCAATGGCTGCATAGCATTTCTTAACCACTTGGCCACCGAGCACTTTTACCCCCTTCGTGCCCAGGCCAATTTTCAGCTTTCAGCGCTGTCGCATTTTGAATGACAATTGTGCTGTCATGCAACACTGTACCCATATGAAATTTTTTGCATTTTTTTCACACAAATAGAGCTTTCTTTTGGTGGTATTTAATCGCTACTGGGGTTTTTATTTTTTGCGCTATAAAAAAAAAAAGCAAACTATTTGAAAAAAAAAAGTTTTTCTTTGTTTTTATTATAAACTTTTGCAAACAGGTATTTTTTTCTCCTTCACTGATGTGCGTTGATGAGGCTGCATTGATAGGCAGTCACTGATAGGCACAACTGATGGGCACTGATGAGGTGGCATGGATAGGCAGTACTGATGGGCACTGACAGACTGCAGTGATGAGGTGGCATTGATGAGGAGGCACTGATGATGCTGCACTTATATACAGCAATGATGGGCAAAGGTCAATTGTGGGGAAAAAGGACATAAATTTAATTTGGGTGCAGCGTTGCATGACCATGCAATTGTCAGTTAAAGTAACGCAGCGCTGTAATGCAAAAAATGGCCAGGTCATGAAGGGGGGTAAATCCTCTGGAGGACAAGTGGTTAATATCACTTTAACCACTTGCCTACTGGGCACTTGTACCCCCTTCCTGCCCAAGCCAATTTTCAGCTGTCAACGCTGTCGCACTTTGAATGACAATTGCGCGGCCATGCAACATTGTACCCATATGACATTTTTATAATTTTTTTCACACAAATAAAGCTTTCTTTTGGTGGTATTTACTCGCCACTGGGTGTTTTTATTTCTTGCGCTATAAACAAAAAAAGAGCAAAACATTTGAAGAAAAAAAAAGTTTGGACAGCACTGATGAGCACTGATAGGCGGCACTGATGGGCACTGATAGGCGGCACTGATGAGGTGGCATCGATAGGCAGCACTGATGGACATGGATATGTGGCACTGATAGGTGGCACTGACAGGCGGTACTGATGGGCACTGACTGACAGCAATGACTGGCGGCACTGCTGGGCTGCACTGCTGGGCACAACTGCTGGGCGGCACAGCTGGGCAGCACTGATGGGTGGCACTGCTGGGCACTGATGTGTGGCACTGCTGGGCACTGATACGTGGCACTGATGATCAGAGCACTGATCATCAGTGCCCTGATTATCAGTGCGGATGTCCTCTGTGACAGTTGCTGGTTATCGGCAGTACTTTCCTCACGTTGTGACAGCGAAAGGAAAGTGCTGCTAATAATCGGCAACTATATTTACATTGCAATCTGCTGTGTCATTGGACATGGCTGATCACGTGGTAAAACACCATTGTGATTGGCCTTTTACCTAGTCATGTGATCAGCTGTGTCCGTAGGACACAGTGATCACTGACAGCACAAGTTGCGCGCCACTGGGGGCAGTGCGGGGGGCACATTCTAGGAGGACATCATTTGATGCCCTCCCAGAACTAGACAACCATGCTGTAGCCGTCATTCAGCTATAGTGCAGTTGGCAAGTGGTTAATTAAAGTGGCTTACCATGTGCTGACAACAGTGGACCATTCCTACATAATGCATTTTGAAATAACCACTTGTAGTCATTTGAAAGCCTGTGTAACAAGGTGACAACACAGGCGTACTATTGGGAGACAAGACAGGACATGCCTGAACAAGGAACTTTGTGACAGGATTACTTTAATTACAATTGTAATTGAAAATACTTTTAAAATCACATTAACATGTTATTGCTTATATTAGATTTAAGTGATCGATATTTCATCCATTTTAAGTTTTAGGCAAAACCTAGTTAGCTGTTTTTTAGCTACAATAATAATTAGATGTTATTTCCCCAGAAAGAAATCTTCAGCTAGCGAAAAAACTACCAAAATTCAATTCACGCCTGGGCATCCCTGACTTTCGAGTGGGAATGTTGGAAATCTTTGTCAATCAGTGGCTGCTGTCAAAATACAATGTCTCAGTAAGGGAGATTCTTGTGGATGGAGGAATCCATTTGTTTTTTATGTTCAGCTTGCTGGATGAAAAAAAATGACCCATCTATGGCCAGCTTTGGATATTGTACTCATGTAGGATCCTATTATAGCCGAGTCGGGGACAGGGTAAATGTTTTCATAGTTCTCCACTAAAAGGAATGGAGTCATATTCTGTCTAGTTTTGAGATACCTAGTAGTGGTACTAGAGAGTAGTGTTTTGAATAAGAAAGAAGACAGTGGTGAGTTGAGCCTGCTGAGTGGACTTTAGTGGGGCTTGTTATTGTTAGAGATATAGAGCTCCTATTGTGGGCTTCTCCTTCAGTGGATGTCACCTATGTTTCCGATTATGAGTAGCCAAGAAAGCTGGAGGAAACTCTGGAATGGGAAGTGTTGTAGATCAGCCTTTTTCAACCAGGGTGCCTTGAGGTTTCTGCAGGAGTGCCTTGGCAAAATGTCTAAAAATTGCCCAAAACTTGTATACAAGCCAGCGAGTGGAAAAAGCCTGCCTACACAAAGCCATAGGTTTCCATTGTGCACTATTACAACCTTGTAGCTGCTGGCATCCTGACAACCAATGACATCCTCAGTTGATAAGGAAGATGTTGGTTGCCTGCACAGCATTCTTGTTTGACCCTCTCTTGCCCTTCTCCATCAGTGCTGGGGTCACATCAGCTCAGTGATGGAGAAAAACTGAGGAAGAAGAGAAACATGGAAATACTAGCCAGTACCAGTGTGCAAAAGTGTATTTGCACACCAAACTAGACTAAATCACCTCTAACGTTGGGTGTCCTACATGTGTGGATGTCGTTGCATATATAAAGCTATTAGAATATTGTTTTTACATTTTAGAGGGTGCCTTAAAATTGCTCATAATTTTAATAGGTGCCTTGCCTAAAAAAGTGGCCTCTCTGCGTCTGGGCCTTGACGCCAAGCGGCCGCATATTTGTGTGCAATTAAAAAATACATATGCGCTGAGAGCGCAGGCCATGTGCGCTCCCAGCACATATGTCTGCTACTCACGGAAAGGTCTCGATCTCCCCTTTTGATCTGGACCTTTTCCGATTATGTGATCGCCGCGAAGGCGAATCACAGCGGTCACATAACACTAAAGCCCCGCCCCACCTCCTAGCTTCTGAAACTCCTAAAGGTCTGGGAGGCACCGGCGCCAAGAGGTTAAAGTGTGTGTTACTTCTAATATGGACTTCCCTTCTTTGCTGCCTTTTGGTCTATTGAAAGTAAAATAAAATTATACATGAGGGGTGCCATGTTACTTTCATTGAACAATAATACATGCAAATCCCAATGAGAGCTATAAGATTTTACTTTCTAGGGCAGATACAATATCGTAAATTTACAAAAACTGGTTCACTCAGAATCTGGTGCACCTGAGCATGGTAGGCAATCGGCTTCAAAACTCAGCTTGTTTAATTAAGCTCTGGCAATAAAACCTGGAAGCTGGTTGGTTTCTTTGCAGAAGTGCACCTATTGTTCCACTCGCCAGCTTTAGTAAATAAACCCCAATGAGGTTGATTTACAAAAGGCAAATAGGCTGTGCACTTCAAGTGCACTAAAAGTGCAGTTGCTCTAAATCTGTGGGGAACATGCAAGTTTGTGCATGACTGGATGAAAGAAATCAGCATAGCTTTGCTTCTTTTCAGAGCGTCCCCACGGATATAAAACAACTTCACTTTCAGTGCACTTGGAGTGCAAAGCCTATTTGCCTTTAGTAAATCAACCCCTATGTGTTTGAATTAGGCTACATTCACACTTGTGCGACTTGTCATGCGACTTTGGACACTAAAGTCGCACCCCATGTTTTCTAATGAGAACTGTTCATATATGTGCAACTTAAAGTTGTAGAGACTTTAAAAAGGTTCCTGCACTACGTTGGTCCAACTTGAGTGCCATAGACTGCAATGTGAACCCTCAAAAGTCGCATGAAAGTTGCATCTTAATGTTATACAATAGGACAGTTGTGCAACAGTCAAAGCCAAAGTCAACAGCCAAAGGCGCATCCAAGTCACACCCATCCAAAGTTGCATCGAAGCAACAATGGAAATTCACAATGGAAATTGCCGGACATTGGAGTCGAACAAGTGTGAATGGAGCTTTACTAAGAAGAAATACGGGAGGGCAGGGAGATATTGCTATGAAAATAATTGGTTTGCTTGTAGTACAGCCCACATGACCTGGAAAAAGTACTTGCGCCCAGTCTTTGCAATCCCATAACTGATTTGCTGAAGAATGCACTCACAGTTAGTATTGGCAGAGCCTGCAGCAGACATCAAACTGGACAGATGTTACAGTGATGTATGTCCTTAGACAAAGACAGACAGTGGCAAAGTCAGCAGACTAGTGGCCAGGCCTGACCAATAAACAGACAAATGATGGACGATAGCAGAGATAACAAGCTAATAATCAGAATACGTACAGAAAAAATAGCGTGAATGATAAATCCAAGCCATTAACAGTTAAAAAGAACTTAAGTTGGCCATGAACTTTGCGAATTACAGAGGGTTGCTGATGAACTGATTGAAATTTGCTGCATGGGTGACCATGTCAGCCCTCCACTGCTCGACAGCCTTTGCTTGAAAAAATCCAATTTTTACTTCTAGTGGATTTTTTTATTGTTTCATTAGTTGCATGCACCCTGTTCATTCAAAATATTTCTCCCCTTTATTATACATCAACAGAATGAATAGAAAAGCTAAAAATCTCATATAGGTGGATTTCACCTTGATAAGTAATTGATGAATCATGTAACATGCACCAAACCTGAAAGAGTTCCATTTGGAACTAAATTGCATATCAATAATTTATTGGTTCAAAGACATATATTCAGCCATGGCATGGTAGGATTCTGGGTTCAAGTACAGACGGCAAAAGGCCTTCACTTCGCATCCATGTGAATAAATCACTTATTAACTTTCTCTAATAACATCCTTCTGTATTTTCGTGGAAGGCTCCCCGTTATATTAGCAGTGAGAAGAATCTTTATAATATAATGTAACAGGACCACCTCTTCCCACTAGTGGACTGACTACAGAGCACCAGAAAGCAGTAACAATGTACAATAAAAAAATGAAAATAATAACAATAATAATGAAAGTAGAAAGAATTTAAAGTAGATGGAAAACATAACTTGGCATTTAGGCCCATTCACACTTGAGCGATTTGTAGCTCGAAGCTCCAAAATGCTTGAAGAGAAATATCAGTTAGTGTCATTGGAGATGATTCACATCTCCACTCCAAGTTGCCTGGACTCAAATGCCTGAAGATCATACAAGATCTGGAGCTTTTCTGTCTCTCAAATCAGGCAGATTTGCACATTTATGAGCGTTTTTATTTACATAGAAATTTATGGAAACACGCAAAAATAAATAAAAATACTCATAAAGAAATATTAAGGAAATAAATTAATCATATGTAATAATAAATAAATAATATTTAACCCCTAACCTTAATATATAGCCCTAATATATATATATATATATATATATATATATTTATCATGATATATATATATATATATATATATCATGACTAACAATGATAATGATAATAATAATTAAATAATAATAAACACCTAACAAAAAAATTATTAATAATAATTTATTTATTTTGTGTTAGAGTTAGGGTGTTTATTTATTTATTTATGTATTATATATTATTCATTTAATGAATTTATGATCATTTTTCTTTATTTGTGCATTTATTTTATTTGTTTTACATTTATATATTCATTTATTATTATTACTATTAACACCCTAACACAACATAAATAAATAAGAAGATAATAAATAAAATATTAACCCCTAACCCTTATCCTAACCTTAACTCTAACTCCATACACAAAAAAAAGATAATAAATGAATAATAATAAAAAAATAAATATAAGCTGAATGAAGCGCTACAAAAGCTGAAAAACCTAGCAACAAATGATGAAACAGATGATATTTTTCTCTATTGGCTAAAAAAACCTCCCAAAGCTCAAAAACACCGGAAAAACGCTGTATGAAAATACACATAAATAAGCAGAACGAGTGCAAATCGCATAACAAAACATGAAAAAACACTTAAAGACACTACGCTCAAGTGTGATTCCAGCAGTTTGCTAAAGCACAGTGTATCACTAATGATTGCCATACTTTTTCTTTTAGAACATTCTGTTTTCCCTTGTTTTATCCTTTGTTGTACCTTAGGACTGCTAATCTCTTCCAGCCTCTTTCAATCACTTCCTGTCTACATGCATGGACTCCAGTGAAAGCTGAATGTCATTACTCTGAATTAAATTCTTGATGTCAACAAAGGCAGCATATGCCTGCAAAAGTAACCCCTCACAGGAGAACAACTGGGAGATGGCACCCCACTTCTGGAACAAGGACTTTCATGGTAGCATTACAAGATATTATTATTATGAAAAAGGCATGTTTAAAAATTACACGTTAAAGTGTTGTGGGTGTGTGTGTTGCAATTACAAATGTTTAGGCATTCTCATGTTTATTTCTTTTATTTGTATTGTATGACATGATCAGAGAAAAATTGATCAAAGATTGCAACAAAGTATTGTTCAATCAACTTCCAGACAAACTCAAGCTGACCTTCAGGCACAGGGTACAACTGTGTCAACTTGCACTATATGCCGCCATCTGAATGAAAAGGGACGATATGGTAGGAGACCCAGGAGGACCCCACTACTGACACAGAAACGTAAAAAAGCTAGATTGGAGTTTGCCAAAATCTACCTGAGGAAGCCAAAATCCTTTTGGGAGAATGTGCTGTTGACAGATGAAACAGAATGACAGCTTTTTGGTAAAACCCATCTTTCTACTGTTTTCAAAAAAAGCAATGAGAACAGAATACAGTCCCTACAGTCAAACATGGTGGAGGTTCACAGATATTTTGGGATTGCTTTGCTACTACAGGCACTGGATGTCTTGACCGTGTGCATGGCATTATGAAATCTGAAGACTACCAAAGACTTCTGGGGTGCAATGTGTTCTTTAAGTGTCAGAAAGTTGGGTCTCCGTCAGAGGTCATGGGTCTTACAGCAGGACAATGGCCCAAAGCACACGTCAAAAAGCACCCAGAACTGGTTTCAGACAAAGTGCTGGAGAGTACTAAACTGGCCAGCAATGAGTCCAGATCTCAGTCCCATAGAGCTCCTGTGGAGAGATCTCAAAACACAGTTGGGAAAAGGAACCCTTCCAACCTGAGAGACCTAGAGTGGTCCAAAATTCCAGTAAAGAGGCACTGGATGTCTTGACCATGTGCATGGTATTATGAAATCTGAAGACTACCAAAGAATTCTGGGGTGCAATGTGTTCTTTAAGTGTCAGAAAATTGGGTTTCCGTCAGAGGTCATGGGTCTTACAGCAGGACAATGGCCCAAAGCACATGTCAAAAAGCACCCAGAAATAGTTTCAGACAAAGTGCTGGAGAGTACTGAACTGGCCAGTAATGAGTCCAGATCTCAATCTCATAGAGCACCTGTGAAGAGATCTCAAAACAGCAGTTGGGAAAATGAACCCTTCCAATCTGAGAGACCTAGAGTGGTCCAAAATTCCAGTCAAGAGGTGTAAGGAACGAATTGAAAGTTACAGAAAGCAATTGATTTCAGTTATTTTTTCCAAGGGATGTGCTACCAAATATTAAATTGAGGGTGCCAATAATTTTATCCAGTCCATTTTTGGGGTTTTGCGTGGAATGTGTCAGATTTGGCACTTTGTTTCTCCACTTTTTTTGTGTCATACCAATACAAACAAAAGAAATAAATAGAATGCCTAAACATTTGTGATTGCAACAATTTTATGGGCATAGTGGTGCATTATCTGATAGAAAAGAAAGGGTGCTAATATTTTTAGCCATGACTGTAAATCTGGCTTTGTGTTTAATGCTTCATAGTGGTTTTGTTGGGTCTGAAAAAAAAGCCTTTATTAAAAAGCCATGCATGATATTTATTGATTGCCTATGAAAGTGATAAATGGTGGATGATATATATGCTGACTTAGTTTTTCGATCGCAGCTGCTGCCTTTAGGAGCTGTCATAGTGATTACTGTAATAAGTAGCTTATGTTGTGTATGCTAAATTTTAGGAACTCAGGCAGACTAAAAGTCCTAAGTAAATTTATAAAGGCCTATTAAATGGAACCTGCTGTCAAAACTAAACATGTCTGTCAGCATATCTGATATGACAGATTGCGACCATAATAAATATTCTATAAATATATAATAAATATTGACCTTCTGTGTCGTCTCTAAAGGCTCATTAACCTCCCTAGCAGTCTGATTATGTCAATATTTCTGTGCTCAAAGCAGTACATTTTTTTGCATGGAAATATGTTGTTTTTTTTATTGTAGGCCTGTAATTTTTAGGAATAACTCACTAAAATCTGTCCGAACAAGAGTCTAGTAAACATCCCGGGTATGATAAAATTTGAAACACGAAATCATAAATTATAATATAATAAATAATCATAAAAAATAATAATATAATAATAATAAATTTAATTCAATAATATAATCAAACCAAAAACACTGAAATTTGAAATATAGCGCCAAGTTTGCACATCACTGAACTCAGTCGCAAAATCGTTTTCAGTGTCTGATGACGAATTTCCAATCAAATCATTATCACTCAATTCTGCAAGTGGTTCTGATTTACTATCGCTGTTCTCTAGCTGGTCTAAAACCACTTTTGACCTAAAGGGATGCTTTTTGGACGCCATGGACTTTTCTAAGTTTCCAGGCAGAAAGAACAGTAAAAATGCAGGCAGGGCACAGGACAAAGCACTCGGGACAAAATGTATGTGAAATGGTTTGATACAGTAATGTTTTACTATGTGATTTTAGTGTATTTTGTGAATGTCACTTTTTAACTTTTTTAAATTTCCCGCCGGTTCTGGCCCCCATACATCCCGACGCTCACAGGGACTGGAACCTGGAAGATGGATGCTGGCATCGGCCGGAGGAGATGGCCGGGGACGCTGCAGGGGGGACATTGCGGGAGCGAAGGACAAGGTAAGTGAATCAGGGAATCCCAGAGCAATGCTACAGGGCAATCCCGAGTGTAGCTCGGGGTTACCGCTTTTGGTACTGAAAGTTAACCCCAGGCTACACTCAGAATACCGCCAGGGAGGTTAATGACCTGCTTATCTTAAAAGATATCTAAACCAAATAATAAAAATGCAATCTATTGCAGGCTCTGGTTTCCAGCCCTTTGTTTGGGTGGGAGCATTAGATTTCTTCTTTTCGGGTTAAGAACATTTTCACTGATTACAGAAAATACCTCTTATTCTTTCCAGAAATGCAGTATTGAACTTAAAGAAAAAACAATGCTATCTTCCTTCTGTGAATTACTAATCCCCCACGACTCATGTATCAGAGGTGAAAAAAGGAAGACATCTTTGAAGTCAAGACTGGGTGACATCTATGGTTCCCTCAATTGATACAGTGGAGGAGTGAGAGTAGCCACACTGGGAAAGGAAGTGTAATATTCACAGGATTGCCAGGTGAAATAAAGGGGAAAAGCCTGAAAATAAGATAACAAATCCAAGGACTGATGAGTTGCAATATATCAAATTGTGTTTTTGTTTAACTATCCTTTTAGTTAATAATGTCCTTTTAGTTAATAATGTGAATCCTGGATCAGTCCAGTACCTGGTCATGTTACCAGTGTTGGAGCATTGGTTATGGACTGAATTCAGAAGGCTTTTGGGGCTGAATTGTTGACTTGCCATTTCTACCTTTCCAGTCTACTTAAGATTCCCTAAGACCTTCCATCAGAATACATAGTACTTTGACATGTGATTGATTGCTGAATCAATCCAAGATTCAAAATATGTATCTCTTGGTTTTATTCTTCTCCTCAAATTCCACAATGAATAATGATTGATTTTTTTTACTGTGCAATCCTTTTTCTTTTAAAATGACAACTTTAATTAACTAGTTTAATTATGTAATGGTAATTTGTCACATGGGCATATTCTAGGGTGCTGTCCAACCACTTTCCTTCAAATTTAATATGTTCAGTGTGACAGATGTAAGGCTACCATGTTTAAGAAATTACTTTTGTATAGCGCCTAGGCTATATCAGACTAAAAATGCATTATGTACCCTTCATAAAAATAGGCCAAATGTCTATATATAAAAAGTCTAAACATATATATGCTAAAGGTTGAAGCAACCCATAAACGTAACAGAAACAGAAGCACACTTACTGTAGGTTATAGAATAATGGCTCTTAAAGGATGCTCAATGGTGTCTCCAAACTATGACCCTCCAGGTGTTGAGGAACTGCAAGTCCCATAAGACCTTGCAAGACTCTGACAGCCATAGGCAAGACTCCCAGAGGCACAGGCATGATGGGACTTCAACAGCTATGTATTTCAACAGCTGGAGGGCCATACTTTGTAGACCCCTGGTAGACCATAAAATAAGCATGATCTCTTTACATTTTATTGAGGTCGATATAATAATGACAAGGCTGCCACTAGGACAGGACAGATATTGCTTCTGTATGAGGTTCAAACCATACCTACAGGAGGCGATAGTCACAGTAGTGAGTTATAACAGATATACACATATGGGTGACGCAGTTGAATGTAGTAAAATATTGAGACCATTGAGTTTAAATCATCTAAATGCATTCCAGGTCATCAAAACAAAGGGTCTTTAAAAGCTTACACTTTCTTAGAAAACAGCCACAGCCTGAGTAGAAAAGCCTGCCCCCTGTCAGCATGCTGCAGAGAAAAACACTTGCTGCGGGGAAGCACAGGTCTGACAAGCCCTACATAGTTAAACCTATAGCTCTGCAACCAGCAAAGCTCATGCACCCTGATGATTTGAGATCTTCAGCTCAGACTCAGCAGGGGTCCTGTTGGACCTCTGTATAGAGACCACTGTTTTCACAAAGAATTTCTTCATTTTGAAAAGGCTGGATGTCATTTATTTTGTTAGATTGGCTGGTGACCCAAATACTTTTTTTTACATATATTTGCATTCAGCAGCAGACACAGTTATGTGAGATTTTTGCAAGAAGGTTTTTTATTTGTAATGTATAACCTGTCTTTTGCTTTTTGTCCAGCCTAGTTTAGACTTTTTCTCAAAGGGGTTTACCTTGATATGGTGTCAAGCTACAAATGTTTTGGCCAAAGGTAAAGATACAATCACCTTGTGTAAATACATATGTAGTGCTACCCTCTTGAAAGCCACTGGTTTTGGGTTCCCCTTATTTCTTGCACAGCCAGGCAACATGCATTTTCCAACTTGTATCCAAACACAAAGAAACAGTCCATGAGCATGGTTTTTAGAATTTATTAGGGAATTTAACTTGGATAGGGTAAAGGGATTATGGGATGCCCAACTTGATTGAAGAACAATAAAATAAGGACAGTTTCATTCTCTAGCGTGACTGCCAAAATGCCAGACGTTTGACTGCATTCCAGCCAGAACTACAACAGTCTTTCACAAAGTAATCCCCTACTAGGAGTTCGGTGTCCCCTGAGTGGATGCTTAGCAAAGTGAAACATAAAGGAGCTCTCAGTCCCCTTTGTGAATAAAATGCCAGCCCACCTAGCTATGGTATCTGATCCCAGGACCGGGAATTGGATAGGCAGTGAACTGTCCCCTGAAGACTTTCCAAGAACTTGCAAATAGCAGACTTTTCCCTTATAGGCCCTGGGGGTGTAGAGGTACTCACACTGTCCCTGCCCTGTAGCTATGGATAGAACTGCTCTTAGGCCTTCTGCTGGGCTGGTTCTTTTCCAGGCTATGCAGACGGTCCTTTCCCGGTAGACTGCAGGGCAGTGGAGCTCCCTCCTTCGGCTTTCCTCCAACCTCCAGTCTGGAGGCAGAACCCCCACCCTTCTCTGGGGCCCCCCTCCCAGGCTACACATCAGCCATCCATCTTCCTCCCACTCCCTGCTGGCCAAACTCTGTCATATTTGTGGGTCAATCTGCCACACTGCCAGGCCTCCTGTCTGGAATTGGTCAGACTCCCACAAATATGCAGATCAGTCCCTCTTCACCTCCGCCAACTGACTTCTGGAAGCTTCTAGAACACGGGGAAGTACCAGAGGACTGACCTGTAGAGCCCTCCAGCTTAACCTGAAGTAACCCTCTGTCTAAACCCAGTCTTCTAGCAAGCCTCTAACTACATTTAATAAACTATGTAAACTAGAGGGCGCTACACATAAATAATCTATATAATACATGTGGTACAAAGCTGTTTAGTTCAAAGTGTATTTCCACTTCTGCACTCAAATTTTAGAAAACTTTACTATACTTTATGTTTGTAATGTCTTCCCATACATGATACCTAAAATAATTTGAATATATATGTTTTACCTTTCTAAGTATTTGTTTTGCAGCAGGCACCATTCAGACTGCAATCTACAATTACAATTACCCATTCCAATTTTAAATGAGAGGAAACTCAATCTGTCCCCAAAGACAAAAGGGAATACATTTTCCCTCATTAAGATAGAATGAAGAAGTACAGCTTTTAGATCATTAATCTTTTGTTAAAACAGAGAGTATTCCAATCTAGTTTACAATGGATAATGAGATCTACCAGCACAGTACAGACAGAGTAAAGGAGTTCAATGGTAACAACATATGCTTTCTTTTTATAACAAGAATTGTAATAGCAATACAAACAATTACTAAATAAGTATATGATTTTACATTTTGACCATAGATACACTTTAATCATGGCCATGGATTGGCAACCCCTAGCCAAATAGCCAAGAAAATGGCTATTATTGATTTTACAGATTTGGCTCCCATTGATTTCAATTGGGTTTAGATTCAATATCAGAACTTATTTTAATGTTTGCCAAACTATGCTTGAGCTGAACCTAGGTACATTCGGCTCATCACTAATAATATGGGGACACTCTGCTTAGAGGAAAAGAGGTCTAACCTAAGCATTCAGAAAGGCTTCTTTACAATAAAGTTGTGAAATGTAAAATAGACTTCCAAAGAAATTAATTTCAGTTAACAGCTGTTTGTGCTTCTAAATGCACTGAATAAAACTAGCTATTAATATTTATAGGAAACGACACCCTAGAATGTTCATCCAGAGAATATTAGATTACTTTTGGTGATCAGGAAAGATTTTTTTCTGCCATTTCTCCTAGACGCCTTTCCTCCTGGCAGTGGTGTTTTGATAGAAACGATGCTTGACGCCAGTATAAACTTGTGTAACACCTTTACACCCATATTTTTGCCATGCTTTTACAATATATGTTGCGTAATTTATGGTAAAATATGTACAGTATACATTGTTTGTTAGATATGATTCTGGCATGCTGTAACCATATACTGTATATATGCATTTAACCACTTGCCGACCGCAGATAGCCGAATGACAGCTTTACTGCGACCGGCCAGTTCTGGGAGGGCGTCATATGATGTCCTCCCAGAACGCGCCCTCTTGTGCCCCCGGGGGCACGCACCCGGCGATATCCGTGATCGCTGTGTCCTACGGATACAGCTGATCACGTGATGTGGTAAAAGGACAATCACAGCGGCCTTTTACCACATGATCAGCCATGTCCAATGACACAGCCGATCACCGGTAAATGTCACAGCGTGAGGAAAGTACTGCTGATAACCGGCAATTGTCAGAGGAGGGATCAGCACCGATCATCATTGCAATGCCTCATGGGAAATGTAGTTCCACAACAGCTGGAGAGCCGCAGTTTGCCCACCCCTGCTTTGGGGGAACCTCTGAGTTCACCCTTTGTGTGAATTTCTGCTGCCTCTTATTGGATGGGGGTGGATCACGGAGAGCAGACAGTGGTTTTAGTGTATGGTTGACTAAATCTACAAATTGGAACTCTTTGTAAGTACAGTAAATTGGTAAAGTCTTGAATTATTGAGTGAAACATACAAGGTATAATTAAAGGTTTGTGTATTTTAGATGTTGTCCCTAGCCCCTGAAGAAGAATGCTTCAAAACATGTTGGTTTTTCTCAAGAAAGCCATAGGTCTCCCAAAATCTAAAAGCATTATGACTTTTGATGGAACAGAGAGTGTGTAATTGTATCCTCTTATATGAATTGTCAGCCTTTATTTTATGTGTAGTGTTTTTTAAAACATTTTTTGTACAATAAAATTTGGTATTTTTTATCTAATATATAGTATACATTGGTGCATAAAAAGTCCCACCACAAAAATGTTGTTCACAAATACTGTTATCAACTGGGATGTTGGCACAAGTTCCTCCATGTTTTTTGATCTTTTGATAGGCACCAATGACATTGGAGCATGAATGGGTTGAATTAAAATAAACTTCTGTAAGTGGACTTTTTCTGGTTGCCATGCATAGAAAAAAAGAGTAGGTGTGAGGAGGGGTGAGACACTGAAATTTAGGTTTTATTCTGAAAATGTCGCTTACTCCTTAAAGAGGAACTAAATTCTGCAAGCTGTGCCAAGAAAAATAGGTAACAAATAGGTAAAAATAGGTAGAGGGCAAAGGACTAAATAGAGCATTGGCTGTGGTTTTTCTGCAGTTAATCTTTTTCCCCATTACTGACCTTCCATATCTTGTCCTCTGCTGTGTCTCTATATGGAAGCAGCCATATTGGTAAAGGCAACATTTTCTCATGTAAAAACCTCTAGCAGAAAAACAATGAGCAACACAGGAGTGACCACCAAATCTCACTCCAAATCCCCTGAGACTAGCAGCCAGAGGCAGCAGTGCCTTAGATCTCACACTGCAGATATACAACTATGAGGCTGTATAGACACAGGAGTGCCTAGGTACACTCACTTCCCGGAAAGTGCTTTGCTATTTTTCAGGAAGAATTAAAAAAACGTTCAAAAGAATTGAGGCTAAAACTTAGGCACAATTAGAATTTCTAGTTGTTCCCCCTAACATAACCAATCTTTTTGAGTTAAAATCTACTTTAAAAAATAATAGAATAAGGATTCATGTACACGGGAAGTTTGGAAAACACTTCTGAACGATTTAAACTGACTGTTGGAAAACGTTAAGGTTAAAAATGTTTGTTTAGCCACGTTTGCATAGCACGTTTATGCACGTTTGCGTTTAGAAGCGTTTTTTAAAAATAACCTTAGGAGACCTTCCAAAATGCCCAGAATGCACTGAAAAACAGTAACAAATTAACTATTTCAGACATTTTGACAGAAATAGAGAGAGCAGAAGCAGAGAGAGCAGTATGTGTTGAGATGACCTGTCTTTTCTGGTTGTATTCACTATGGATCCCATCATGAGCATAATGCAGCACGTTCTACCATTTTTTCCTTCACGTGAAACCTGGACCTGACTGCGCTGGTGTACCGGGTCCATTTGAATACATGAAAAACACTTTGCAAGCATTTCTGATGATGAAAAAAGGCTCTGGACAGCATCTGGATATGGAACAGTTAAAAAATGCTTCTAAACGCAAACGTGCATAAACACAGTTAGCCACGTTTACAAGCGCTTGGCATTTGAAACGCTGATAAAATCTAATCCTGAACACAAGTTTGGTGCATTCAAAAAAATGACTGTAAACTTAATTGCCTGTAAACGACTGTAAATGACAGTGTACATGGACACGTAGGAAAACATTAGGGAATTCAGAGGCTGCTAAAAAAAAAAACGCAGAAAAGCTCCTGAATGTCAGTTTATCAGCTGCAGTGTACATACATGAGCCCTAATAGAAAAGGGAGCCATAATCAGCTGTTGGAAAAAGATTCCTCAAGAGGTGAACAGATGATACAGAGTAATGTTGGCCCACAATAGCTCCTCATCATTCATTTCCCAAATGTAATATCTATGGAAAACTCACATGTATGTCTTATCCCAACACAGCCCAGGAATCTCCCATTCATTTATAATTGAACATCTCATATGTTGTATGTTACAAAATGATGACTTCTGACTTTTAGAGCAATCCTATTTTGTGCTACGTTTTAATGGGCAATGTGTTTATGTCTTAGGCTGTTTTCCTCCCTTTCTGCTGGCTCATTCAATTTTTGAGATATAAAAAGAAGCATGAAATATTCATTACTGGATGAAGTACACCAGGATTCCTGTGGAAAGGTTATCGGATTTTCTTGTGAAATAGCCTTTTTAAGATATGGCCCTACGTGTACAACTATAACACATAAGGTCCCTCTTCAGGATGAACAGCGGCATTGCAGGCAACTTTCACTTGCACTATACACTATACATTGGGGTTGATTTACTAAAGGCAAATGGGCTGTGCACTGAAAGTGTAGTTGCTCTAGATCCTAGGGGAGCATGTAAGGGAAATACAAATACAGCATGCTTGCACACGACTGGATAAAAGAAATCAGCAGAGCTTCGCCTCATTTCAGAGCTTCCCCTCAGATCAAAAGCAACTGCACTTGCAGTGCACAGCCTATTTACCTTTAGTAAATCAACCCCACTGTATACAGTTTATAGTGAAAAATTAAGTATGCTTGCAACCGGTTAAGCTATACAACCTGTTAACCTGTACACTTCATTCCCCCGATGAAGCCACGTGACTCGGTGTCGTAACACGTAGGGGAGGGGCTCTGATGTCACGACGCTTAAAGCAACATACAGCAAGTATTTAACAAGATTGGAAAACTTTACTGTGGATTCAAATTTTTACATTTCAATGCAGTTTTAACTTGCAATACATGTGAGTGCACTACTATATTTAATAAATTATGTTTTAAAATGGATAAGGCACTATATTTTTTATTACATTACATGGCCATTATACCTATGGAGAAAAATTCCTAAGGAAGCAAGGAGACCCCCTAGTGCAGTGGTTCTCAACCTGTGGGTCGCGACCCCTTTGGGGGTCGAACGACCCTTTCACAGGGGTCCCCTAAGACCATCAGAAAACACATATTTCCGATGTGTAAAGAGCAGCTACTGTGTAGAAAGCAGCTACTCTGTTAAAAGCAGCTACTGTGTTGAAAGCAGCAGTATTGGAGGTAAAACGACACTCATGAATTATAATTACTGGGTAAATAATTTTATGGTTGGGGGTCACCACAACATGAGGAACTGTATTAAAGGGTCACGGCATTAGGAAGGTTGAGAACCACTGCCCTAGTGGGAAGAAGGATACTCACGTCCACCTATCCGGCTCCAGAAAAACCCATAAGGAAGCAAGGAGACCCCCTGCTGGAAAGAGGGAACACTCTGTTCATCCATCCATCCCAGGGAAAGAGGAATCATCTCATCCATTTACCACTTAGCCCCATTAAAGGGATACCAGTCTTTTATGACCTCACTTAACGGTTTGGTCACCAGGTGAGAGCACAACCGATCAAGGTGTACAAATTTTTTTTATGATTGGCTGCACAGTTATTAATTTTGTATTGCAGCACTGGAAGAAGTGTAAAAGTCAAGGATTTAATAAGGACATGTTTGTAGCAATAATATAATTGCAGAGATATTGCTATGCACATTTGTGAAGCTGGATTGTTATTTATTTACACTTTTTTTGCAATTGATAGTGGAGTGCGACACTATTTCTTATTTCTAAGTGCACTGACAGTGTAGTTGCTCTAGATCCTAGGGTAGTGATGGCGAACCTTTTTGAGCCCGAGTGCCCAAAACTGCAACACAAACCAACTTTTTTATTTCAAAGTGCCAACACTGCAATTAACCACTTGCCTACCTGGACGCACTGACAGACGGCACTGATCGGTGGCACTGCTGGGCATCATTGATGGGTCGCACTGATGGGCAGCACTGATGGGCGACACTGCTGGGCACTGACAGGTGGCACTGCTGGGCAGCGCTGACAGGCGGCACTGCTGGGCAGCGCTGACAGGCGACACTGCTGGGCACTGATGGGTGACACTGCTGGGCACTGATGGATGATACTGCTGGACACTGCTGGGCATCATTGATGGGTGGCACTGATGGGCAGCACTGATGGGCCACACTGCTGGGCACTGACAGGTGGCACTGCTGGGCAGCACTGACAGGTGGCACTGCTGGGCAGCACTGACAGGCGACACTGCTGGGCACTGATGGGTGACACTGCTGGGCACTGATGGATGGCACTGCTGGGCATCATTGATGGGTGGCACTGATGGGCAGCACTGATGGGCGACACTGCTGGGCACTGACATGTGGCACTGCTGGGCAGCACTGACAGGTGGCACTGCTGGGCAGCACTGACAGGCGACACTGCTGGGCACTGATGGATGGCACTGCTGGGCATCATTGATGGATGGCACTGATGGGCGACACTGCTGGGCACTGACAGGCGACACTGCTGGGCACTGACAGGCGACACTGCAAGCAGTTAATCTCACCTCTGGCAGTGTCGGTGTGGCTTCCAACCCAGCAGCTCATTCCCATTCACTCTGAACACGTTGCCCCTGGCCCCGGAGCAGTGTGGGAGCCACTTCCTCTCTTCCGCGCCAATCCCCGGGTACATCACCCCTGGTGCCAGAGCCGCATTGGAGCCGTTTCCTCTCATCCACGCCCACCCAGGCCCCAGAGACATGTGGGAAATGTAGTTTGATGGGGATCCAGTGTGGACGAGATCTGGATGGCCGGTCCATGCGCGCTCATCCTGCTCTTCTTCCTGGCGTGCCCACTGAGATGGCTCTGCGTGCCAGCTCTGGCACGCGTGCCATAGGTTCGTCATCACTGTCCTAGGGGAACATATACAGTAAGGGAAATAAAAATACAGCATGCTTGAACATGAATGGATGAAAGAAATCAGCAGAGCTTCCCCTCATTTCAGAGCTTCCCTCGGATTGAAAGCAACTGCACTTGCAGTGCACAGCCTATTTACCTTTAATAAATCCACCCCACTGTATACAGTTTATAATGAAAAAGTAAGTATGCTTGCAACCTGTTAAGCTATACAACCTGTTAACCTGTACACTTCAATCAAACAGTGCCTACAGATAAATGTGATATGCTTGACCACTTCAAGTCCGGACACTTTTACCCCCTTCCAGTCCAGGCCAATTTTTCAGCTTTCAGTGCTATCACACTCTAAATGACAATTGCGCGGTCATGGAACACTGTGCTCATATGAATTTTTTAGCATTTTTTTGAGACAGAAAAAAACTTTGTTTTCAAAATGTTTGGAATTTTTCATTTATATAGCAAAAAAATAAAAATCTCAGTGGTAAGTAAATACCACCAAAATAAAGTGTTTTTCTTATAAAATTTTGCAAATAAACAATATTTCTTCATAAATCTTAGCCAAATGTATTCATCTATCTTTTTAGTAAAAAAAAAATAATAATAACCCAAATTCGTTTATAAGCAAAAATTATCATTTAAAAAAAATGTATTATACATTTTAATATTGTTATGTTTGTGGTTTTTTTTGTTTAACATACTGTCACTCTAGCAGTCCAGTGTCATCATAGTGACACTGTACTACTTGTGGGGGGGTGATGAAGGGTTTTTTTTTCCTTTCTTTTACACTGATTGCTTTTACACCCATAAAGGCTGTAAAAGCAATAATTTCTCCTTCTCTCTGGCTGCATTCCTGCAGCCATTGAGAAATACTGAGCAAGCTCTGATTGGTCACAGCTTGTCACATGGTACAAAGCTGTTGTGAATAGCTTTGTACCATGTGACCTCTGTGATCACAGATTTCACAAGTAGTAAGCAATGATGTCAGGAAGTGGCATCTTGTTTACTACTATTCATGTGATCACTGATTGGCCAATCAGTGATCACATGAAGCGGGACCTCACACAGTGATCTGTGTTCAGCTGTGTCCTCTGGAGCTCCCAGGGAGCGCACACAGGCAATAGATGCGGGGGGACGTTTAGAAAGATCCACCCACATCGGCAGCGCTCCCATCAGGCCATTTATTGGCATGGGCCGTACAGGAAGAGGTTATTATCAACTCATAGGAAATATGCCTTTGTAATCATTTATTCATCAAAAATACAGTTTACATATCCTGACTGAAATCGGGAACTTTTGGCATTGTATTGAAAATATGACTGATCATGCCAAAAAAACTGTCTTTATTTAAGGACAGTGATCATATGAAGCCATTGATAATCATATAGTTGTTTGGCTCCTTTTTAAATCATAATGATAACAGAAATCACCCAAATGGCCATGATCAAAAGTTTCCATCCCCTGGAATGTTTGGCCTTGGTACAGACACACAAGTTGACACACACGGGTTAAAATTGCAATTAAGGGTTAATTTCCTACATCTGTGGATTTTTCAATTGCAATTAGTGTCTGTGTATAAGTAGTTAAGGAGATTTTAGCTCTCAAATGGATGCACTTAGCAGGCTAGATACTGAGCCATGGGGAGCAAAAAAATAACTGTCAAAAGACATGTGTAACAAGGTAATGGAACTTTATAAAGATTGAAAGGGATATAAAAAGATATCCAAAGCTTTGAATATGCCAGTCAGTACTGTCCAATCACTTATTAGGACGTGGAAAGATCGGGGATCTCTTGATATCAAGCCAAGGTCACGTAGACTAAGAAAGATTGCAGCCATAACTGACAGAAGAATTGTTCAGGATATAAAAATTTCACAATTTCTACCAGGGTATGCACACTTTTGAGCACATCTGTATCAAGAAATCTTTGTATTCCATGAAACAAGTAAATATACTCTTGGCCATAATTGTCCACTAGGGATGAGTAAACAAGGCAAAGTTTAGTTCATTGGATATCTGCTAAACCCAGAACATCTGGAAACCCCAAACATAGCATTCAAATGCTACTGAAGTCTATGGCAACTGAATTTTCTACAAGGCATTGTAAAAGGCATAGTACATATCCCATAGGGGGTTCAGTGAGGAGTGGGTCCTTTAATGTAGCAACATTAAAATACTTAAAAAAACTATTGCCACTAAATCCAACCAAGATCTGAAATTCAAAAAAAGATATTCCACATCCCAAAGTCTACTGCAGAATCAGAAAAAAGTAATCAGATGGGACTTTTGAGGCACACCCTTCTTGATAGAACACATTTTTATTTTATCCATATATAAAAAAGAAGGTATTTAAGCAACATACATCATCCATTACATCTAAAATATGTTGCAACACTTTTTTACAATAAAAGAATATTTCACTCATGATATATCAGATTCAAGAAGTAATGTGCAGAGAATGGCCCGACGTGTTTCTTGGACAAAGTCCACTTCTTCAGGAGCCAATTTCTACATCAATATTCTGTGAAGGCAACCATCCTCTTCCTCCACTTGGACTGTTTGGAGGTGGCCGGTGTATCACTATATTGTTAGCTATATTACAGACAAGGACAATGCTGTGATTCTATTGAGGATCCTTCCTAGTAGAAACCATAGAGAAGTGCATGGTATATTCCCTCATGAGAGGATTTCCCTGATAAGTTAATACCCTCTGAATATAAAAACCACTCTTTGAGTTGGAAATTAACTGCTTGAGACCAAGACTTAATGATATATATTTACATAGTTACATAGTTAGTCTGGCTGAAAAAAGACAAAAGTCCATCCAGTTCAACCCCCCCAAAAAAAGTTATAATCATATACCCACAGTTGATCCAGAGTAAAGCAAAAACAAAAACAGAAAAGCTTGATCCACTTTGCTCCTGCAAGGGAAAAAAAATCCTTCCTGATCCCCCGAGAGGCAACTGGATATTCCCTGGATCAACTTTACCTATAAATGATATGTAAAGTCTTGTACCCACGGGTGGATTTCTTGTGCCTTTATGATTTCTACTAGGATCGGTTGATACACTACTATTTGTCACTTTTGTTTTTTTCTGAAGAATGCATATTCATGATAGCCGATGTTTCCACTCCACAGGCAGGTCGATATTTACCTTTACAGAATATTTATTCTCTCTTGAGAAGAAGAGATTAAGGGGGGGTATGATCAACATGTATAAATACATCAGTGGTTCATATAGTGAACTCGGTGTAGAGTTATTCACCCTGAGGTCATCACAGAGGACAAGGGGGCACTCTTTACGTCTGGAGGAAAAGAAATGTAATCTCCAAACACGGAAAGGTTTCTTCACAGTGAGAGCTGTGAAAATGTGGAATAGACTCCCTCAAGAGTTGGTTCTGGCCAGCTAAGTATATTGTTTTCTTGAATACACAGAATATAACTGAATATAACATTTATAGGTAAAGTTGATCCAGGGAATATCTGATTGCCTCTCGGGGGAACAGGAAGGAATTTTTTCCCCATGCAGGAGCAAATTGGATCATGCTTTGCTGGGTTTTTTGCCTTCCTCTGGATCAACTGTGGGTATAGGATTATAACTTTGTTTTTATTAATGGTTAAACTGGATGGACTTTTTTCTTTTTTCAGCCAGACTAATTATGTAAAAATTGGTTCCTGAAGAAATGGACTTTGTCCAAGAAACGTATCGGGCCATTTCTCTGCACATTACTTCTTAAATCTGATATGTCATAAGAGTGAAATATTATTTTATTGTAAAAAAAAGTGATGCAACATATTTTAGATGTGATGGATGAAGTATGTTGGTTAAATACCTTCTTTTTTATATATGGATGAAATACAAATGTGTTTTATGAAGAATGGTGTGCCTCCAAAGTCCCATCTGATTACTTTTTTCTGTTACTGCTATTGCCACTAAATGACATTTCCTAGCTGGCGGTTTGTTCTGTGTTTTTTTTTTTTAAAGCATGGGAACTCCCTCAAAGTCCATACCAAACCCTTATCCATGTGGTAATAACATGGTGTGATCTATACCAGGGCCTTATTGAGGCAGTTCAGCAATCCAGGAAAAGGGAGGGGGGCTGTGGGAAGGACATATCAGAATTTGGAAGGGCTGCATAGTACCCCTTTTCACTCATTTACAAAAAGAAAAACTAAAATAGCAGAAAAACACAGAAATAATGTGAAAAAGTTGTGTTTTTAAATAATAATAAAAATTGTTCCCAAGTGTATAACCAACACCAAACACGTAGTCCATCACCAATCAGATGACCGATCCCCGACGACCCATGCCAATGTGATCCTTTTCCAGTGATATTCCCCTCACAAATGACAGCTCTCAGGCTGGCTGCCGAATGTCAGCACACTGGCCAGGGATCCTGAATTATGTCATTGGCCAAATATGTACAATTATGTCTTCACATATTTGGTCAAAAATCCCCCCACTTTATTTCAATAGAAATGAATCCTGGTCTTTATTAGACCATTTCACAACTCATTTTTCTTTTTGAGCAAAAACATTTTGGTGGATTTTTTTGTGTGCTTCAGTTCTCCATTGTGGTCAAATATCTATTTCTGGTTCAAATTAATTGTTCTGAAAGAAGGCTTCTCATTCTCATCAAGCATTATATAATGCAGAATCTATAGCAGGATGGATGACTGCGAGCTGCCCAGGACCTGAAGCAGAAAAGCAGTCCCATAACATTTCTACCGCCATGCTTTACAGTTTGTATAGGGATTTTTCTATTGAAATGCTGTATTTGGTTTGAGCCAAACATGTCTGTTGTTACTGTTGCCAGACAATTCTATATTTGATTTATCAGTCCACAGCACACTTTCGAAAAGGCCTGGTCTTTGCCCATATGTTCAATGGCAAACTCTAGTTTTGCTCTAGTGTTCTTTTTGGCAAAGATTTTTTTCCTGGCACATTTCCCAGGTTAAATTGATGCAATCTCTGTAGATGCATGCAATTTGACTCCAGCTAATGCAAATTTATCTGCAGATCTTGCAATTAAATTTTAGGGTCTTTGGAGACTTTGTTCAGCACCAAACATTCATTTCTTGAGAAACATTTACTAGGTTAGCCTCTGTGCACCTTTATTCAGAGTGTAGACAATCTAATACAGGAGGTATGTTACTGGCTAGATCACCAGAGGGAAAACAGAAGGAAAAGGCCTAAAAGAAAATTAATGCAGCCGCCACAGCTAATGATTATTAAGCTTCAAAACATTCCATTTTTGGTTCTCGGTTTAATACCAATATAAACGAAATCATTAAACCTTTAAAAAATATAATAAAAATGTTTCAAAGTTGCCTGTCCCCACATGCTTGCACATGCGAACATAAACACGCCTTGGGTGTTCCTACATACGATAATGACGATTGTGGTACACATATTAGGTATTGCCATGCATGCTGGAGTGATGGCAATAATTCTAGGGCCATCATTCACAGCTAACGCTAAACTGATGACCTGTACAGACTTTTTTGCATCACCTATAGATAATTTTTGGTACTGTAGCTTGTTGCTGTTTCATGGGTACCCACAATTTTAAGGCTTGGCATGTTTGGTATCTATTTACTCAGACTAACCTGTTCTTTTGAATTTTGTTTTAAAAAAGGGTAATATATTGTGTTTGTGTGCACTAATATTAACTTACTGAAAATTCACATTTGATATACTGTTGCACTAATATCATGTAATATAAAAATATTGCAACTCAGAAAACATACGCTATATTGCCAAAAGTATTGGGACACTTGCCTTTTCATGCAAATGAACTTTAATGGCATCCCAGTCTTAGAGTTCAATATTGAGATGGACCACCCTTTGCAGCTTCAACTCTTCTGGAAAGGCTGCCCACAAGATTTAGGAGTGTGTCCATGGGAATGTTTGACCATTCCTCTAGAACAGTGTTTCTCAACTCCAGTCCTCATGGACCCCCAACAGGTCATGTTATCAGGATTTCCCTCAGATGAAACAGCTGTGGTAATTACTAAGGCAGTAAAACTGATCAAATCACCTGTGCAAAATAATGGAAATCCTGAAAACATGACCTGTTGGGGGTCCATGAGGACTGGAGTTGAGAAACACTGCTCTAGAAGCACATTTGTGAGGTGAAACACTGATGTCGGACGAGAAACCCTGGCTCGCAGTCTCCTCTCTAATTCATCCCAAAGGTGTTCTATGAGGTTGAGGTCAGGACTGTGCAAGTTCCTCCACCCCAAAAACTCGCTCATCCATGTCTTTATGAACCTTGCTTTGTGTACTGGTACACAGTCCTGTTGGAACAGTAAGGGGCCATCCCCCAAAAAAGCATGAAATTGTCCGAAATGTCTTGGTATGCTGATGCCTTAAGTATTCCCTTCACTGGAACTAAGGGGCCAAGCCCAACCCTGGAAAGCACAACCCCACACCATAATCCCCCCTCCAACAACCTTTACACTTGGCACAATACAGTAAGGCAAGCACTGTTCTCCTGGCAACTACCAAACCAAGACACATCCATCAAATTGTCAGGCAGAGAAGCGTGATTCATCACTCCAGAGAACATGTCTCCACTCTAGAGTCCAGGGGTGACATGCTTTACACCACTGCACCTGACGCTTTGCATTGCACTTGGTGATGTAAGGCTTGGATGCAGCTGCTCGGCCATGGAAACCCATTCCATGAAGCTCTCTATTCACTGTAGTTGTGCTAATCTGAAGGCCACATGAAGTTTGGAGGTCTTTGTGACGATCGCGGCGTCAGACCCCAGCCCATCTCACCAAACTCGTGACCGAAGGACTAGCCAATCTAAAACCACGATGTCACGTGCGTAACAATGCCACACCCAGCTGCACCCTGCACAAAGATTTTCCAGCTCACTGGACCACAATTGATGTACCAGCAGCCTGAGTGCGATTGTTACTGGGTCAGGTTAATTACGCAATTAACCCTTCACACTGCCACCACCTCCTTTTTGTACTGAGAAAGAGGAAACCTGGCAATATCAGCAATAACACTATGATGGGTAAAAAAATCATCTGTATACCACTGTCACTGCAGGCAGGTTATACAGAGGGTTAAACACACACAGTAGCGCTCTTCAGTGGCAGGAATTCGTATTTTGTATTAAAGAGCTTTAGAAACAGTTTAATACTTTCAGAAAGTAAGATTTATTACTAAAAGGTCAAAAGAGTGCAATAAAAATATTTACAGAAAAAGATGTAGCCAATATATATATATAAATATAAAGAGAACAATAGCACAGCAAAGAGATAACAGAGAGGAGTTTAAAGGGTTAAAGTACTTGCCAGTCAGCCTTGGTTTAAGCAGTTTCAAGTCTTATGAGCCCAAAAGGATTTTTCTTGTCTCTCACTGTCAATTTCGATGTTAAAAAAACAGGAGACTCTTCTTTTCTCTCTCACAGCTCAAATCAGCCTAGCTTTTCTAGCAAATCCACAGGGTGTCTCCCTGGAGCAAAAAACCAATTGTCTCCTTTTGGGGAGGGAGGTGTAGGTGGAGACCTAAGTTATGACTAGAAACTCTCATAGCTGCTATTATGATTCATGTCTCATTCTCGGGGCATTTGCCAGCCTGGGCACTAGTATATTAATACTCAGCAGCATCTGCGGAATGGTTGGAGATGAAACATGTCATATACACTTGAATGGTTCAGGAGATATACTTTCCTGCCCTCCTATATATGCCAGCTAGTGAAGGTAATATACCAAACGATTTGTATTAACTTGACCAATCTGACGATATGCCTGGTTTTTATGTAAGTCTCTTATATTCCAAGATATGAAATCATAGGGGAAAATGGATGTTGAATGTGGTGTCTTGTTTTATGCCTTCTCTGGAATGTCTTTGAACTCCCGTGAAGGACCAGACAGATAGGCCCCGACTCCGTTGGGGTTTTATAGCTTGGAGCTCTCCTGTTGTGCCTGGTTTGCCTGTGACCTCTGTTATCACCACATGCCACTCAACAGTGAGGGAGGGGGGATGATTGGAGGAGAAAGTCTGCTTTGGGAGGGAGAGAGGTGAGACAACATGGAAAATTCTTAACAAAATGGAGGTCCGCGTCCATCTCTGTGGGCACGATTGCTACAGTCTTTAGCTATTGACTCTGCAGACAGTTGGCGACTTCTGCGCACTGTGTGCTTCAGCATGCACTGACCCCGCTCTGTCATTTTACGTGGCCTACCACTTCGTGGCTGAGTTGCTGTTGTTCCCAGTTGCATCCACGTTGTTATAATACCACTAATAGTTAACCGTGGAATATTTAGTAGCAAGGAAATTTCACAGATGGACTTATTACACAGGTGGCAACCTATCACAGTACTACGCATGAATTAACTGAGCTCCTGAGAGCGACCCATTCTTTCACAAATCTTTGTAGAAGCAGTCTGCATGCCTAGGTGCTTGATTTTATACATCTGTGGCCATGGAAGTGATTGGAACACCTGAATCCAATGATTTGTAGGGGTGTCCTAATACTTTTGGCAATATAGTGTATATTGTTTTGAAGTTTTTAGGTTTATTCCAGGCCTAAAAAGTGCATTTTAACATGTTCTTGAAGCGAAAGGGTTAATACACCAAACAGCAAACATTTTAGGCTACATATGTAAAATATTAAAGCAAACAAAACCATTTACATTCCTATTTTAATTTTCTAAAGAAATACATGATGAAACCTGATTGGTTACTGTGAGCAGTAATTACTTTTGTAAGTATTTTTTTCTCCTACTTTTAAGAAATAGCCAATTTGAAAGATTCATATGCAGATTTTTTTTCTTTCCTTATAAATTTTTACACTTTTGCTAATTTTTTTATGAATTTTCTTGGCTCTCAGAACTATATTATGCATGCATGCAGCTCTAAAGATGAGAAATGACTGCATTTGCTAAAAGTAATAAACTAAGTGCACTAATATGTTATGCAAGGCAGCTGCTTTTAAACCAATTTTATACTCTAAATGGAAAATCACCATAAGATCATGAGTCACTGAGGCTTCTGCGTTTTGACAGGACTGGCAGCTACACATATATAGATATACTGTGTATATATATATATATATATATATATATATATATATATATATATATACACAGTGCACCAGTATTGCCGCCTTCTGGCAAGAACATGAGTTGCAGCACAGCCATTCAGATACTGGAAGCAAATGGTAGATGTTATCCAGTTAAACAGAAAATCCCAACTAAAGTGTATCTAAAGATACATCAGACTGCTCGGGACAACTCAGTGACTAATACGCTAATACTCCTGGTTTGCAGCACTGAGATCCTTGTTTCAAATTTCAAAACAGGACAAGACTGCATGGAGTTTGCCTGTTCTCCCTGTGCTTGCCCTATTAGGTGTGTGTATGCATGACCGTAAAGCAGAACTAAGTTCATAGTTATGCTCATCTCCAGCTTCCAGTGATGCAGTAGTTACATCCTTCCCTGGCTGCTGTCATCTCCTCCCTGGCTACTTCCAGAAGCTGGCTTTGCAGCAGAATGACTGGCCAGTGGTGGAAAGACACCATCCTACATAGGAATCAGCCATTCCAGTGCACAGCTGGAGTGTGCCAGGAATGCATACTGAGCAGCGCATGCCCAGCTCAGTGTTCATTCAATAGAAGACTGTGGGCAGATAAATATTTAGTATTGCAGAAGAGTCATTGCATAGCTCTTCTGCAATAAAGAGCTGCTGGCTTGCAGTTTTCTAGTAATAAAGGAAAAATGGTAGAAAGGTAAATCAGGGAGGAAATTAAAAATGTACAGGGCATAAAATACAAGTAGCAAATAAATAGCAGGCATTAAGAGAGCATCAGTATATGTGAACAGCTGGCCTGCAGTAGCAGGATTCAAATGTAGGTGGCGCTCATCACAGCTTTCAGGCTGCTGTAATCGATAAGGTATTGTCTGCCCTACTAAATGAAATGTGCATTTTGTTACCTATACTTTGTAACAAGATCTGAAAATTACCCTTCTTTTTCCTTCCCAGGCAAGTTGGTAATGACTGTACACATGAAGACATCTGATTGCTTTGATGAACTCCTTCAATGAGGCAGCGTTTACCAGTGTGATACGTGAAGGGGAATCCAAAGCTGGGGTAAAAACTCCATTCAGCTCCATCAGCTAAACCGCTTCCTGAAAGATACAGAATAAACATGTTTTATTCATTTTCCAAAATTGTCCAGCTTTACTCCACCTGGTCTATCAGCACTTATCTATCCTGATCCTACTCTAATCATACTCTACACTAATTATACCCTACTCCAGTCATACGCTACTCTAATTATACTCTAGTCATATCATACCTTTTTCCAATTATGTTATATTATAATCATAGAGTACTCTAATTAGACTCTACTTCAATTATATCATACTCCTATCATACTCTACTCTAATCATACTCTACACTAATTATACCCTACTCCAGTCATACGCTACTCTAATTATACTCCAGTCAAATCATACCTTACTCCAATTATATTATAATCATACAGTACTCTAATTATACTCTACTTTAACCAGTTGCTGAACACAAATAGCCGAATGACGGCTGCACTGCATCCGGCCAGTTCTGGGAGGCCGTCATATGACGTCCACCCAGAACGCGCTCTTCTGCACGCTCCCGGGGGCGCGCACCCAGCGATCTCCGTGATCGATGTGTCCTATGGACAAAGCTGATCATGTGATGTGGTAAAAGACCAATAACAGCAGCCTTTTACCACGTGATCAGCTGTGTCCAATGGCACGCCGATCACCGGGAAATGCAATTACCGGTTCTCGGCTTTAATTTCCTCACGCTGTCAGAGTGTGAGGAAAGTACTGACAAGAACCGGCAGTTGTCAGAGCACGGATCAGCACCGATCATCAGGGCCAGCCAGCTTGCTAACAACCGAATTAACCTGTCTAACAGTATGCGTTTATAACAGGGGTTTAGTTAGCACACATTTGCAAATACATACGTAAGCCACAGAGCCACGGCACGGCAAATGTGTGCTAACTAAACCCCTGTTATAAACGCATACTGTTAGACAGGTTAATTCGGTTGTTAGCAAGCTGGCTGGCAAGTTGTCCAAGAACATTGTTCTGTCCCCCTTATTCACTATGTGATGCCTGTTTATGTGTCCTTGCTTCATAAGCCAGTTATAGACTTGGGCGGGTGGCCACTTTTATTGCATGTTTGAGTTTTTGGTACGTGGGTGCACTAGGACCCTGGTTGCCATTGTGCTACATGCTGGGGTCCAGTGCACTCCTTTGCCTTTAAGAGGGGTGGCTCCCTCAGGTTCACCTGCCCTTGATCTATCCATTAAATGCATGTGCCTCTATTATGGGGACTCACAAATTGTAGAGTTAGGACCACAGATTATCAGGGTGCCGTGTCGTGGCTCTGTGGCTTACGTATGTATTTGCAAATGTGTGCAAACTAAACTACTGTTATAAACGCATACTGTTAGACAGGTTAATTCGGTTGTTAGCAAGCTGGCTGGCAAGTTGTCCAGGAACATTGTTCTCTCCCCCTTATTCACTATGTGATGCCTGTTTATGTGTCCTTGCTTCATAAGCCAGTTATAGACTTGGGCGGGTGGCCACTTTTATTGCCTACTCTAACCATACCCTACTGCAGTCATTCTCTACTCTAGTCATACCCTACTCCAGTCATACCCTACTTAAATGCACCTAGCCTCTCTCAGTCTTACCCCAGAGGAACCCTTGAAATATTCTAGGTCTCAGGGAACCCCATCTAAAATTAATTGGTGGTTAGTGGGAAGAATGCTTCGCTTACAGCACTGGTCAGGATGCCACTCCTACAGACTGTAAAGAAACGATAATTGGTGTCAAGCTGTTGATTCTGTCAAGTGGTGTTTCTGGTATATCCAGAATTGTGCAGCCACTATCAAATGAGAGGTCAATCAGCCAGAGCTCAAGAAACCCCTAGCAATGTCTGAAAGAACCCTAGTTCAGAATGGCTGACCTAGCTAGTGACCACAATGCAAATGCCATATAGTGCACTGCAGGGAACAGATGGGAACGAACTGTGCTTTATTGCATCCTGCATTGTAAAACATAGTGCATGCTGTCAAAATGCATAGGCTGCCTTAGCGCAATGTTTGTTAATGCAAAATACTGCACATTAAAGACATGTGTCGTAACAAACTTCAACTCATTGAAACTATGAGAATGAGGGCCAGGGGCAGACTGACAACTCATGGGGCCCCAGGGCAATAGGGGATCATGGGGCCCCTGTGTTCTTGCCCACACTCAAAGCACACCTAAAAAAGCCTATAAAAGGTACCAGGGGCATTTCATAGGGCCCCCTACTGACCCCGGGCCCTCGGGCAGTGCCCGAGTGCTCGAATGGTCAGTCCACCCCTGATGAGGGCATTTCTTCCAACCAGTAGGTTAGCAGGTTCAGCAGGTAAAGAAGAATTCTAGCTGCCCCCATGTACATTATAATTATAATTGCTATAAACCTGAATGAAGTATTAAAAGAAAAATAACACATCATAGGACTGTATGCACAAATTTGATCAAATGACATACGCTGTGTACAGTATCTATGCAGAAAACTCCACTGTCCCATCAATTCATGTGTTCCTTCTGCTGACATTGTCAGTCAGCTGGGATCACACATTAGGAGTGAGATGGTGCCACCTGCTGGTTTCAATAGAACAGTACACATCACAGCCGAGGCATACTGCAAGAATTCTACTTGAATCCCCAAGCCTTTTCCTTCCTAAAGCTGGCCATACACTACACAATTTTCTTGTAATTTTCTGTCCAATTTTCTTTAGATTTACCTTCAACTATGTAGTGCAAGGGCCTGCCTAATTGGATACAATTGAAAGTGTTGTTTAGGTTTGATCTCCTATTATATGGTTTTTGGTAAATTTAAAGCGAAATTCTCAAGTAAATTGCATAATGTATGGCCAGCCTTAATCCCCTTCAGTCCTGGAGCATTTTTTTCCTATCGATGATATCTCATGCATGTTATACCTTTTTGATGTGTGTAGGTTACCCTAATATATTAAACATTGTTTTTTCAGCACAGACAAGGATTTAATTTAGTAGCAAATTTAAATACATGTGCAGAAAGATGGTAAGCGAGCGCTATCTAAGATTTCCAAAAAATAGCTGCTGGAACACCAAAAAAGGCAACCAAAAACAAACCTTCCAAACATTATGCATACAAAAAGGTGCAGCGCTAGATATACATAAAGAACTGAACATAGTAATAATAAAATGGCATATTGAATGAACATATAGTAATTGCTGCTATAGAATCAAGTGCAAAGTCGTATATCACCCTACGGTGAAACAGGTGAATAAAATGTCCCAAAATAATGGTAAAAAGCCCACGTGGGGATCCGATAGATCCTAATGAGTGCGTGGGGAGTAAATCCAGTGTACCAAATGGTGGCTATAGGATAAATGAAATGCGCACTCACCAGAAGTGCATCAAAAATGCACATATGAGATTAGCCTGTCTCATCAGGTTAGGTAGTGGTCAGCTGCTGCCAGGATAGGGTCAGGATCACACACCATCCAGTCTCGTCTAGAGTAGGGTACTCCAAGGACCTTACTGCGTATCAACGTCTGGGGTCCCTTTAAACAGGTTCTGCAAGTGGGGGCTCTCAGAGAAGAGAGCCCAATAAGGGACACCACATAGTGTGATACCATAGACACTAGTCTATTGCTTCAAGGAGTAACAAATAAATGCATTTTCTCCTCCCCTCTGAAACATGCACACATCACCCCTATACTTAAAACGCCCTCCCTGGACCCCAATGACACGAACAACCTCAGACCCATCTCCCTGCTCCCATTTACATCTAAACTCCTCGAGAGCCTCGTCTACACCCGCCTATGCTCTCACCTCAACGACAACCACCTCCTCGATCCCCTACAGTCCGGCTTCCGTCCCCTACACTCCACCGAAACCGCCTTACTCAAACTCTCCAACGACCTGCTAATCGCCAAAGCTAATGGCCACTATTCAGTGCTCCTACTCCTTGACCTCTCTGCGGCCTTTGACACAGTCGACCACCCCCTCCTCCTCAAAATACTACACTCCCTCCTTCAGCATTACCTATAATGCTACCACCTCCCCCTCTCTGTTGGGGTCCCTCAAGTCTCTGTCCTTGGGCCCCTTCTCTTTTCCATCTACACCTCCTCCCTTGGCCAACTCATACACTTTCATGTGCATAAAAGGCCCTGTTGGTTAATAAGCCATATACCACTATGCACCCCTTGTAGTAACTTTAGACTAGGCTTTGAAACTAAAACTTTACTTGTAGATTCTGCATCAATACAGTTGAAAGTACACATCAGTCCCTAACTAGCTCTCCTAGGCTGCCCAGGCATACCTTTTGCAGGTAGAAGTCCATTTCTGGAAGAGTCTATTACCAGTAGGTTCCTTTGTGGTAGCGCTTACATTTTCTTGTGCGGACCAGTGTTGCCTTTTTTCATGCGGTCTTTCCGGCGACCCCCTGGACCCAGCATTAACCCTTTCCCACCTGGGCAGCCCAAAATTCCCTATCTAATAGCTTAATCTGTAGGCACCTGCCTATACGCAGTCTTGAGAATGATCTAATGTTAACTCATAGTCTTACACATGGATCACATTTTCTAGACATTTGTATATTATGGATTTTCTGTATGATTTTCATTAGATTTTTTTATTATCACAATTGGAATACCTTTTCAGTCTTTTCATGTGAACTCAATCTACCAGTGATTCTGCAGATGCTTTCATTGGTGTTCATTTCTCATGTCTCCCCTCTTGATTACTATACAAGCAACTTGCAGCACTGTCTGTATTTGTATATATTATTTTTTCAATAAACATTTTCAACTTGTTAAAAAAGAATCGAAAATCAGACAGAGGTTCTTGCTCTTCCTCACTCCATAAAATAAAAACGTTTTGGCTAGAGTTATACTTTAATGCTTTTAGCTTTCATATTCTCTTTTTATTTTAAACAACTGAATTTCCTTAGATCTTTAATAATACCCAAGAATTAAGGAGACTTACTTGGATAAGAACGCTGAAGTCTGATTCGATCCGGGAATTTGTTTTCTTTGATGTGTGGCAGTGGAGCATCTGAGTATCTTGGAGAGGGCAGCCATCTTACAGAAGGTTTCCAATCTAGATCACAGCTGTAATGAAAAAGTGGCAATAGAGAACTCAGCTATACTTCTGGTACATCAATTTGCTCTTAATAGAGGCCAGACTTCCCCTCAAACAGCAGGCAGATCCATACCTGCCCAGTGACTTGGAATGCTATGGGTAGCTATGGGTGTGAAAATAATAGAAAACATTAATATGTCAAACCCTGCCTAAACCCACATCATGGAGTGATTCTACTCAGGCCAGGGCTGCTGAACCTAGAACGCACCAATGACCTAACGACATATTCCCAACTTTAGTTGCTCTTGAGCCACTTTGAAGAAAAATGTGGTGAATCCCAACTAGATGTGCCAGTTTCTTTTAAATGTCAAATGCAGTTTGTAGTCACCACATTCATTTTTCAGACTTGTACCAGAACAACTGAATTGAGAACACATCTGGGAATATTGGGCTTCCTAGTTTCAACAGCCCTGATGTGACTAGGCCAACCCTCCAATAAGGCTGCAGTCTATGAATCTCTCTACTTTATATATTACTATATGAGGGATCAGAAATATTCAGAAGCATTCAGAATTACTTCTTGGAATTCACGCTTATCAGGGGTTCAGTCTGTTCAACTGAACCCCTGAAAATGTTGGCCATCCAACCTTAGTGCTGACAATTAAAACAACACTAATATAGAATTTGAGTCATTTTAAAGCTGAACTTGTGTTTATATCATACCTAGTTCAAGGGTCAGAAGTTCTTAGGACACAGAGTGCAAGGGTCAGAAGTAAGTAATGCATAGAGCACAGGGGTTAGAAGTATGTAACAAGCAGAGTGGAGGGGTCAGGAGTAAGTAACACACAGACTGCAGGAGCCAGGAGTACATAAAACACAGAGTGCAGGGGTCAGGAGTAAGGAATGCATAGAGCAGAGGGGTTAGTAGTATGCAACACACAGAGTGCAGGGGTCAGGAGTAAGTAATGTATAGAGCACAGGGGTCATGAGTAAGTAACACACAGAGTGCAGGGGTTAGTAATAAGAAACACACAGAGTGCATGGTGTCAGGAGTACATAACACACAGAGTGCAGGGGTCAGGAGTAAGCAATGCATAAAGCGCAGGGGTTAGAAGTACGTAACACATAGAGTGAAGAGGTCAGGAGTAAGTAATGCATAGAGCACAGGGGTCAGGAGTAAGTAACACACAGACTGCAGGAGCCAGGAGTACATAAAACACAGAGTGCAGGGGTCAGGAGTAAGGAATGCATAGAGCAGAGGGGTTAGTAGTATGCAACACACAGAGTGCAGGGGTCAGGAGTAAGTAATGTATAGAGCACAGGGGTCATGAGTAAGTAACACACAGAGTGCAGGGGTTAGTAATAAGAAACACACAGAGTGCATGGTGTCAGGAGTACATAACACACAGAGTGCAGGGGTCAGGAGTAAGCAATGCATAAAGCACAGGGGTTAGAAGTACGTAACACGTAGAGTGAAGAGGTCAGAAGTAAGTAATGCATAGAGCACAGGGGTCAGGAGTAAGTAACACACAGACTGCAGGAGACAGGAGTACATAAAACACAGAGTGCAGGGGTCAGGAGTAAGTAATGCATAGAGCAGAGGGGTAGTAGTATGCAACACATAGAGTGCAGGGGTCAGGAGTAAGTAATGTATAGAGCACAGAGGTCAGAAGTAAGTAAAACGCAGACTGCAGGGGCCAGGAGTACATAAAACACAGAGTGCAGGGGTCAGGAGTAAGTAATGCATAGAGCAGAGGGGTTAGTAGTACACAGGAGTCCATGCTACACACAAAATAGGGGTCAGGAGTGCATAAATCCCAACTACAAGAATTAGGAAACATCTAATCTCACAATGCCCCCTCTGCTTATTATGTGCAGTCATTGACATCATCACATACAATGTAGAGCTATTACCCTGTGTTGTATGTTGGCGGGGTGGGGTGAGTGTGCAACCATGGCCATGAGGCACTTAGAGAGAAGGCTGTGGGGGACCCATCACCACACTGGAGGGACCCTGCTGGACTGCTGGAGGGCAGAATATAGTAAGAACTTATTTTGGCACCCCTGGACATAACAAGCCATTAACCCTTGCAGTGCAGTCTAGTGTAAAACAATAAAGCGTGGCCTGAGCCCAGCTCACTCACACTGTGTGGTATCTACTACAGCCAAACCTTTTATATAGTTGTAGATTGAGTGGAGATGGGTTTAAATCTCAGTTTTTTTTCTGCTCTGTACCTCTTGAGAAAATGTTCCTTAATGAGGAGCCTCACTCTAGAAAAACAAAATTAAAGTAAACAGCTACAAGTACTGCAGCTGCTGACTTTCATTAAACATGCACTTGCCAGTCCAGGGATTCCACATTGTCTTCACCCAGGCTGTTTTTTCACCAGTCTTTAGGTCTCCAGCAACTCCATCTAGGATATGGGAATCCAGCTTTGACTTCCTGAACCTTCATAGCCGCCTTCCAACTGCTCATGTGTGGCCTGCAGGTGAGGGATGACCTTCCACTTGGATCACCTAAGTGACCTGAGTGGAAGCGGAGTGGGTACCTGTCAGAAATAGGTGCCTGCTCCAAGAAATTAAAAAAACCCTCCAATAGTGGTGGGGAGGAAAAGAGGAACTTCTCTTTTTGGGTGTAATTACATTTTAACTTCCTATTTTGGTGACAGGAAGTGGTAAAACTCTCCACTGATGAGAAGGGTGAGAAGCACTGCTACGACTGTCAGGTGTTTGCTGTCCTTGTGTATTATGTTTCCATTTCTTGTCCTGATGTCAGAGGGACAAAAAGTGAGGGAAAATGTGGCCTATGGGGTCACAAGTAGCAAAAGTTCTAACTCTTCACCATTTTATTCAGACCTAAAAGTGATTTGGCTAGAAATTGACTTTAACCACTTGCCTAAAAGGCACTTTTACCCCCTTTCCGCCCAGGCCCATTTTCAGCTTTCAGCGCTGTCGTACTTTGAATTACTATTGCGCGGTCATGCGACACTGTACCCAAACTAAATTTTTATCATTTGTTTTGAACAAATAGAGCTTTCTTTTGGTGGTATTTCATCACCACTGGGGTTTTTATTTTTTGCTAAACAAACAAAAAAAAAAAAAAGATAAGTGTATATTTCCCCCTAAAAAAAAATGCAGCTTACCGGACTGCCAATAACCGTCATTTCCTGTTTACATGTGATCAGCTGCGATAGGACACAGCTGGTCACATATAAAAGGCGGCTCTGATTGGCCCCCTTCTTGGAAACGTGATCAGAGATCACGCACGGCGCAAGCTCCAGGAGGCACGTGTGGGGGTGTGGTTCTCGGGGGATGTCCATGGATGCCCTCCCAGAACTAGCCGACCGCTCTGTAGCTTTTTTTTTTCACTATAGTGTGGTCGGGAAGTGGTTAATGTGTGCCCTGCACTGCTGCTCTTCCCCCAGCCGTAGCAGATACATACAGTACAATACAAAGTACTGTACAGCAGTTGTATCTAACATTTACATTCGCTCTTTATACTTGTGCACAGAATATTAATTTGGACTTGTGCTGGCTACAATATATGGCACAGTGTAGCAGGAGCACATACTAGACTATAGAGTTTACAGTATGGTGCTGGCTACAATATATGGCACAGTGTAGCAGGAGCACATACTAGACTATAGAGTTTACAGTATGGTGCTGGCTACAATATATGGCACAGTGTAGCAGGAGCACATACTAGACTATAGAGTTTACAGTATGGTGCTGGCTACAATATATGGCACAGTGTAGCAGGAGCACATACTAGACTATAGAGTTTACAGTATGGTGCTGGCTACAATATATGGCACAGTGTAGCAGGAGCACATACTAGACTATAGAGTTTACAGTATGGTGCTGGCTACAATATATGGCACAGCGTAGCCGGAGCACATACTAGACTATAGAGTTTACAGTATGGTGCTGGCTACAATATATGGCACAGTGTAGCAGGAGCACATACTAGACTATAGACTATAGAGTTTACAGTATGGTGCTGGCTACAATATATGGCACAGTGTAGCAGGAGCACATACTAGACTATAGAGTTTACAGTATGGTGCTGGCTACAATATATGGCACAGTGTAGCAGGAGCACATACTAGACTATAGAGTTTACAGTATGGTGCTGGCTACAATATATGGCACAGCGTAGCCGGAGCACATACTAGACTATAGAGTTTACAGTATGGTGCTGGCTACAATATATGGCACAGTGTAGCAGGAGCACATACTAGACTATAGACTATAGAGTTTACAGTATGGTGCTGGCTACAATATATGGCACAGTGTAGCAGGAGCACATACTAGACTATAGAGTTTACAGTATGGTGCTGGCTACAATATATGGCACAGCGTAGCCGGAGCACATACTAGACTATAGAGTTTACAGTATGGTGCTGGTTACAATATATTGTACAGCATAGCAGGAGCACATACTAGACTATAGACTATAGAGTTTACAGTATGGTGCTGGTTACAATATATTGCACAGCGTAGCAGGAGCACATACTAGACTATAGACTATAGAGTTTACAGTGTGGTGCTGGTTACAATATATGGCACAGTGTAGCAGGAGCACATACTAGACAATAGAGTTTACAGTATGGTGCTGGCTACAATATATGGCACAGTGTAGCAGGAGCACATACTAGACAATAGAGTTTACAGTATGGTGCTGGCTACAATATATGGCACAGCGTAGCCGGAGCACATACTAGACTATAGAGTTTACAGTATGGTGCTGGCTACAATATATGGCACAGCGTAGCAGGAGCACATACTAGACTATAGAGTTTACAGCAGGAGCGGACTGACCATTTGGAAAATCGGGCAGTGCCCGAGGGCCCGGGGTCAGTAAGGGGCCCCATGAGATGCCCCTGGTACCTTTTCCATAGGATTTATTGAGTTTGGGCAAGGACACAGGGGCCCCATGATCCCCTATTGTCCAGGGGCCCCATGAGTTGTCAATCTGCCCCTGGTTTACAGTATGGTACTGGCTACAATATATGGCACAGTGTAGCAGGAGCACATACTAGACTATAGAGTTTACAGTATGGTACTGGCTGGTTTTCTCACTCTCTTATACCCACTTTTCCTACCACCGGTTAATTCTTCCTCTCCCTTAGGCACCAAGTTTCCAAATAGATGGGTCATAAACGGTATACATTTTTTCTTTTTTCACATTATCGAGGCGATCACCGCCCACTCCCTATCATTATTTGCAGACTGCCTTGCAAATAATACGACCCCACTCATTTCTGGATTGCTCCACAGACCTTTACAATCCGCATTTCTTTCTTGCACCACCTGACGCCAATTTCTCATTGTTTGATGTACTGTATTGATCAATGCACATACTGTATGTTTATAGGTATATCGTTCTGTATAGTGATACTGTTTATTTCTGCATAGGTTAAGGCCGGGTGCTGAACTTCCTGTACCCCTCTCGGATGTATGATGTACAGTATGTGGTATTTATTCCGATGTATGGTCTTCGCCTACTGACCCATACACTTTGACCTATTGATTTGTAACCCTTATTGTTATTATGCTGTAACACTGGCTTGTTGCCTTACAATAAAATATTTGAACAAGGTACTGGCTGGTTTGTCTGCTTGCTTATTTTCACTATAATTTAACTTGCTTTAAGGGCTAATTCACATTAAATGCAGTGCAGTGCGTTTTTTTCTGCATCAAAAAATGCATGCAGTGTTTTCCATGTATTCCCCAGTTCACACCAGTGCAGTCTGTTTCCAAAGCAGAAAAAAAGTAGAACATGCTGCATTTTTTCTGCACAGAACTGTACTGGAACATAGCAAACTGCATCAAACTGCACCGGAACTGCATGTGGTGTGAACTGTAAGCAAAAAGGTATCCGGAGTACATTTGTGTGGTGTGAACTGGCTCTTAATAAAAAAGAAAAGTGTTTTCACTGTAATTCACCTATGCTCAGGGGTGGACTGACCATTCGAGCACTCGGGCACAGCCGGAGGGCCCGGGGTCAGTAGGGGGCCCCATGAAATGCCCCTGGTACCTTTTTTATAGGCTTTTTTGAGTTTGGGCAAGGACACAGATGCCCCATGATCCCCCATTGCCCGGGGGCCCCATGAGTTGTCAGTCCACCCCTGCCTATGCTGGCAAGGTATCAATGGCAGAATAAGGCAGGTTCCATTTGTTCGTATCTATAGGCTGTAAGTAGGCTCAAACTTATAATAGCAAGCCCTGGAATTCAACCATGGCATACATTAAACAAAATATTCTCCTTTTGTCAAATGATTGATAAAAATGAAGTGATTAAGGATATAGTCTTTATATCTAAAGTCTGAGTGTACTGCATTTAAAAGAGAAGTGTGGGAATAATAAAGAAACACAAATATGCATACTCACCTAGATGGTGGCAGCATTGGTATGATGCTGTATCTGTCCCCTGCTGACAGAGAACTGAGCGATCACAGACAGCTGATCACTCAGTTCTCAGTTTTCTCTGCTTTGCCCCTCCAGCACTCACTGGAGCGCTGGGTTGTCCCATATGGAAGAAAAATATATTTGAAATATATTTTAAATATTTTCTTGCCAAATATATTGCCATATATTTGAAATACTACAACTTGCCATATTCAATATTTCAAAATATAATATATACGTATATATATATATTTACCAGGGGCGGACTGACCATTTGGAAATCCAGGCACTGCCCGAGGGCCCGGGGTCAGTAGGGGGCCCCATGAGATGCCCCTGGTACCTTTTTCATAGGCTTTTTTGAGTTTGGGCAAGGACACAGGGGCCCCATGAGTTGTCAGTCCGCCCCTGATATATATACACACACACTCTGCATGTTGGAAATGCATTTTTATTACAAAATATATAAAAAATATTTTTAAAAATACATATCTACATTTTTGGAATGCATTTACAAATATAGGTAAAAATATATGTTAAAGTTTCTTTTTTATGTTAAAAAAATCTGAAGAATATATTTAAAAATTATATTTTTTTAAAAATCTATTGTTTTAAATATATTCTTCAAATTTTTTTTATATTTTGAAATATATTGAATATGGCCAAAATAGTAGTATTTCAAGTATATGACAATATATATGGGAAGAATACTTTTAAAATGAATTTCAAATATATTTTTCTTCCATGTGGGGTGGAGAGAGTAGGAGTGGCTGAGTGGCTGAGGCAGCTGCTGGTCAGGAATCTGGGTGGATTCCGGCATTAAAGTCAGAATCCCTCCAGAGCCTGGACCAGCTGAGTGATGTCAGCCAACAGCAGACTTAAGCCCGCTGTCGGTTGAATATGGGAAACAGGAGTGCAGAATGAAGTGCATTCCTGTGATCCATAGAAGTACAGCCAAAAGAGCCTACTTCTCCTTTAACTTTGCTTCCTTTTAGTCTTCCTTGAAGAAGTATAGGATACGTGATATGTTACTACTTACTTAGGATGAGCGAGTGCAGTGTTGCGGATAAAAGGTAAGCTGATTCTTTTACCCTGCTTTTCTTCAGGACGGCCTTCTCCATCATCTGAAAAAAATTTAGATCGCTTTTCTTAATCTATGAAACATAATATTCAAAATAAAAAATGTGCAAAAGGTCAACTGACCGAAAATACTTTGGTCCTCAAGGCTGTAAGATAAGAACTCTGCTGTAAGGCTCCATTCACACTGGCTTCCAAGAACGCTCCTAGAGGAGTTTAGCCTGTAGAAGCAACTAATGTTATCCTATGTGTCCATGCACATTAAGACAATCAGAGGCATTTTTTAAGCTCAGCATTTAGAAGAAGAAAAAAAACCCTTCTGTTTTGAGTTTTTGAGAGTGTTTTAATAGCAGAAAAAGAAACACTAAACACTTCTAAATGCTGCTAAACCCTCTTAAAATTCTAGTACAAAAAAATGCTCAAAATTTGTGTTTTCATCTGCCAAGAGCATTGGCATTGGTTGTATAAGCCAGTGTGCATGGAGTCTAAATCTCTAACTAAAAGCAAAAACTGAGTAGGCCCATTTACACTATTGCAGTACATGCATTGGGACGATGCGGTGCCATTCATTCTGAATAGCAACCCAACCCAACATCCTTAAATTGCATTGTGCCTGTAGAACTGCTACATGCACCTTTTTTTGGGAAGTCCATGCAAATGATCGGGCTAATGCACATTAACACGCAGCATTGCACTAACACTCTCCCGTCCCTGTACTGAACGTTAAGATATACCTGTAAAAAAAAGTATAAACCTACATTTCCCACTGCCCAAGCTGCTGAACACTGCTCTGTTCAGTAGAAATCATACCATAGAGTCCACTGGGAACCCAATACTTCCAAGAGTTTCAATCTCCTGGGCACTCCACAGCTCATATAGGCCCTTCCTGGTGACCCCTACATCATTACTGTATCATGTATTGACGTGGTGGTCATCTACAGGAGAATATATTGTTAATCAGATTTATACCTCCAAGTCAGCGAGAGGGTACATGTGGCTTTGAAAAACCTCTTACCATTGACAGGCTTCACTATGGTAAACACAAAACCTTCAAAAGGCGTGTTTTGGAACTCTTCTGCATTGCACAAAAGGTAAGAAAATGGGTTCTTAGATCACCAGATTACCAAGAATATGGTACAGTGCTGGACTATAGATATGTCTAAATAAAAAAAAAACCTTAGTTGTTAGAAAGCCGAGTTTTTATTGTTGTTTTTCAGTTGGGGATATTTGCCCCAATATTTGTCCTGGTGACCACTGTGTGGCAGAGAAAGACGGTAAGTCCATCATAAATTTTAGTGTTGCCATGAGAATAAGAGGTAAGAGGAAATCTTTCAATGTGGTAAATGCTCTGGTGACAGGTCCAATATGGAAATTCCTTTTACCTAATAAAGATTTCTTCTCACTTTCTGGCTATGTCTCCAAGAGTTTAATTGAAAGGAAACTTACCAATAGGGACACAGACATTGTTATTGTCATTCAGCTATGAGTATTGTTGGGATTAGTCATTTGCTGTGTTTTTTTTCTTTTGGGAATTTTTTCTGTGAGTTGGCCAGCATCGGGATTGACAATGGATTAACAACTAGGGATATTTCTTGGGGATTGCTATTTTTTTTTAATAAAGTACATGTCAAATGTTTGACTGTCTTTGCAATTCTTTTTGTCTAGGTTACAATTTTTGTTTTTCATGAATAAATAGGAGTGCTGTGTACCCCATACTAATACACTAAGGGGAACAGTATCTTATTATTAAAGGGGGCTTGCAGATTCTTCAAGGGCTGCCATTAGAAATCACAGTGCCCCATACAGCCCATCTGACATTAAAATCATTATTAGGAGGCAGCAGGGGGAATCGAATCCTGGACAGGGAAGGTGAGTGGGGAGGTGTGTGGGGGAGAGTAATTACAGGAACTGCTCCCTGCAGCAGCTAAAAGCCAATGGGAGGGAGAGAAGGGGAAGACAGCTTTTAGCTGCTGCACGGAAAGACACCCGGGGATCTGTTCCTCTAATTGCACCCCCCTCCACTTTACCTATCACCCCCTCTCCTGCCCACATCCGATTCCTCTGCTGACCGGCACCCCCCCTGCTGACCTGGGCCCCATACAGGAGGACTGGTGCTACCCCCCTATCAGCAGCCCTGAGCCCCCTGCCTGCAGACCTCCACATCCACTGGTCAGGGCTGTGGGGAAGAGGCCCTCACCCTCCTCAACATTCATCCCCCTTCCTTCCTGGACAGTCAGGCTGAATGCTCAGATAAAGGGTTTGACATGGATTTTTTGGGTGACCTCATGCAGTTTTTTTTTGTGGGGGGTACCCCCTTAAATCCATACCCAACTCAAATTGTATGTATTTTTGGAGACAACTGTAGACCAAACCTATTTAATATGTGTTGACATGGCCACGTGTAGTCCCCATTACAACGGTTTGTGGCAGCAGGGTGACAATGCAGGAGCTCAGTTGTTATACAGGAATGGTGAGTTGTCTCCCTATTACAGAATTACCTGAACATTTATATATATATATATATATATATATATATATATATATATATGTGTGTGTGTGTGTGTGTGTGTGTATATATATATATATATATATATATATATGTGTGTGTGTGTGTGTGTGTGTGTGTGTGTGTGTGTGTGTGTGTGTGTGTGTATATATATATATATATATATATATATATATATATATCTTTTTTGTGTGTGTGTGTGTGTTAGAAAAACTATTTTAAAATATCCAGACACACAATGAACTTTCATCTTAAAGAGACCCTAGCAGATCATTCCTTTCAGTAAAAGTCTTCCCATAAGATTGTATGTGTATTTCATGTATTTTAGATATGCATTTACTTACAGATATCCAAAAGCCATGACACAACTGCTTGGCACCGCCATTTTGGATGTAAAGTCAGCAGCCCCAGCAGACTCAGAGCTTATATAGGAAGGTGTAGCAAGTTTAATGACATAGGGAACAAAAAATGATTTATGAAAAGGAAGGAAACACTACAAGTAAGCATTTAAAACATTTGATTTTTCTGTGTTTTTACCTGCAGTTTTTTAAAGCAGTAAAGCCCTTATTTTTACTTGTACCTACAGGTAAGCTTATAATCAGACTTACCTGTAAGTACGATAAATATCTCCTATACGGTGCACCATTTAGGAGATATTCACATCCGCGATAACCTATGACATCAGCTATGCATGTGCAGTGACACTCTGCATTTAGGACACACAGTATGCCGCTGAATGCAGAGTGCCATGCCACGGCTAGGTCTTTCACACACATGCGCAGGAGTGACGTCATAGCGTCAACTGGCCAGAGCCTGCGAACCCAGCAGGAAAACTGGGTGAAGACAGAGGTGCTGGGGGTACTGGGGGAGCCAAGACAGCACTAGAGGGCTCAATGTGCTGGTAAATATGTCATAGTATGCAGTTTATATTAGCACACTATTAATTAGATCTGCAGAGGACCCGATTTCTTTTTCTTAGCAGTTTACTACCACTTTAAGTTGGTGGCAGGGACTCATTCACATTAAGGACTCATTCACATAATAACAATTAATGTGTGCTAAGTTATGGCAACCCATGCTTCTTAACACAAGAATAGAATTGGAAATGTACTACACTGCACAAAGCATTCATATCCTGTGTTGTGGTGCAGGATACTGTAGATACTTTTTTTTTCATTTTTGATGTACTGTATATGAGCATATGGGTGTCACTAAACCTGGAATATTTTTCATTGGTTAGCAGACTAAAACTGGCCATACACTGTTAAATTTCCCTTTGAACATTTGTAGGAAAATAGTTCATCATGACTAATTCATTCCAAATCCCTTAAGATTTTCACCAAACCTGCTATTTGAATAGAATCCCAGATGTATTAAACAGCTTATTACAATATGTACGATTTTTTTCCTGAACGAAAACCGCTTTCACAGTTAGAATTTCAATTTGCTTTGAGGTTCCTCATCACTACTGTGAAAATAAACATCAATTTGACCCCATTAATCAATAGAAAATGGAACAAAGGTTCCAAAAACAAAAAATTTTCAGGGCCCGTTCACACTACATGCATTTCAGTGTGTTTTTTGTCTGCATCAAAAATGCAGGTCATATGGTTGTCGATGTCATTCATCAGTGCTGGCAGTTCCAGTGTGTTCTGGTTGCAGAACAAAAAAAAAAAAGTAGAACATGCTGCATTTTTCCTGCACAGAACTGTACTAGAACACACATGTCCTTATTTAAATTTAGGAAATTTAAAATGCACCAGGACGCACCAAAACGCACTGGAACGCACATGTCCTTAATTAAATTGTAAGCTCCGAGGAGCAGGTCCCTCCTCTCCCTCTTGTATTGAACTGTATTGTTGCTGTATTGTCTCTCGTTATATTGTAAAGTGCTGAGCAAACTGTTGCCGCTATATAAATCCTGTATAATAATAATGCTATTTAAATGTAAGAAATAGGGGAAAGAAATGAACCAAAATGTGCCAAAAACGCATCAAACACACGCAGGAACATGTCAAAAATGCGCATGCAGAATTGCATCTGAACTGCATTTCTGTGATGTGAACCAGCCCTCATACAACATGCTACTGGTGTATGGCCAGATACCTGTGACACACAGCCGCTGCCTAATTGAAGAAACCTGATTTATATACAGGAAAAATAGACCATTCTTGTATTAATGATATGAAAAAGAAAAAAAAATTAAATTAGCATAACATTCAATATGTTTTTGTTTTTTTTGTGAAGCTCCAGATTATTCATATTAGTTTTCTTCATAGTTAGTGTTAAAACCTGCAGATGGTGAGAGTCGGCATGATGTAAATCCAATCTGACCTGAACATACCTTTATGGGATAGGGGGTCCTGCAGCATTGTCATGACTTCCACACCTCCTCTTAATGGAAGAGATCAACACTTCCCCAAACTTCTGTATACAACCTCCAACACACTCATCATGTTGTGGTAAACAGACTCTCCATTCAAACCTGACAACTAGTCTTTCTATGTGAACAATGGTGTGTCCTAGGAGACCACAGAATAAACATCAGGAGTACTGTATGTGTCTGACACTGATGGAACATTGCCAATATACATCTACAGTGTACAGCGGGACTGGAAAATATATAAACAGAGAAAGATTAAAGCATTAATATTTCATTACTGCCCGCCCCCCCATACATAAATGAATATAATGTGTGTATATACAGTGGGGCAAAAAAGTATTTAGTCAGCCACCAATTGTGCAAGTTCTCCCATTTAAAAAGATGAGAGAGGCCTGTAATTGGCATCATAGGTAGACCTCAACTATGAGAGACAAAATGAGAAAAAAAAAATCCAGACAATCACATTGGCTGATTTGGAAAGAATTTATTTGCAAATTATGGTGGAAAAGTATTTGGTCAATATGAAAAGTTCATCTCAATACTTTGTTATATATCCTTTGTTGGCAATGACAGAGGTCAAACGTTTCCTGTAAGTCTTCACAAGGTTGGCACTCACTGTTGCTGGTATGTTGGCCCATTCCTCCATGCAGATCTCCTCTAGAGCAGTGATGTTTTGGGGCTGTCGCTGGGCAACACAGACTTTCAACTCCCTCCAAAGGTTTTCTATGGGGTTGAGATCTGGAGACTGGCTAGGCCACTCCAGGACCTTGAAATGCTTCTTACGAAGCCACTCTTTCATTGCCCAGGCGGTATGTTTGGGATCATTGTCATGTTGGAAGACCCATCTACGTTTCATCTTCAATGCCCTTGCTGATAGAAGGAGGTTTGCACTCAAAATCTCACGATACACGGCCCCATTCATTCTGTCCTGTACATGGATCAGTCGTCCTGGTCCCTTTGCGGAGAAACAGCCCCACAGCATGATGTTGTTACCCCCATGCTTCACAGTAGGTATGGTGTTCTTTGGATGCAACTCTGCATTCTCTCTCCTCCAAATACGACGAGTTGTGTTTCTACCAAACAGTTCTATTTTGGTTTCATCTGACCATATGACATTCTCCCAATCCTCTTCTGGATCATCCAAATGCTCTCTAGAAAACTTCAGATGGGCCCGGACATGTACTGGCTTAAGCAGGGGGACACGTCTGGCACTGCAGGATCTGAGTCCCTGGTGGCGTAGTGTGTTACTGATGGTAGCCTTTGTTAGGTTGGTCCCTGCTCCCTGCAGGTCATTCACTAGGTTCCCCTGTGTGGTCCTGGGATTTTTGCTCACCGTTCTTGTGATCATTTTGACCCCATGGGGTGAGATCTTGTGTGGAGCCCCAGATCGAGGGAGATTATCAGTGGTCTTGTATGTCTTCTATTTTCTAATTATTGCTCCCACAGTTGATTTGTTCACACCAAGCTGCTTGCCTATTGCAGATTCAGTCTTCCCAGCCTGGTGCAGGTCTACAATTTTGTTTCTGGTGTCCTTCGACAGCTCTTTGGTCTTCACCATAGTGGAGTTTGGAGTGTGACTGTTTGAGGTTGTGGACAGGTGTCTTTTATACTGATAACAAGTTCAAACAGGTGCCATTGATACAGGTAATGAGTGCAGGACAGAGGAGCCTCTTAAAGAAGAAGGTACAGGTCTGTGAGAGCCAGAAATCTTGCTTGTTTGTAGGTGACCAAATACTTATTTTCCACCATAATTTGCAAATAAATTCTTTCCAAATCAGCCAATGTGATTGTCTGGATTTTTTTTCTCATTTTGTCTCTCATAGTTGAGGTCTACCTATGATGCCAATAACAGGCCTCTCTCATCTTTTTATGTGGGAGAACTTGTACAATTGGTGGCTGACTAAATACTTTTTTGCCCCACTGTATATATATATACACACACACACACATATACATACACATACACGTAAATTGATTTTGATTTAACATTTATTTCTGTAATGATTTATTAACCACTTACCCTCCAGAGGATTTACCCCCCTTAATGACCAGGCTTCTTTTTGCTACTCAGCGCTGCACTATTTCAACTGATAATTGCGCGGTCATGCAATTCTGTATCCAAACGAAATTTACATCCTTTTTTTCACACAAATAGAGCTTTCTGGTGAAGCCACGTGATTGATGGTGTAACACGTAGGGGAGGGGCTTTGACATCACAATGCTCAATGGTTCCATACTGACACCAGCTGGATATTTTAGAATGTTCTCCACTGACACATATCTGGAGGACACATTTTGTGCACAAAGCAGTTTATATACAGAGCATATGCGAGTGCATTTCTTTTATTAATAAAACGGTTTTAAAGGATAATACACTATGATCTGATTATTCCTCTGCATAAACCACCATGGGAGCCTATCATTTGAGTGGAGAAGGACCCCTAACATCAGGATACCATCCCATCCATTTTGACCCATTTAAAGGGACACAAGCGTGATATGACCTCACTTAACGGTTTGGTCATTTATTTGAGGTGAGAGCACACCTGGTGGGGAGCACAGTGACTGCAAGTTTTCTCACTTAAAAAAATCAATGCTATCCTGGCATTTCAGGGCCTCCAAAACTGTGCTAGGTAGTCAAGAAGTGTTGTTTTGGGGGGTTGTTTTGGGGGATGGGGGCATTTTATTTAAGAAGTTTATTCTACACATCATTCACTCTTCTAACCACCTGAAGATCAAGCCTTTTCTGACACTTTTTGTTCACATGAAAAAAATCTGTATTTTTTGTTAGGAAATTACTTTGAACCCCGAAACATTATATATTATTTAAAGCAGACACCCTAGTGAATAAGATGGTGATTTCTGCAATTTTGTATGTCACATAGTACTCGTGCAGCGATTTTTCAAACGCAAATTTTTTTAAAAAAATACACTTTTTTTTATTTTTAATGCACAAAAACACAATATATTGGCCAATTATTTGGTAAATTATAAAAAGATGATGGCATGTCGAGTAAATGGATACCAAACATGACATGCTTTAAAACTGCGCATGTCCCGTGCAATGGCGGCAAACTGCATACATTTTTAATATCTACAGGCAACGGTTTAAAAGCCTTTACAAGCTACCATTTAGATTTACAGAGGAGGCCCAGTGCTAGAATTACTGCCCTTAATCTGATGTTCATGGTGATACCTCACATGTTAGGCGCAACCGCTGTTTACATACCGGCACAGGGTCAAAGCTCGCACACGGGGGGGGTGCAAGGGTGCTTTTTTTCAGTTATTTTGATTTTTTTTTTTATTATTTTAACACTGTCCCTTTCATTTTTTTTTTTTTGATCACTTTTAATGTTATCACAAGGAATGCAAATATCCCTTTTAACGTCAATGGGCATTGTCATATATTCTTTTTTGAGAAACCTAGGGTCTATCAGATTCTAGATATCTCCTCTGCCTTTACATTATCTAATCAAACCAAAATCGGTGTGATCACATGCTTTCCCAATTTACAAATGGTGCTGTTTATATCCTGCAAAACTAAAGTGCTGAAATGCTCGTAGCTTCCGATATCTTAGACTATATAGTCAGCTGGCAGAAATGCCTGATGCATTCTCAGGTTCCCCCAATGGAACAGGACTGCCCGAAAAGGCCATGAAAGGCAGCGAGGGAGGGGGGGCATTGTCTCCCACTGCTTGTAAAAGGAATCCTGCAGCTAATTAGCCACTAGAATTGCTTTTACATGAAAGCCAATCGCCGGCTGAAAAAAACCATACTAGGATGATGCCTGCAGCTGTAGGAATCATCCTGGTATAACCATTCAAAGTCTAGTGATGTACCGCCGGCTGAAAAAAAACATACTAGGATGATGCATGCAGCTGTAGGCATCATCCTGGTATAACCACTCAAGGTCCAGTGATGTACCAGTACGTCACTGGTCCTTGTTGGGTATATATGCTATGTTCTTTTTTTTGTATACAGCCTGTGGACTGAATGAAAAAAAGAGAAGAAATATCTGCCAAAAAAAAGTGTGTTGTATGCCCACCATTAAAATATACCGCCCTGCATCCACCCACTTCTAATGGTGGGCACTTATTAGGTCGCACTTTGCCACAAGCGCCAGTTCCAAGATTGAACAAATGTCTAAATAGTGGCACGCTTGAATAAAAATTGCCCCATGTAAGTGTTACCCCATATGGAAAAAGGATGACACCAAGTCCCAAACTATCTTGCCACTACTCCCCATGTAGTCTGGGCATCCTGGGGGGGCTCCACGTGACTATCTTTTCCCTCGTAAATCCGAAACTTATAAGTATAGCCTGTTGTCCTCTCAGAGGTCTTCTACATCTTGACCCCATATCTGGCACGCTTGCAGGGGAGAAATTGTTTGAATTCAAGGCGGCCAGAAAAATTAATGAGGGACTCATCAACGCAGATTTTTTTGCTGGGCAGTATAGACCTCTGCAAATGTTTGGTTAAGGTGATTTGCGAGGGGCTGAATTTTGTGGAGCCGGTCAAATTCAGGGTTACCCCGAGGATGACAGAGTGTATTGTCTTTGAAATGCAACAAACACATTATACTCTCATAGCTATGCCTGGTCATAGCAGCAGAGAACACGGCATATGATGAATGGGGTCTGCCGACCAATACATCCGCAATTCATTTTTTTTTAGTAATACCCATGTTGTGTACACCCTGATGATATCTGAAAGGGGCGTGAAAACCACGGGAGCGCGAATCACATATATATGTATTTCTCCTCTAGGGCGGTCAGGAAGCCGTTAAAGAAGCGGTTTGCATTACGGTGCTGCGTTACTTTAACTGACAATTGCGCGGTCATGCAGCGCTGCACCCAAATTAAATTTACATCCTTTTTTCCCACAAATAGAGCTTGCTTTTAGTGGTATTTGATCACCTGTGTGTTTTTTATTTTTTGCACTATAAAAAAAAGGCCAACAATTTTGAGAAAAAAACAATATTTTGGACTTTTTGCTATAATACATGTCCAGTAAAAAAAATTAAAAATCAAATTTCATCATAAATTTAGGCCAAAATGTATTTTATGACATGTCTTTGCTAAAAAAAATCCCAATACGTGTAAATTAATTGGTTTACGTGAAAGTTATAGCGTTTACAAATGGCGGTATAGATACTGGAATTTTTTTTTTGAGGACTAATAATAGCGGCAATCAGCGACTTATGGCAGTGATCAGCGACTTATGGAGGCAATCAGCAACTTATGGAGGCGATCAGCAACTTATAGCAGGACTGCGGCGGACATTCTGACACTGGGGGGGAACTGACTTGGGGTCACTGACATCCCCAGTGACACCAATACAGTGATCAGTGCTAAAAAAAAGCACTGACACTATACTAATGGGACTGGGGAGGAAGGAGTTAACATTTGGAGGCAATCAAAGGGTTAATTATGTGCTGGAAGTGTTTTACCAGGGGGCAGGGGGTGTGTGCTTCACTGTAAGCACACTGATCGAGATGGCTGTGCTCAGCCATCCCGATCAGTGTGCCCAAACTGACAGAGAGGACGGCTGCATTGTAAACAATGCAGCCATCCTCCCTGTCGGTGATCGCCGGTAACCACCAGTCTCCGGCGGGTAATCACTGGCTGGGACCTGGTGATTGACACTTGGGGCTGCGATCGGTGGTGTGCGCCCCCTACCTGGAGATGCAGGATCACATATATATATATATATATATATATATATATACAGTCATGGCCGAAATTGTTGGCACCCTTGATATTTCTCCAGGAAATCATGTATTTCTCACGAAACGTATTGCATTAACACATGTTTTGCTATACACATGTTTATTCCCTTTGTGTGTATTGGGACAAAACAAAAAAAGGGAGGAAAGAAAGCAAATTCGACATAATGTCACACAAACCTCCAAAAATGGGCTGGACAAAAGTATTGGCACCCTTTCACAACTGCGGATAAATAAGAATGTTACAAGCATGTGATGCTCCTGTAAACTCACCTGGGGCAAGTAACAGGTGTGGGCAATATAGAAATCACACCTGAAAGCAGATAAAAAGGAGAGACGTTCACTTAACCTTTGCATTGTGTGTCTGTCTGTGCCACACTAAGCATGGACAACAGAAAGAGGAGACGAGAACTGTCTGAGGACCTGAGAACCAAAATTGTGGCAAAATATCAACAATCTCAAGGTTACAAGTCCATCTCCAGAGAACTAGATTTGCCTTTGTCCACAGTGCGCAACATTATCAAGAAGTTTGCAACCCATGGCACTGTAGCTAATCTCCCTGGTCGTGGACGGATGAGGAAAATTGATGAAAGATTGCAACGCAGAATAGTCCGGATGGTGGATAAGCAGCCCCAAACATGTTCCAAAGACATTCAAGCTGTCCTGCAGGCTCAGGGAGCATCAGTGTCAGCGCGAACTATCCGTCGACATTTAAATGAAATGAAACGCTATGGCAGGAGACCCAGGAGGACCCCACTGCTGACACAGAGACATAAAAAAGCAAGACTACAGTTTGCCAAAATGTACTTGAGTAAGCCAAAAGCCTTCTGGGAAAACGTCTTGTGGACAGATGAGACCAAGATAGAGCTTTTCGGTAAAGCACATCATTCTACTGTTTACCGAAAACGGAATGAGGCCTACAAAGAACAAAACACAGTACCTACGGTAAAATATGGTGGAGGTTCAATGATGTTTTGGGGTTGTTTTGCTGCCTCTGGCACTGGGTGCCTTGACTGTGTGCAAGGCATCATGAAATCTGAGGATTACCAAAGGATTTTGGGTCGCACTGTAGGGCCCAGTGTCAGAAAGCTGGGTTTGCGTCCAAGATCCTGGGTCTTCCAGCAGGACAATGACCCCAAACATACGTCAAAAAGCACTCAGAAATGGATGGCAAAGAAGCGCTGGAGAGTTCTGAAGTGGCCAGCAATGAGCCCAGATCTAAATCCCATTGAACACCTGTGGAGAGATCTTAAAATTGCTGTTGGGAAAAGGTGTCCTTCCAATAAGAGAGACCTGGAGCTGTTTGCAAAGGAAGAGTGGTCCAAAATTCCGGGTGAGAGGTGTCAGAAGCTTATTGATGGTTATAGGAAGCGACTGATTTCAGTTATGTTTTCCAAAGGGTGTGCAACCAAATATTAAGTTAAGGGTGCCAATACTTTTGTCCAGCCCATTTTTGGGGTTTTGTGTGACATTATGTCATATTTGCTTTTCTGCCTCTGTTTTATATTTGTTCCAATACATACAAAGGGAATAAACATGTGTATAGCAAAACATGTGTTAATGCAATACCTTTTTTGTGTGAAATACTTGATTTTCAGGAAAAATATCAAGGGTGCCAACAATTTCGGCCATGACTGTATATATGTGATCCTGCGCACAGGGCCGCCCTGCAGCAGTATAAGTACTGTGGGCGGTCCCTCCATGGAGGTCCCTCCTTTAAGTAGTGGGAAGCTGATCCCCAAGCCCCCTCCAGCCAGAACAGCATGAGGACCCAAAAGATGAAGGCGGTACTCTGCCCGGAGACCTGTGGGTCAGCAAACAAATCTCCAGACTCGTGGCCTGGCCAATCAAGTTGCCTCCTTCACACTGGATAACATCATTAAAACATAACCCTGGTCATCAGTCAGCCATCTACCCGTCTAGATTTTTTTTACCAAGCTTTACAGTATTATTAATAATAATATGGATTTGTAAAACAACAACAGTTTGTGAAGCACTTTAAAAGGAGACAGCACCTTTACAATACAATTCAAAATCCCTCAATACAATTAACTGAAGCTCCAGTGCAGATGGATGCACACACATTGGCTCTTAGTAGACTACGTAGTAAAAGGCAATTTTCGTTCGTTCGTTCACTCACCAAGATCTATACTCAGGCAAGCTCACTTGTAGATTAGAGAAATCTCAACATGAAGGATATAAAGTTAAAAATACTAACAACATACAAAGAAATCCTCCCAACATGAAAGATATACAGTTAAAAATACTAAAGACATGCAAGCTAGCTTTAAAATATACATATAACTCACTGTATCTATATACATAGTTTTTGTCCCTGTAAAATCTTATAGTCTTTTAGTTTTATCAAATGGCCAAACATTAAACTGTGGAGAGAGAAATGATTCCTTCTTCTGTTTTGACATTTTTAACCAAAAGTTGACAAGCCTGCCCACCACGACAAGGTAGAGTCTTTTAGGGCAGGATCTACACTAAACTACACTATGCTAACCTTCTCCATGCTAGTCATGGTTTCTTTAGTGTTGGATACCTGTTTTTAATAGACCCTATCCTATAACTTGCCTTCTTCCTTTCCAGACTTCTTTAGTAAGATCTACATAAGAGCAACCCTTTTCTTAAACAAAATGGATTAGAGATTTGAAATGGCTGATACTATTACAATATGTTGGGTGATGTGGTAGTCAGCAATGATCATCTGTAATTTCCCTACACATTTTCCCCTTCTTTGATCATTGCTGAGCACCCTTTCATATAAATCCATCCATTAGCCTGGAACGCTGGTGAAGTGTACAAGATGGGAGAGCCCCCAAGATGTATCTATTACTAGATTGGATTTTAAGAGACACTAGGGGTATTGCCACCGATCTTCCACACATATTTTTACCTACTGATCCTCTAATTTAAATGGATACATATACAGTTTTTCTCTTACTAGCCTACCTACTAAAAGGCACTGTACTTTACGGTCTTATTTCTGTTTGTTATTACAGGTACTTATATAGCTCGATCAATTTAGGCAGCACTTACACACACACACACATACACACACACACACACACACACACACACACACATATTTTGTACATTCACATCAGTCCCTAACCCTCAAGGAGCATAGGATCTAAATCCCAAACCTAAATACAGATAAGTTTACGCAGAGATCAGAGACAGCTCCCCAACCAGGGATTGAAAGGAATAGGACAAAGCTTATACAACAATCATCCAGCTTTACAAAAGTTCACAGTGTATCTAAATATGAGAGAAGATGAATTCAGCCCTTCTCATTCTGGTCCAACTGGTGGTGTCCAGCTTCAAGCAGGTTCCAGGTGCTAACCAACATCCAGCTGCAAACTCCAGGTTTCTTTCACTATCCCAATACTGAGATTTGAGCTGGTTAAGTTTGCATTCCTCCATGGAGGTCCCTCCTTCAAGTAGCAGGAAGCTGATCCCCAACCCCCCTTTAGCCGGCATGGCTAAACATGCATGAGCATGAGGACCCAAAAGATGAAGGGAGTACCCTACCCGGAGACCTTGTCAACAGGTGTGGGTCAGCAGAGAAATCTCCAGACTCGTGGCCTGGCCAATCAAGTTGCCCCTTCACACACTGGATAACATCATTCCAACATCACCCTGGTCATCAGTCAGCCTTCTTCCCTTACAGATTTTTTTTTATCAAGCTTTACAGTATTATGAATAATATTATGGATTTGTAAAACAACAACAGTTTGTGCAGCACTTTAAAAGGACACAGCACCTTTACAATACAATTCAAAATCCCTCAATACAATTAACTGAACCACCAGTGCAGATGGCTGCACACACATTGGCTCTTAGTACACTACGTAGTAAAAGGCAATGTTCCTTCGTTCACTCACCAAGATCTATACTCAGGCAAGCTCTCTTGTAGATTAGAGAAATCTTCTCAACATGAAGGATATAAAATTAAAAATACTAACAACATGCAAAGAAATCCTCCCAACACGAAAGATATAAAATTAAAAATACTAAAGACATGCAAGCTAGCTTTAAAATATACATATATCTCACTGTATCTATATACATAGTTTTTGTCCCTGTAAAATCTAGTCTTTTAGTTTTATCAAATGGCCAAAAATTAAACTGTCTAGAGAGTAATGATTCTTTCTTCACTTTTGACATTTTTAACCAAAAGATGACAAGCCTGCCCACCACGGCAAGGTACTCTTTTAGGGCAGGACCTACACTAAACTACACTATGCTAACCTTCTCCATGCTAGTCATGGTTCCTTTAGTGTTGGATACCTGTATGTAATAGGCACTATCCTATGACCTGCCTTCTTCCTTTCCAGACTTCTGTACCAAGATCTACATAAGAGCAACCCTTTTCTTAAACAAATTGGAGAAGAGATTTCAAATAGCCAATACGGTTACAATATAGGGGGTGATGTGGTGGTCAGCAATGATCATCTGTAATTTCCCTACACATTTTCCTCTTCTTTGATCATTGCTGAGCACCTTTCATATAAATCCATCCATTAGCCTGGAATAACGCAGGTGAAGTGTACAAGATGGGAGAGCCCCCAAGATATGTCTATTACCTGATTAGATTTGAAGAGACACTAGGGGTATTGCCACCGATCTTCCACACATATTTTTACCTACTGATCCTCTAATTTAAATGGATGCATATACAGTTTCTAGCCTACCAACTATAAAGAGATACATGCTCATATATACATTTACAGATGTCTAAGATGTATACAGTATATTATTTCAAACAACTACTTGAATATATTAAGAAAATAAGAAAAAAAAATATCAGCTTTTTCCCATAACATGAGGCTTAAAGAAGTTCTAAAGGTTCAAGCTTTTTTACTTTCATACATTCTATGTATGAAGGTTAAAAACCTTCTCTGTGCAGCATCCCTCCCAGCCCCCCTAATACTCCCCTAAGCCCCCTCTCGATCCAGCGATGTGCACTAGAGTCTCGGCTATCCCTCTCCTCATTGGCTGAGACAGAAGCGGGCACCAATGGCTCCCACTGCTGTCAATTACAGCTAGTGAGCCAATGAGAAGAGAGGAGGTGGGGTTGAGCTGCGGCTCTGTGTGTGAATGGACACACAGAGCAGTGGGTGCCCCCATAGCAAGCAGCTTGCTCTGGGGGCACCTGACAGTAGGGAGGGGCCAGGAGTGCCGGTGAGGGACCCAAAAAGAGGAGGATTTGGGCTGCTCTGTGCAAAACCACTGCAAACAGCAGGTAAGTATAGACATGTTTGTTATTTTTTCTTAAAAAAAAAAAAGCCTTTAGAATCACTCTAAACCAGATATGCTTGTGACCAATTACATTGATGTACTTACTGAATACACAAAATATGTATGTAAACTAAAAAGCTGTTCATGTGGGACTTGATCCCACAACCCTTCAGTTACTGCACTTTTCAGAAGTCCAATGTGGTGTGCCACAGAGCTACGGTCAGTGTGGGTTTTTATTTTATTTTTTTTTTCAATATGACATTTGAAACATATTTTATTACCATCATGAATGAGTCTTAAAGAGTTACTAAACCCAGGACCCTGCAGTCACTATATCTGGTCTCCCACAGTACACACAACATGGAAATGCAATTATTATTTTACATATAAACCCCTAAATACCTTTTCTCATCAGCAGTTAGAGCAGTCTTGTGACTTCAGTACAGCACTGGTTAAAGCTTGTAGGAGGAATTTTCTTTCTGCTCTAGGAGGATGTGAAAGTCCTGACCCTCTGTGTGGACATTGCTAATTTTCCCTGTGCTGATCACATGCACTCTCCAAAGAAAAAAAAAACCTCTCTAGCAATACACACCAAACTGAGCATATACATGTGACTATGGGTTCAGTTTGTCTTATCAGTGTGGACATCTGAACAAGAGGAGGATCAGAGAAGTCAGGATCCAAGGGCCTTTTTAAACAATGCAGGGGATTAACCCCTTAGGTTCCACAGTGGATGATACACAAGCCCTGTCCAAAGCTGCAGTGTGAATTCTTCTCTGGTGCACTTCGCAAGAAGACTTGTTTCTGCTGTATTAGCAGAGTGTGGTTGCATGTTCTAAGATTAGTGCTTTAGTAAATGTTCAGCTATTGAAGAATATACATTTGAGTTTATTTAGGGGAAGAAGAAAAAAGCCTTCAGACTTATGGTACATACTATACTTACACATAAAGTGATGGGAACATACATTTTAAAATAAATCACAATTAAGGAGAAAAACAAAAAGTTATATAATGTACTCCCTGTGATTGGAGACAGCTCTTGCCCCCTGTTTTAGGGGATCATGAGTGTGGAAATGGCCAAAAGGGGGAGTTTTCAATTTATGTGCTGATGATACTATAATTCATGTATGTACTCAATTCCACAATCATTGAATTTCTACACTCTAGAAGCCCAATGCATTGCATTATAAAGCCAGTTTGCTGCCTCATTATGTGATCTCTGGCAGTGATTCACAAAATCTTTCCAAAGCTACAATTGGAGATCTAGGCGATTATATAGCAAAGCTTTTGAGCAAGGTGTATAAATGTTGCAATCAGGGGCGGACTGACAACTCATGGGGCCCCTGGGCAATAGGGGATCATGGGGCCCCTGTGTCCTTGCCCAAATTCAAAAAAGCCTATGAAAAAGGTACCAGGGGCATCTCATGGGGCCCCCTACTGACCCCGGGCCCTCAAGCAGTGCCAGAGTTTCCAAACGGTCAGTCCGCCCCTGGTTGCAATGGACCCTTCTTTGATTATGTTCTCATTGAGGTCATCACTTATAATGCAAGCTCAGGAGATTAAAGCATCAGCAGGTTGAAACAATTCATTGAAAAAACTTATCCAGCTTTTTGATGAGTTTGATATACTGATATGATGTATGTAGTTGACCAAATGCATCTCACACCTAAAAATTACTGTAACTGCTAGAAATCCAATGCACTATCCATTGCTCCACATGCAATGTGGTCTGTGACAGTGCCTGACCTCCTGGTACTTCAACTGCTTTATATATGTGAATCAGAAAAGTTACTCTGGTGGGACTCAAACAAACAACCTTTGAATGCTATGTTTTCTAGAAGTCCAATGCACTATCCATTGTGCCACAGAGCCAACTGCCTACTGTATCACATGACCTATCACTGCAATGAAAGTAAGATTACATAATGGCCACACACCGCACACCTTTTATTGGCATTTATTTTTACAGTGCAAATGGTCAAACATTTTTTTGGCCAGAGCTAAGCTTGACAGTAGACTGCAACTGCAGGAACATCTTTGCCAATTGCTTTTCAAAGCCTGTTGTCACACTCTTCCATGCTCCTATTGCTCTGATCCTCCACCTCAGCATATAGCAATATTAAAAAAAAATTAGTAATATAAAAAAAATAGTAATCCTAAGGCTAAGTTCACATCTGAGTGGGAGCGAGAAGGCATGTAGTCGCATGCCAGAGAAAAACACGCTGCTTCTTAGGAGGAGATTGTGGGGGTACCATTAATCCTAATGGCACCCCCACACACTGGAAACCACAGCTCTGTTTCCTGTGCTGGGAACCGCACTGCACTATTCAGTTTCCCAGAGGTTACATTTTTGGTAAAGGTACAGGAACCTTTTCCCCGTGTCTTTTCAGGAGGTAAAATAGCCCTTTCGACTAAATGGGCTTCTCTGGCCACCCAAAACTACATAGATGTAAATCAGGGGTAAAACCATGCAAGCAAAACACACCTTTTATGTAAATGCAGAAAAAAGGAAATGCTAAATACAAGTAAAGGAGAAATATATAACCCCATCCCCCAATATAAAAAATTAAAAAGGGAACCAAAGGAAAAAAAAAACATTACTAAAATAGACTGTTGGTTCTTTCTTATGAAAGCATTGTAAATGCATTGAATGTCTGTAGTAGCACACTACGCTGCAAACTCTCTCTCCCTGCAATAGTGTCAGTTGTCCCTCACAATAAATTTACAGACACTGATAAATGGCTGGGACTGCAGCCTTCTATAGTGTGTGGGTTGTAACTTTGTAAAACAAAACAAAAAAACAAAATTTGCAAACTTACTACATCACTAATAAAATATAAAACGTTTCAATTAATAAATACAGAAAATCATCAATACGTAATTATTAGTACACACAGCAAATAAAAATGAAGTGCATCACACAATAAATAAATCATTATCAATCACTGTCATTAGAGAGCGCTTTAGTGAAAAAATAAAGTAAAAACACCATTCTTAGTTTTCGCAGATGAATGTGATCCAAACAGCATCATCAAAAAACATACAGACAGTTCAAAATATTAGATGAAGAACTACTCTCAGTTAATATTCTGTTTTCAAGGACTCCCCTATGGTAATCAGCTCACCCTATGATGTGAACCCCTTAACTGAATAAGGTAAACATAATAGCATATATAAAATCATCCAGTCGTTCTCCGTATAGATCCTATACCATCATCCAGCTTCCAACTCAGCCTACAGGCATCATAAAAGAAGAGGGCAAGCTATGCAGAAAATCATTGTGCAACAAATCTTTATTAAAAAGCTAAAAACATATGTAATAAATAGAGATGAGCGAAGTATTCAAAAATTCGATTCGACTGATTCGGCGAATTCGTGGAAAAATTTCGATTCGAGTCGAATATATTCGCTGCGAATTTAACTTATAAAAGGGTGTTTCTAGGCTTCAGAGAGACTTTATATTAGTGCAGAACACTGTACCTTTAATTTAAATGCCCTTGGAGTCTGCTGGGGAAGAGAAATAATACTGACAGTCAGTATGACATGCAGATGAGTGCCGTAGATCTTAGAATCACCGCACACTTCACTCATTTGGGCAGTCACGGGGCCAAAACCAGAGTGTGGAGCCACAGTGTGGCGGTGGAGGCAGCAGCAATGGGAGGCCATACAGCACCCTATGACAAAATGGAAACCACCAGCAGTGTGAGGAGACCTGAAAGTGGCACATGGCAGAGTGTGGCGATGGAGACAGCAGCAATGGGAGGCCGTACAGGGACCCATGACAGACTCTGGACTTGGCAGCAGCATGAGGAGGCGGTACAGGGGCCCATGGCAGATTAGGGGCCTGGCAGCAGCTATGGGAGGCCCGTAATCTGCCAGCACCCTATGTCAAAAAATTCAACACACCAGCAGTGTGAGGAGACCTGAAAGTGGCACATGGCAGAGTGTGGCGATGGAGACAGCAGCAATGGGAGGCCGTACAGGGACCCATGACAGACTCTGGACCTGGCAGCAGCATGAGGAGGCGGTATAGGGGCCCATGGCAGATTAGGGGCCTGGCAGCAGCTATGGGAGGCCCGTAATCTGCCAGCACCCTATGTCAAAAAATTCAACACACCAGCAGTGTGAGGAGACCTGAAAGTGGCACATGGCATGAGACACTGTGGACCTGGCAGCAGCATGAGGAGGCGGTACAGGGGCCCATGGCAGATTAGGGGCCTGGCAGCAGCTATAGGAGGCCCGTAATCTGCCAGCACCCTATGATAAAAAATGGAACACACCAGCAGTGTGAGGAGACCTGAAAGTGGCACATGGCAGGGGCATGATTCATGGCGGATTTAGTCAGTTGTGTCAGGAACTGGTGGTTTGAAATCCAGACTAATCCATGCCTGATTCATTTTCACAAACGTGAGTCTCTCCACACTTTGGGTGGACAGTCGTGTCCTCCGCGGAGTTACAATACCTCCTGCCGCACTAAACACGCGCTCCGATGCCACGCTACTGGCCGGGCATGACAGCCTTTCAAGGGCAAATTCAGCTAGTTGGGGCCAAAGGTCAAGTTTCGTTGCCCAGTAGTCAAGGGGATTGTCTACCTCGGTTGGCAGGGTGCTGTCCAAGTAGGCCCAAGCCTGTTGTTTGAGGTCCTGCTCCAGGTCCACCTGATGCTGCTGCTGCTGCGGCTGGTTACTAGTTTCCTCACTGCGCTGGTGAAGAAAGCTATTCATCATCGACTGCAGACTGAGTCAGCCGCTGCTGGTGGAGCTGCCACTGCTCCTACCACCCCACCCCTCCTTTGCTGCCATGGCAGCGGAACGCGAGCGCACAGGGCCCACAGTGTCTGAGGATGGACGTTGGCGCACAAAGGCAGAGACCAACTGACTACATAGGTGGTTTTTATAGTACGTTATTTTGGCCTCCCTCTCAGCAGGTGTGAAAAAGGCCACCATTTTTGAACGGTAGCGAGGGTCCAACAAGGTGGACAGCCAAAAGTCATCCCTCTGTCTGATGGTTCTTATTCGGCTGTCGCTACGCAAGCAACCGAGCATGCTATGGGCCATTTGTGCCAAGGAATGCGAGGGACTCCCTGCCTCCATCTCCACAGCATACTGCCACGGTGCGTCTGGGTCCTCTGTCTCCTCCTCCTCTACCAGATGCACCTGCTCCTCCACTCCTGTCCGCTGAGTGGAAAAACCACCCATTTCACTCAATAATTCCTGAGCACAAATGTCCTCCTCTACCTCCTCCTCTTCTTCCTGTCCTGCCCCCACAGGGGTCATGTGGCGTTGAGATCTGTGCGCCACGTCTACCGCACCCTGACCAGCCATTGTTAACAGCATTTGTTCCAGGACGTGCAACAGAGGAATGACGTCGTTCATCCCATAGTCCTGCCGACTCACGAATAGCGTGGCCTCCTCAAAGGGCCTGAGCAAGCGGCAGGTGTCACGCATGAGCTGCCAATGGCTGACATTGAAGTTACACAGGGGAGTACCTTTATCCGCTTGTAACATCATGAAATCGGTGATGGCCTTTCGCTGTTCGTAAAGGCGGTCTACCATGTGTAGGGTTGAATTCCACCTTGTTGCAACGTCGCAGATCAGGCGATGCTGTGGAATTCCGTTCTGCCGCTGCAGCTCAAGGAGGGTGTGCTTTGCGGCGTAGGAATGGCTGAAATGCATGCAAGGTTTACGTGACATTTTAAGGATGTCTTGCAGTAGGATGGTGGATTTTAGGAACCGCTTGACAACCAGATTGAACACGTGAGCCATGCATGGCGCATGGCACAACCTTCCTTGACGCAGAGCAGACACCATGTTCTTTCCGTTGTCGGTCAACATGGTTCCGATTTTGAGTTTGCGCGGAGACAGCCATCTGTCGATTTCTCTGTTCATTACACTGAGAAGTTCCTCCCCTGTGTGACTACGTTCGCCTGGACCTGGCAGCAGCATGAGGAGGCGCTATAGGGGCCCATGGCAGATTAGGGGCCTGGCAGCAGCTATGGGAGGCCCGTAATCTGCCAGCACCCTATGTCAAAAAAATTGAACACACCAGCAGTGTGTGAGGAGACCTGAAAGTGGCACATGGCAGAGTGTGGCGATGGAGACAGAAGCAATGGGAGGCCGTACAGGGACCCATGAGACACTCTGGACCTGGCAGCAGCATGAGGAGGCGCTATAGGGGCCCATGGCAGATTAGGGGCCTGGCAGCAGCTATGGGAGGCCCGTAATCTGCCAGCACCCTATGTCATAAAATGGAACAGACCAGCAGTGTGTGAGGAGACCTGAAAGTGGCACATGGCAGAGTGTGGCGATGGAGACAGCAGCAATGGGAGGCCGTACAGGGACCCATGAGAGACTCTGGACTTCGCAGCAGCATGAGGAGGCGGTATAGGGGCCCATGGCAGATTAGGGGCCTGGCAGCAGCTATGGGAGGCCCGTAATCTGCCAGCACCCTATGTCAAAAAAATTGAACACACCAGCAGTGTGTGAGGAGACCTGAAAGTGGCACATGGCATGAGACACTGTGGACCTGGCAGCAGCATGAGGAGGCGGTACAGGGGCCCATGGCAGATTAGGGGCCTGGCAGAAGCTATGGGAAGCCCGTAATCTGCCAGCACCCTATGTCAAAAAATGGAACACACCAGCAGTGTGTGAGGAGACCTGAAAGTGGCACATGGCAGAGTGTGGCGATGGAGACAGCAGCAATGGGAGGCCGTACAGGGACCCATGAGACACTCTGGACCTGGCAGCAGCATGAGGAGGCGCTATAGGGGCCCATGGCAGATTAGGGGCCTGGCAGCAGCTATGGGAGGCCCGTAATCTGCCAGCACCCTATGTCAAAAAATGGAACACACCAGCAGTGTGTGAGGAGACCTGAAAGTGGCACATGGCAGAGTGTGGCGATGGAGACAGCAGCAATGGGAGGCCGTACAGGGACCCATGAGAGACTCTGGACTTCGCAGCAGCATGAGGAGGCGGTATAGGGGCCCATGGCAGATTAGGGGCCTGGCAGCAGCTATGGGAGGCCCGTAATCTGCCAGCACCCTATGTCAAAAAAATTGAACACACCAGCAGTGTGTGAGGAGACCTGAAAGTGGCACATGGCATGAGACACTGTGGACCTGGCAGCAGCATGAGGAGGCGGTACAGGGGCCCATGGCAGATTAGGGGCCTGGCAGCAGCTATGGGAGGCCCGTAATCTGCCAGCACCCTATGTCAAAAAATGGAACACACCAGCAGTGTGTGAGGAGACCTGAAAGTGGCACATGGCAGAGTGTGGCGATGGAGACAGCAGCAATGGGAGGCCGTACAGGGACCCATGAGAGACTCTGGACTTCGCAGCAGCATGAGGAGGCGGTATAGGGGCCCATGGCAGATTAGGGGCCTGGCAGCAGCTATGGGAGGCCCGTAATCTGCCAGCACCCTATGACAAAAAATGGAACACACCAGCAGTGTGAGGAGACCTGAAAGTGGCACATGGCAGAGTGTGGCGATGGAGACAGCAGCAATGGGAGGCCGTACAGGGACCCATGAGAGACTCTGGACCTGGCAGCAGCATGAGGAGGCGCTATAGGGGCCCATGGCAGATTAGGGGCCTGGCAGCAGCTATGGGAGGCCCGTATTCTGCCAGCACCCTATGTCAAAAAAATTGAACACACCAGCAGTGTGTGAGGAGACCTGAAAGTGGCACATGGCAGAGTGTGACGATGGAGACAGCAGCAATGGGAGGCCGTACAGGGACCCATGAGACACTCTGGACCTGGCAGCAGCATGAGGAGGCGCTATAGGGGCCCATGGCAGATTAGGGGCCTGGCAGCAGCTATGGGAGGCCCGTAATCTGCCAGCACCCTATGACAAAAAATGGAACACACCAGCAGTGTGAGGAGACCTGAAAGTGGCACATGGCAGAGTGTGGCGATGGAGACAGCAGCAATGGGAGGCCGTACAGGGACCCATGAGACACTCTGGACCTGGCAGCAGCATGAGGAGGCGCTATAGGGGCCCATGGCAGATTAGGGGCCTGGCAGCAGCTATGGGAGGCCCGTATTCTGCCAGCACCCTATGTCAAAAAAATTGAACACACCAGCAGTGTGTGAGGAGACCTGAAAGTGGCACATGGCATGAGACACTGTGGACCTGGCAGCAGCATGAGGAGGCGGTTCAGGGGCCCATGGCAGATTAGGGGCCTGGCAGCAGCTATGGGAGGCCCGTAATCTGCCAGCACCCTATGACAAAAAATGGAACACACCAGCAGTGTGAGGAGACCTGAAAGTGGCACATGGCAGAGTGTGGCGATGGAGACAGAAGCAATGGGAGGCCGTACAGGGACCCATGAGACACTCTGGACCTGGCAGCAGCATGAGGAGGCGCTATAGGGGCCCATGGCAGATTAGGGGCCTGGCAGCAGCTATGGGAGGCCCGTATTCTGCCAGCACCCTATGTCAAAAAAATTGAACACACCAGCAGTGTGTGAGGAGACCTGAAAGTGGCACATGGCAGAGTGTGGCGATGGAGACAGCAGCAATGGGAGGCCGTACAGGGACCCATGAGACACTCTGGACCTGGCAGCAGCATGAGGAGGCGCTATAGGGGCCCATGGCAGATTAGGGGCCTGGCAGCAGCTATGGGAAGCTCGTATTCTGCCAGCACCCTATGTCAAAAAAATTGAACACACCAGCAGTGTGTGAGGAGACCTGAAAGTGGCACATGGCATGAGACACTGTGGACCTGGCAGCAGTATGAGGAGGCGGTTCAGGGGCCCATGGCAGATTAGGGGCCTGGCAGCAGCTATGGGAGGCCCGTAATCTGCCAGCACCCTATGACAAAAAATGGAACACACCAGCAGTGTGAGGAGACCTGAAAGTGGCACATGGCAGAGTGTGGCGATGGAGACAGCAGCAATGGGAGGCCGTACAGGGACCCATGAGACACTCTGGACCTGGCAGCAGCATGAGGAGGCGCTATAGGGGCCCATGGCAGATTAGGGGCCTGGCAGCAGCTATGGGAGGCCCGTATTCTGCCAGCACCCTATGTCAAAAAAATTGAACACACCAGCAGTGTGTGAGGAGACCTGAAAGTGGCACATGGCATGAGACACTGTGGACCTGGCAGCAGTATGAGGAGGCGGTTCAGGGGCCCATGGCAGATTAGGGGCCTGGCAGCAGCTATGGGAGGCCCGTAATCTGCCAGCACCCTATGACAAAAAATGGAACACACCAGCAGTGTGAGGAGACCTGAAAGTGGCACATGGCAGAGTGTGGCGATGGAGACAGCAGCAATGGGAGGCCGTACAGGGACCCATGAGACACTCTGGACCTGGCAGCAGCATGAGGAGGCACTATAGGGCCCATGGCAGATTAGGGGCCTGGCAGCAGCTATGGGAGGCCCGTATTCTGCCAGCACCCTATGTCAAAAAAATTGAACACACCAGCAGTGTGTGAGGAGACCTGAAAGTGGCACATGGCAGAGTGTGGCGATGGAGACAGCAGCAATGGGAGGCCGTACAGGGACCCATGAGAGACTCTGGACTTCGCAGCAGCATGAGGAGGCGGTATAGGGGCCCATGGCAGATTAGGGGCCTGGCAGCAGCTATGGGAGGCCCGTAATCTGCCAGCACCCTATGACAAAAAATGGAACACACCAGCAGTGTGAGGAGACCTGAAAGTGGCACATGGCATGAGACACTGTGGACCTGGCAGCAGCATGAGGAGGCGGTACAGGGGCCCATGGCAGATTAGGGGCCTGGCAGCAGCTATGGGAGGCCCGTAATCTGCCAGCACCCTATGACAAAAAATGGAACACACCAGCAGTGTGTGAGGAGACCTGAAAGTGGCACATGGCAGAGTGTGGCGATGGAGACAACCCACCGACTGTTTTGCTCGCTGCCAAGCTGCCACCCTCTTCTCCTGATGATGCGGAAGCAATAGCCTGATGACGACGAGGCTGCCAAGTGCGATCAGCCTCATCATCATCAATTAGGGTCTCCGCCTCACTACTAGCCCCCTCGGCTGCGTGTGGGTCAGGAGACAGACCTGTCTCTAGACCGGCTACCGAGCCACTCTCCTCGCCACTACTTCTTCGCCTGGCTGCTGAAGAGGCGGATGTCTCCCCCCGTTCCTGACCGCCCTCTGTTAGCTCTTCCTCACTGTACTGGATGACACCGGGAGCACTGGCCTCTGGCTGCGAATAGTGCTGCCTCGACCCCTTCCTCTGCTGCCACGTCTGCTCGCTTTTAAAACATTGCCTCCTCTGCCACTCCTCTGCATGTTGTCTGACATACTCTTTAATTCAACGATTCTGTGTCCCTGAGTAACAATTCTGTGTCTGTCCCTGAGTAACAATTCTGTGTCCCTGAGTAACGTTTCTGTGGCCCTAAGTAACAGTTCTGTGGCCCTCAGTAACAATTCTGTGTCCCTCAGTAACAATTCTGTGTCCCTCAGTAACAATTCTGTGTCTGTCCCTGAGTAACAATTCTGTGTCTGTCCCTGAGTAACAATTCTGTGTCCCTGAGTAACAATTCTGTGTCCCTCAGTAACAATTCTGTGTCCCTCAGTAACAATTCTGTGTCCCTCAGTAACAATTCTGTGTCCCTGAGTAACAATTCTGTGTCCATGAGTAACAATTCTGTGTCTGTCCCTGAGTAACAATTCTGTGTCTGTCCCTGAGTAACAATTCTGTGTCCCTAAGTAACGTTTCTGTTGCCCTAAGTAACGTTTCTGTTGCCCTAAGTAACGTTTCTGTGGCCCTAAATAACGTTTCTGTGGCCCTAAGTAACGATTCTGTGGCCCTCAGTAACAATTCTGTGTCCCTCAGTAACAATTCTGTGTCCCTGAGAAACAATTCTGTGTCTGTCCCTGATTAACAATTCTGTGTCCCTGAGTAATGTTTCTGTGGCCCTAAGTAACAGTTCTGTGGCCCTCAGTAACAATTCTGTGTCCCTCAGTAACAATTCTGTGTCCCTCAGTAACAATTCTGTGTCTGTCCCTGAGTAACAATTCTGCGTCTGTCCCTGAGTAACAATTCTGTGTCCCTAAGTAACATTTCTGTGGCCCTAAGTAACAGTTCTGTGGCCCTCAGTAACAATTCTGTGTCCCTCAGTAACAATTCTGTGTCTGTCCCTGAGTAACAATTCTGTGTCTGTCCCTGAGTAACAATTCTGTGTCCCTCAGTAACAATTCTGTGTCCCTCAGTAACAATTCTGTGTCCCTGAGTAACAATTCTGTGTCTGTCCCTGATTAACAATTCTGTGTCCCTGAGTAACGTTTCTGTGGCCCTAAGTAACAGTTCCTTGGCCCTCAGTAACAATTCTGTGGCCCTCAGTAACAATTCTGTGTCCCTCAGTAACAATTCTGTGTCTGTCCCTGAGTAACAATTCTGTGTCTGTCCCTGAGTAACAATTCTGTGTCCCTGAGTAACGTTTCTGCGGCCCTAAGTAACAGTTCTGTGGCCCTCAGTAACAATTCTGTGTCCCTCAGTAACAATTCTGTGTCTGTCCCTGAGTAACAATTCTGTGTCTGTCCCTGAGTAACAATTCTGTGTCCCTCAGTAACAATTCTGTGTCCCTCAGTAACAATTCTGTGTCCCTGAGTAACAATTCTGTGTCCCTCAGTAACAATTCTGTGTCCCTCAGTAACAATTCTGTGTCCCTGAGTAACAATTCTGTGTCTGTCCCTGAGTAAGAATTCTGTGTCTGTCCCTGAGTAACAATTCTGTGGCCCTAAGTAACGTTTCTGTGGCCCTAAGTAACGTTTCTGTGGCCCTAAGTAACGGTTCTGTGTCCCTCAGTAACAATTCTGTATCCCTCAGTAACAATTCTGTGTCTGTCCCTAAGTAACAATTCTGTGGCCCTAAGTAAAGTTTCTGTGGCCCTAAGTAACGTTTCTGTGTCCCTAAGTAACGATTCTGTGGCCCTAAGTAACGATTCTGTGGCCCTAAGTAACGTTTCTGTAGCCCTAAGTAACGTTTCTGTGGCCCTAAGTAACGGTTCTGTGGCCTTCAGTAACAATTCTGTGGCCCTCAGTAACAATTCTGTGTCTGTCCCTAAGTAACAATTCTGTGGCCCTAAGTAACGTTTCTGTGGCCCTAAGTAACGTTTCTGTGGCCCTAAGTAACGATTCTGTGGCCCTAAGTAACGTTTCTGTGGCCCTCAGTAACAAATCTGTGTCCCTCAGTAACAATTCTGTGTCTGTCCCTAAGTAACGTTTCTGTGGCCCTAAGTAACGGTTCTGTGGCCCTAAGTAACGGTTCTGTGGCCCTCAGTAACAATTCTGTGTCCCTCAATAACAATTCTGTGTCTGTCCCTAAGTAACAATTCTGTGGCCCTAAGTAACGTTTCTGTGGCCCTAAGTAACGGTTCTGTGGCCCTCAGTAACAATTCTGTGTCCCTCAATAACAATTCTGTGTCTGTCCCTAAGTAACAATTCTGTGGCCCTAAGTAACGATTCTGTGGCCCTCAGTAACAAATCTGTGTCCCTCAGTAACAATTCTGTGTCTGTCCCTAAGTAACAATTCTGTGGCCCTAAGTAACGTTTCTGTGGCCCTAAGTAACGGTTCTGTGGCCCTCAGTAACAATTCTGTGTCCCTCAATAACAATTCTGTGTCTGTCCCTAAGTAACAATTCTGTGGCCCTAAGTAACGTTTCTGTGGCCCTAAGTAACGATTCTGTGGCCCTCAGTAACAAATCTGTGTCCCTCACTAACAATTCTGTGTCTGTCCCTAAGTAACAATTCTGTGGCCCTAAGTAACGATTCTGTGGCCCTCAGTAACAATTCTGTGTCTGTCCCTAAGTAACAATTCTGTGGCCCTAAGTAACGTTTCTGTGGCCCTAAGTAACGATTCTGTGGCCCTCAGTAACAAATCTGTGTCCCTCAGTAACAATTCTGTGTCTGTCCCTAAGTAACAATTCTGTGGCCCTAAGTAACGATTCTGTGGCCCTCAGTAACAAATCTGTGTCCCTCAGTAACAATTCTGTGTCTGTCCCTAAGTAACAATTCTGTGGCCCTAAGTAACGTTTCTGTGGCCCTAAGTAACGATTCTGTGGCCCTCAGTAACAATTCTGTATCCCTCAGTAACAATTCTGTCTGTCCCTGAGTAACAATTCTGTGTCCCTAAGTAACGTTTCTGTGGCCCTAACTAACGATTCTGTGGCCCTAAGTAAACGTTTCTGTGGCCCTAAGTAACGATTCTGTGGCCCTAACTAACGTTTCTCTGTCCCTAAGTAACGTTTCTGTGTCCCTAACTCTCTCCCTGCATACAGCCAGGTCTGCCTCTGTTGAATGACTGGAGGCAAATGGAGAATTCTAAAATGGCCGCTATTTATAGCTCGACCATTACACTGTGCTGGCTGGCTGGCTGCTGATTGGCTAATGCGATCACATGTCATGAATGAATGCATTATGGGTCAGCGCGCCTTGTCTGCGCGCCTTCCCAGACATCCCCGCTCCGTTGCCGCACATGTCGCCGCCATTTTAGGAAAAATTTCGATTCGCGCATCCGAAGTCTGCTTATTTTCGGATTCGACGCGAATCGAAATTTTCCTAATATTCGAAACGAATTCCACTTCGCCTACTTCGATTCGCTCATCTCTAGTAATAAACCCCCCAAAAAACACACACACTTTCAGGATTATGTGAAGTTTCCTAGCACAAATATGACAACATTAATGTTGTATAAAAAAATTGTCTGTACCACCCCCTAGTTTCAACTATGCACATGCTATATTTGCATTGGATGAGGATGTCAAAAGGTACCAGCTTCACCCAATGTGTTTTGTTCAAACATCTTCATCAGGAGAAGTAAGTTCTCTGTGAAGCTCTATGCACTATATGGCTGCATTGTGATCACTAATTAAGCTATACAATCAATGCTAAGGAATACCAAATCATATACCACCCCCTACAATTAACTTATGACAGTGTCCATCTGGAACTACCAAATGTTTTACAAATACCCCTAGTATTACATTAATATCACAGCATAAAAACAAGAATTCACTCAGAAACCAGCATCCCTAAGACATGAAGCCCCATAAATAGCCTTAGAAATCTGGTTAAAAAACTGTTTCAATCAAGATCTATATTTAAACCACTAGGGCTTATTATACTCAATTAAAAATCAACTTTCATACTTTGATATTTGTTTCCTATATTTGTCCCCCTTCAGTGGCGAAATACCTATAAATTCTGCAATATTTAAATCTGATGTACCTTTTAAAAGTACATTAAAATGCTCTGTTTATCAAACCCTTATTTTATATTATTATTGTGTTCGCCAATCCTTATAAATGACCTAAGTGTGCGACCTACATACTGGAGACCATATGGGCACTCAAGCAAGCAGGTCATGTTTGGTATCACATGAAATAAATTTCTCAATTTTCGAAATATTTTCAGTAATAAAAGACTTATCTTATATCTCTCTTTTCCTTGGATGGTTTATCAATGTTCTACAAGCAGCGCATCTGCCACATGTAGAGAAGTCTTTCCAGAAAGCAAACAAGAGATCCCTGTGCTCAAATCCCAACAGCTAGTGCATGCATTTATCCATCAGGTGCTAAAGGGGTGTAACCACATTGTGTGAACAAAATATCCCTATTTATTGCATAGTCTGCTTGAAAGGGTATATACCAGTGTGCAGAGGGTCCTCAGAATTTCTAGTCTTTCCAGAAAGGTCACTTTTTTTTCCACAGGATTAAGGGACCAACTTTAACTTTAACAGTGTATATAATCCTAGGTTTCTTGGGTAAGCAAGAACCAAGCTCTATCCTTTAAAAGAATAGGCCAATACTTTTCAAAATCCCCTCCCTTTCTCTGTAATTATTACGAAGGGTGTTCAAATCAAAACGGGACTTTTGAGTTTATGTAATAAAAGAACACATTTCAAGGAGTGGAAACTGCATTTATTTTTCAACATACTCCCTTGCTACATTTATACACAAATGGCTGGAAAGCTTTGGCATAGAAAGATTTGTCAGTATGCCTGAACCATCCTAGGACAGCCTGCTGCACTTTGTCATCAGTGCTGAAATACTGACTACAGAAAAATGTGTCTCTTGTGCAGTTTCACAACAGGTTATGCATTGATTATTCAGGATTAGGTGGTCCACACTCTGAATGTTCACAGGAATGACTGCTGTGGGCTGGGAATCACCATTGCCTGGATCGTCACTGACGGATGTACAGCTATCTTTGAAATCTTTACACCATTTAAGGTTTGGTTCACATATATGTATTTTGTGTTTGATACCTACACCAGTCCTTTTTGCAGGTTGTTTTCCATTTTTCTACACTTTTTTTACTGCATTTTGTTCAGCTTTTTTTTTTTTTTTTGTTAAAGTGGAATTTTTTTTTTGTTGCTGGGTAAATTAAAAATGCAGCAAAAATTTGGCAAAAACGCACTACCATGCATTTCAGCAGCTTCTCCATTAAACTTTACTGCAGCAAAAAAGATGCTTTTTGCTTTTAAAAAGTCCCTGACCCTTTCCAAAAACGCAGCAGCTCAAAAAAGCATAGATGTGAACATGTTCCATTGGAAACCATGTTACATGGACTGTAGTGCGTTCTGCAAAAAGTACTAAAAAACACATTGGTGTGAACGGAGCCTTAATGTCTTACTGAGGTTGATCATCTCACCACATTACTGTGCTTGAAGTCTTCTGTAGATATCTGCAGGTTTTACGCCTTCATTCAGTAGGAACTTCATCACCACACGCTTTTCCATGCACGCACTAAAACTGTTGTCTGCCATCTTAACGGTCTCTGGACTGGCCCACAAAATGTGCACCACCTATCAGTTATAGGACACACTTGTCGCTTACTACTGTGTGGCGCTAGGATCCTTTTTATACCTGTATAACATTAAAAGTCTCAATTTGACTTAAACACTCCTTATATTAAAGTCTTTAATGAATGCAAATTGAAAAGTCTAGTTAGCATACTCCTCTTCAGATTAGCCAACTTCTTCTGAACAGAGTGCTACAAGTAGCAGGAACAATATAACTAACATTTATTGCAACATATATGTTATGAAAAAAATAAAGGTAATGCTGTCAATATTGCAAAACAGTGTCAAAAACTGTTAGCTTGTGATCTTCTTTTCAGTATCACACTGTATTGGGTACAAAGTTTAACAAAATGTCAACCAAGGGTGCACCAAAACCCCTCAAAACTAGAGATGAGCGAATCGAACATGGCGAAGTGGAATTCGTTTCGAAGATCAGGAAAAATTCGATTCGCGCCGAATCCGAAAATTAGCAAACTTCGGATGCACGAATCGAATTTTCCCAAAAATGGCGGCGACATGTGTGGCGACGGAGCGGGGATCTCTGGGAAGGCGCGCAGACAAGGCGCGCTGACCCATAATGCATTCATTCATGACATGTGATCGCATTAGCCAATCAGCAGCCAGCCAGCCAGCACTGTGTAATGGTGGAGCTATAAATTGCGGCCATCTTACAATTCTCCATTAGCCTCCGGTCATTCAAGAGAGACAGACCTGTCTGTATTAGGGACAGAGTTAGGGCCAGAGAGACTTTAGGGCCACAGAATCGTTACTTAGGGACACAGAATCGTTACTTAGGGACACAGAATCGTTACTCAGGGACACAGAATTGTTACTCAGGGACACAGAATTGTTACTCAGGGACAGACACAGAATTGTTACTCAGGGACACAGAATTTTTACTCAGGGACACAGAATTGTTACTGAGGGACACAGAATCGTTACTGAGGGACACAGAATTGTTACTCAGGGACACAGAATTGTTACTCAGGGACACAGAATTGTTACTCAGGGACAGACACAGAATTGTTACTCAGGGACACAGAATTGTTACTGAGGGACACAGAATTGTTACTCAGGGACACAGAATTGTTACTCAGGGACACAGAATTGTTACTCAGGGACAGACACAGAATTGTTACTCAGGGACACAGAATTGTTACTCAGGGACACAGAATCGTTACTCAGGGACACAGAATTGTTACTCAGGGACACAGAATTGTTACTCAGGGACACAGAATCGTTACTGAGGGACACAGAATCGTTACTCAGGGACACAGAATCGTTACACAGGGACACAGAATCATTACTCAGGGACACAGAATCATTACTGAGGGACACAGAATTGTTACTCAGGGACACAGAATTGTTACTCAGGGACAGACACAGAATTGTTACTCAGGGACACAGAATTGTTACTCAGGGACACAGAATCGTTACTGAGGGACACAGAATCGTTACTGAGGGACACAGAATTGTTACTCAGGGACACAGAATTGTTACTCAGGGACAGACACAGAATTGTTACTCAGGGACACAGAATTGTTACTCAGGGACACAGAATTGTTACTGAGGGACACAGAATCGTTACTCAGGGACACAGAATTGTTACTCAGGGACACAGAATTGTTACTCAGGGACAGACACAGAATTGTTACTCAGGGACACAGAATTGTTACTCAGGGACACAGAATTGTTACTGAGGGACACAGAATCGTTACTGAGGGACACAGAATTGTTACTCAGGGACACAGAATTGTTACTCAGGGATACAGAATTGTTACTCGGGGACACAGAATTGTTACTCAGGGACACAGAATCGTTACTGAGGGACACAGAAGCGTTACTGAGGGACACAGAATTGTTACTCAGGGACACAGAATTGTTACTGAGGGACACAGAATTGTTACTCAGGGACAGACACAGAATTGTTACTCAGGGACACAGAATTGTTACTCAGGGACACAGAATCGTTACTGAGGGACACAGAATCGTTACTCAGGTACACAGAATTGTTACTCAGGGACACAGAATTGTTACTCAGGGACACAGAATTGTTACTGAGGGACACAGAATCGTTACTCAGGGACACAGAATCGTTACTCAGGGACACAGAATTGTTACTCAGGGACACAGAATCGTTACTCAGGGACACAGAATTGTTACTGAGGGACACAGAATCGTTACTCAGGGACACAGAATCGTTACTCAGGGACACAGAATCGTTACTCAGGGACACAGAATTGTTACTCAGGGACACAGAATCGTTACTCAGGGACACAGAATCGTTGAATTAAAGAGTATGTCAGACAACACGAAGAGGAGTGGCAGAGGAGGCAATGTTTCAGGAGCGAGCAGACGTGGCAGCAGAGGAAGGGGTCGAGGCAGCACTAGTCGCAGCCAGAGGCCAGTGCTCCCGGTGTCATCCAGCGGTCGTGTCTCCACCGACAACCCTGCCGTCATCGATTGGTTGGCTCGGTCGTCTTCCTCTTCCCAGGTCACCTCTGACACCTACAGCCAACGGTCGGTGGGTACGTCAGACACAACCGTTAGTTGGCATGGCCCGGGAGCAAGCCCACTGAAATCACGTGTCCTCTACCTGCCCCTGTCCTTTGGTGTTCCCTCACCAAGCGAAGTATCGCATGCTGTGGGCTCAGCCCCACTGTACAGTGAGGAAGAGCTAACAGAGGGCGGTCAGGAACGGGGGGAGACATCCGCCTCTTCAGCAGCCAGACGAAGAAGTACTGGCGAGGAGAGTGGCTCGGTAGCCGGTCTAGAGACAGGTCTGTCTCCTGACCCACACGCAGCCGAGGGGGCTAGTAGTGAGGCGGAGACCCTAATTGATGATGATGAGGCTGATCGCACTTGGCAGCCTCGTCGTCATCTGCCAGGCCCGTAATCTGCCATGGGCCCCCGTACCGACTCCTCATGCTGCTGCCAGGCCCGTAATCTGTCATGGGCCCCTGTACCGCCTCCTCATGCTGCTGCCAGGTCCAGAGTGTGTCATGGGTCCCTGTACGGCCTCCCATTGCTGCTGTCTCCATCGCCACACTCTGCCATGTGCCACTTTCAGGTCTCCTCACACTGCTGGTGGGTTCCATTTTGTCATAGGGTGCTGGCAGATTACGGGCCTCCCATTGCTGCTGCCAGGCCCGTAATCTGCCATGGGCCCCCGTACCGACTCCTCATGCTGCTGCCAGGCCCGTAATCTGTCATGGGCCCCTGTACCGCCTCCTCATGCTGCTGCCAGGTCCAGAGTGTGTCATGGGTCCCTGTACGGCCTCCCATTGCTGCTGTCTCCATCGCCACACTCTGCCATGTGCCACTTTCAGGTCTCCTCACACTGCTGGTGGGTTCCATTTTGTCATAGGGTGCTGTATGGCCTCCCATTGCTGCTGCCAGGCCTGTAATCTGCCATGGGCCCCCGTACCGACTCCTCATGCTGCTGCCAGGCCCGTAATCTGTCATGGGCCCCTGTACTGCCTCCTCATGCTGCTGCCAGGTCCAGAGTGTGTCATGGGTCCCTGTACGGCCTCCCATTGCTGCTGTCTCCATCGCCACACTCTGCCATGTGCCACTTTCAGGTCTCCTCACACTGCTGGTGTGTTACATTTTTTCATAGGGTGCTGTATGGCCTCCCATTGCTGCTGCCTCCACCGCCACACTGTGGCTCCACACTCTGGTTTTGGCCCCGTGACTGCCCAAATGAGTGAAGTGTGCGGCGATTCTAAGATCGACGGCACTCATCTGCATGTCATACTGACTGACAGTATTATTTCTCTTCCCCAGCAGACTCCAAGGGCATTTAAATTAAAGGTACAGTGTTCTGCACTAATATAAAGGCTCTCTGAAGCCTAGAAACACCCTTTTTATAAGTTAAATTCGCAGCGAATATATTCGACTCGAATCAAATTTATTCCGCGAATTCGCCGAATCAGCCGAATCGAATTTTTGAATAATTCGCTCATCTCTACTCAAAACCACAAAACCACAATTTAGAAATTAGTTAGTTATTAGAGCAAGCTAAAAAAAATTACAGTGCTATGTTTCAGAGACAACAGCCAAACAACTGTCAGAATATGTAAGAATATACTGTATACTGGGGTCAGGGGCAGCAATGGAAAAGGGAGAGATAAGTAAATTTTTTCAAGAAATAACAGACTGATATTTCAAGGACAGTAGCCAAAAATGTTGTAAAGACTTGCACGTTATTTCAAAGCCAGAAATATTTCACTCTTTTACACTCTCCAGAAGTCCAATGCATTGCATCATAGAGCCGGATTACTGGCCTATGACCTTTGGCAGTGGTTTACCTAAACTATTTAATGCTTCACTTTGGAGTTCTAGGCCATTTTAAACAAGGTGTGCTATGTATTTTCTCTGTATATAAATTTTCTTTGGACGTGTTGTCTCCCCTATGCCAACTTTTACAAGTTCAACAAATTAAAGTGTCAGCAAGTTGAATCAGTTTAGTGAATGACTCTCCTGCTTTTTTATGAGAGAGAGGTTTGCATTTAGTCATGTACTGATACTATGATTTTGGTATTGGTATTTGACTAAACTGTGGCTCAGGCCTACAACCTTTGAGTTACGATGGCTAGAAAACCAGTGCACCACAGAGATTACTGCTTGGCCTATGACAGTACTTGACCTGCAGTTTTGTGCATTCCCGAGTGGCAATTTATTGACAGCCCATTCATTTTAATAGGCTGGTAACCGTATGGGAAAGCACAAAAAGTACTGCAGGCACAACTTTTAAATTCATGCTCCATCAATGTTTGTTGGCCACAAACATGCACGCTTTGTTAGAGTCACTTGGGTGCCATTAACAATTAATGGTACCCCCACTTGTCTATCAGAGGGCAGCATGTTCCTGTGCAATGCAGGAAACGCTAACAGAAATGTGCATTTCCTGCGCTGCAAGGCACTTATGTGTTACTAAAAAGCAACTCTGGTGGGACTCAAACCCACAACTTTGGAATTAGTACACACAAGTCTAATGCACTATCCATTGCACCACAGAGCCACACATTGCAACTGCTGTGCATAGTTGAATCTTTGGGAGTGGGCCAGGGGACACCAGTGCCCTGCCCCATGGAGTTCTATCATCCAGTGGAATAAGATGACTGCTTCTTCCACTCCTCTGTCACCTGCCTGTCAATGACATCCTGCCTTGCTGATGTTGTATCTCTCTTTCACTTTTCTCCTCCGCTATATTTGGTACCCTTCTCATCTCCCAATTATTGGAGCCAACCTGGCAGTAGACTCAGTGGTGTATTTAGGTTACAAAAATTGGCTCCCCCCATTGACCAACAACACCCCAGTCCCCCCCACCCCCATCCGAGAGAGCTTTCCATTACTACCGCCCCCATACACTGGCAACCCCCACCCCAACAAGAGATAAGACACTCACCTTCACAGCTCCAGACATTCCCGAGAACAAGAGTCAGGCTCTGCATACACCATCAAGCAGCCCGCAGCCTCTCTCAGATCCCACCTGGTCTCCATACTGCATGTGTCCCTTCTTCCTTTCATTCTTTCGGGAGACAGCGCTGCCCCCCTGAAAAATACTGCTGCCCCCTAAAAAATGCTGCCCTATGCAAATGCCTTGTTTGCCTTGTGGTAAATACGTCCCTGAGTAGACTACAGCTAAAGGAACATATAGTATGTGCCAGTTGGTTTACCAAGCCTGTTGTCACCTTCCTCCATGCTCCTATTGCTTTCCTTCTTAACCTCAGTTACTACTTATCCTCTTGCATTAAGTGGCTGATATCATGCTGAAATAACTCAGCTGACTCCTCTATGCCAGTTATGAGGCAATGTCATGGGTACCTCTAATTGAGAAGGCATAACAAAACTCTATAGACACTCCTAATAATTTTGTCATCCTCCTCCTCTGTCTCCCAGGCTCAGAATAATGTAAAGGCTTGGTTAGCCACTCCACCAATTCCTCTGTGTACTGTACATGTACAGCACCTCCACTGCCTCTGGATGCTACAGCACGTTGGCTTTGCGGATACAGATGCTGCTAGCCCGCTGCTTTTGACCTTCTCCCTGGGCCTTCTAGGCATGATGTTGTTAAAATGGGACTTATTACCTACTTTTTTTTTTTTGTTTAGCAGCTATGGAAAAGAGCTTTATGTGGTGCATTGGGTGCCCTGGAAACTGTGGTGCTTTTGTGGACTAAACTGCATCACAATAATGTGCTCCATTATTATTCTACATTCCTCTATATATAAAGAAATACATGTGCAGTTGTACATGTTTATATATACAGTATATATGATGGCTACCTCAGACATTTGTATATCAATTCAAATGGAAACAAACATTTCAACATATTAAGGAAAAAAAGTTAGGTTTATTTTTAATAAAGTGATGTTTGAAACAGAGCATTACAACATTTACTGCTATAATTATTGATTCTTAAATGATATAGTGTGAAATGAAAGCCCTTAGCACAGCTGCAAAGCAAATGTTTCTGTGGCACACTTAGTAAGGAGACTGATTTCTACTATACTAGCAGGCTGTAGTAATTGCAAGTTCTAAACCCAGTAATGTCATGTTTCTAAATGCTCAGATAATTGTACAAAGAGCTTGAGCTTACCTGTGTAAACCATTAACAATCAGACTGTATAATATATATGTTACACATAAAGCAAGAGTTTTTCATCAGTGTCATGCTTTATTGCTGACACTGATCCTCTTGTGGCTCCCCTTGCAGCACTACTGGCTTGTCTTCTTCTCTCTCCGGTGCTGCAGGTAAATCGGTTCTAGAATTTGTGTTTACTATGCTTCAGTTTGAGAGAGATCACTTCCTATTCACTGATCTGTGCAGTTGAGGCTGCAGAGAAAGGAACTGAGGAATCTATGTCCTCAATCCCTTCCTCTGTTTAGACCCCTGAAACAAACTTTCTGGACACAGATGGAGCTATCAGACGAGCAGGGCCCTCCTATTCCTTCTGTACTGAAATGTATTGTAATTGTACTGTCTCCCTTATATTGTAAAGCACTGCGCAAACTGCTGGCACTATATAAATCCTGTATAATAATAATAATCAGACTGGCAGCAGATGCGCAAAACTGAGCACACCTAACTAGCAGAACACAACTGCACTGATTACAAGTTGCAAACTATGCTTTTACCTAGCAAAAATCATATTCACACTGTCTACAGTGGGACAACTAAATCAAAATACAAACTGCTTCTCCTACAACTAGATCATGTAGCCCTAATGGAGCACGTGGCTCCCTTCTAGGTCACCCTGCTAGGGTTCTCGCTGGACTAGGAACCTACCATCACTGGACTTTTGCCAAATGGACTTTGCTTACCTGGAAGTTATGAGCCTGGCAATCTGCATCAGTCGATTAGGGCAGGACTCTATTTCATGTGTGCTATTAAACTGTGTAACTTAATCTTTGGTAAAGCTGTTAAATTATTGCTTCAGTGTGAACCTCAGTGGGATTAGGAAACCCTCCCAGCATTAGTGTTCACTGGTCATGCGAATTTATGTGCCACATGTCCTATATTCTCCTCTACAGGCCCCATGATGTGAAGCTGGAACTCTGCAGTTGCCATTGGGCAGGTGTTCACTCCAAATTGAAAGGAATTCCCATGTAACAATGTGCTTCTATTATTATTTATGATGACACATGCATTTTAGCTCATTTCGTCGCACATGTTAAAATGCAAATGTGTTAATGGGGTCTTAGAGGAGTTTTCCTTTAATGTCAATAGCATGTCTAGACTAGCTGTTAGACTAGGTTCACATCTTTGCATTTCCAATTTCATTAGTTTCATGTGTTTTACATGTTAATCCACATGTGTTGAATTGCTTTTTTTGCCCCACCCCCACCCGATGTCATTGACACTGTCCCCCCATGTCTCTGATACTGTCCTCCCCCCATGTCACTATTCTCCCCATATCACTGACACTGCCCCCCTCATATCACTGACAATGTCCTCCCTCATGTCACTGACACTGTCCTCCCCATGTCACTGACACTGCCCCCCCCATGTCACTGACACTGTGCTCCCCATGTTACTGACACAGCCCCACCCCCACCCAATGTCACTGACACTGTGTTACCCCCATGTCGCTGACACTGTTCTCCCCCATTTCTCTGATACAGTCCTCCCCCCATGGCACTGAAACAGCCCCGCCCCTCATCACTGACACTGCCCCCCCCCATGTCATTGACACTGTCCTCCCTCCATGTCACACTGTCCACCCCCCATGCCATTTACACTGTCCTCCCCATACCATCATCAACTGTGACCTTGTGACATGAGCTTTAGAGTTGTTGTAATATGTCAGGTGTGAGTCTCTTCCCTGCTGCCTGTGCGGATTTAACGAGCGTGACGACTGTATAAGGGGGAAGAAGGTACACTCCTTTATGGCGGGCAGTCAGCAGGACCTGTTAACCTGAAACATCAATGTTCGTGATGATTATGACTTCAATTTATATGTATAGGTGTATTTTTCGAGAACAAGTATGTTTGAGATTTTATAAAGGGTAGAATGTGTGACAGGCTAAAAGAGAATCCATCTGCATGGCACAGACATGTCCCTGATTAGTGACAATGCAGACTTGTAATGTCACAAGGGCGACTCTGCTGGTGGTGAGTTGTCATCAGCATGAACTGTGACCTTATGAGATGAGCTTTAGGGTTGTTGTAATATGTCAGGTGTGAGTCTCATCCCTGCTGCCTGTGCGGATTACACGAGCGTGACGACTGTATAAGGGGGAAGAAGGTATACTCCTTTATGGCGGGCAGTCAGCAGGACCTGTTAACAATGATTATAACTTCAATTTATATGTATATGTGTGTTTTCCTAGAACAAGCATGTTTGAGATTTTATAAAGGGTAGAATGTGTGACGGGCTAAAAGAGAATCCATCTTAATGGCACAGACATGTCCTTGATTAGTGTCAATGCAGTCTTGCCAATGTCACAAGGGGGAATCTGCTGGTGGTGATTTGTCCTCAGCATCAAGTGTGACCTTGTTATCTGGGCCTTAGGGTTGTTCCACTATGTCAGGTTTGAGTCTCTTCCCTGCTGCCTGTGCAGATAACACGGGAGTGAAGACTGTAAAAGGGTGAAGGAGGTATACCCCTTTATGGTGGGCATACAGCAGGACCTGTTAACATGAAACACCAACGTTCATGATGATTTTGACTTAAATTTAGATGTACATGTGTGTTTCCAGAACAAGTATGTGTGAGATTTCATAAAGGGTAGAATGTGTGACGAGGTAAAAGAGATTCCATCTGCATGGCACAGACACATCCCTGATAATATAAGTGACAATGCAGTCTTCCCAATGTCAAAAGGGACATGTGCTGATAGTGGCTTGTCTTTGGAATGAAATGCAGGTTGTTTGCATGAGCCTTAGAAATTTCCCACTATGTCATGTGTGAGACTCTTCACTGCTGCCTGTGCATGATTGCAAAAGCATTACGACTGTAAAAGGAGAAAAAGGGTGTACCCATTTACTGCAGACAGACAACAGGACCTGCTGTTTTCTCATGTTGACCTATTAAAAACTATTTAGACTTGTTATCAGGAACTGAAAATGCAAAAAAATGCATCATGCGTGCATTGTCATGGATTTCTATTAACTTCCGATCTGACCTATTTTCAAAAAATTTGCTCCACAGCAATTCACAGATGTAAACAGGCTCTATCTATAAAATTACATTTGGTGATGTGTTTTTCACTCAGTCCGTTGCTCTCATTAAAAAGCAAATGTTTGAATGCGGGCCTTATATTACTACTTTTAATAGGTGTGATTAATTAAATTATTTAGATAGGTTTGTTATTTTTAATTAGATTATTTCAATCTTTAACTAAAACAGTGTCAGTGATACAATAGGAGGATCACATAATCTGGGTATGGTGTTCTGTCAATCACCATGATGTAGAGTGGCGGACACAGACACAATATTATGATCCGATTTTAGTCTGCAGATTCGCTCCTTTTTCAATGCAAAGTAAAGACATCAACATGCCAGCTTTTTTGGAAGGCTTATCCTGATTTTCAGCAAGTGAGCAATTTCCATGTAATGATGTGACCAAAATATGACTCTGGTGGGACTCGAACCCACAACCTTTGAATTACTACATAGTCTAGAAGTCCAATGCGCTATCCATTGCGCCACAGAGCCAGCTGCAGCATTATTGCTGTTACCGCCTCTACCACTTACTTGACTTGTGAGCAAGTTGTGAAAAACGTCACTATTGTTATAGGAAACGTATTACTCTACAGGGCACAGTGAATTAAGTATATCAGCCTCCCTCTTTAAGTTATGCAACCTTCATTTTTTTTAATTACTTAGCTGTGCTTTATTAGTTAATTGAACAGTTACCTGAATTATTCGACTGGGGGTGACAAAACCAGACCTCCTCTGTCTATAATACCAGAAAAACTGGAAAATTGTCTAAATACTTACCATAGTTTTCCTATCCATGGCAGCATACATTTCCTCCCTTGGTCAACAAATTGTTAGGGAGAATGGTGGGGTAGGGTACTCATTCACTTTTATAGATTCAAGTTGGTCCTGTAGGTGGAGACAGGGGCAGAATCTATCAGCAGTATTCTGCCATGGATAGGCACCAAAAAATGAGAAAAATTGTATTTATAACAGCAACACAGAAAGCTGTAAAAATGTCTAGATATTCTCTCATTTCTTGTCAGTCATGAAATAGGCAGCAGGAAAGGAAAATGATCAGCGGCAGGAAAATTGCCCCAGAAGATCCTGCAATTTCAGGAATATGTCCAGCTACAGAAGTCAATAGGCATCGATCTCTAATATGAGAGATATGTACATGTAATGATGTTTCACTACCAGGGGCAGACTGACCATTTGGAAACTCAGTCACAATTGGGGGCCTGGGGTCAGTAGGGGGCCCCATGAGATGCCCCTGGCACCTTTTTCATAGGCTTTTTTGAGTTTGGGCAAGGACACAGGGGCCCCATGAAAAGCCCAGTTCTGCTGGGAGCGTGACACACAGCATGCTCCCAGCACAAAGACTGCGGAGAGCCCCGTTCTAACGTTTGGGACCTGGGACTCCCAATTCCGGCTCACATGATCGCTGTGATAGCCTCGGATTGGCTATCACAGTGATCAGTCACTGTACAGCCCAGCCCCTTTGTGTTTTTTTTCTCTCTATGAATGGAGGAGAGAGATACATTTTATCTCTCTAACTCCTAGCATAGAGGGGAAAAAATGTTTGTAAAAAAAAAAAAAAAAAAAGATAAATGAATAAATATAAAATAAAAACTAAAGAAAAAATATATAGATGAAGGTTTGATCTAGTTCAGTGCCAGGGTAAGTGTTTGGGTCAAGGTCAGGGTCAAAGGTCAAGATCAAAGGTCAGGATTTAAAAAGAAATGGTATCAGTGTCAGTTAGTGTCAGTGTGTTTTAGGTAAAAAAAAAATAACATACACATATATGGTAGAGCTCCGATTGTCAAGAGCTGGAAAATTTATTTTGGAAAATGAAAATCAATAACTTCTGCGCTATTAATCATAAAACACACACTAAGCAGCCAGCACACAAGTGCCACAACCTAGGCACCAAAAAATACAGCAGTGGATAAGATCTAATAGTAGTGCAGCGCTAACAAATATCTATGCATAAAACATAATATAAACATGCATTAAGTGGAAAAAACAATACCCATATAATACCCCTTGCAAGACCTCATGCATAACAGGGGGTCTCTCCTGATGGTATATACAATCACAAATGAGTGAGTCCCCAATAGGTAAGTGTCCTTATAGGTGAATCAACACACCACACTCAAAAACTCTTCATGCAGGTGCTTTGTGTGAATCCACAATAACAGGGGTGCCCCCTTACCTTCCTGCCCAGGCCCCTCAGGACCATTGAGCTAGATATGCCTCTTTATGATCCTCCAGAAGGGTGGAATCCTTTTTAGCTGGGGTATTGCAACTCTTTCCTCCTCTAGTAGATGAATATCCAGATGATATCTCCTACTCGGACGAGTATCACTCCATAGACATTCCCAGTGAAGCAAAGAGATCCAACATAGTGTAAAACCCTTTATTACAATCCTTTCAATATAAAAATGCTTACTCACATAGTATCGGTTATCAATCGGCGTTTTCACCACACTGTGGGTGTACTGCATGTGTGGACACTGTTTGAGGTGCACCAAGATGGCGACCACGCCGGATATGATGTCACTACGCGGACTCCTTCGGCCCCACCTTCTGGCGTATCTACGCGTTATGTCACGATTGACACCACGTGACTTCCTCAGGATATACCTGAGGATATACCTGAGGAAGTCACGTGGTTTCAATCGTGACGTAACGCGTAGATACGCCAGAAGGAGGCGTAAAACGCCTCAATAAATACAGACAAGTGTAATTCTATTGTGAACAGTTTATTCTTTTTATCGATAAATTGTATACTTATGTGCTTTTAATGTATGGCTAATAAAAATTGTTAGGAAGATTTTTTATGTAATTACATCTGTGGAGTTGCCGATTTACATATAAATAAATAAATACTGGTGGGTCACCATAGAATACCCCTTTTCTTTTTTGTGTTTTTTTCTCCCTCAAGGATCACACATCATCTGGCTTCAGGAATATTTGGACCACTCCTTCCACTTTAGCAGGGGTATCTTCACTGTAATGCACCACCAGCTCAAATACCACAGGAATTTACCCAAACCGTAGCACCCTCCACACGTGATTCGAGCACACAGTACTTCAGAGCATGAAGAGCTTTACCTCATGTAGCACTCCCTTCTTAAGGGTCGCTGAGTTATTTTCGGGCTCCCTGTAACTCTTGACCCCACTCTGAAAGCTCAACCCCTGCTGACACTATCATACACTTTGGGTCAGAGTAAACTCTCTCAACATTACCAGAAAATGGACTCATAAACAAAGTATCATTTCACTCTAACTTGTGTGTATTAGAGTAGAGTATAAGCACAGTAAAGAGGCACAAAATTCTAAAAATAAGTTATTACTCTTAGTAACTTTAAGCAAAGGCCAACACATACAGCACAAATCTCAAACAGTAGTGGATGTCCTGCACATTAGAATTTAACCAAGGACCTCAGCTCTGAGATGTTTCTGTCCCCAGTGAGCAAAGGAGACCTACTAAGAAATAAGGCTGGCTTACTTTGGGCCCTCAGAAGCTGATGACAATGTTCAAATCTGAGATGAAGAAGGAGCTCTTTAATTAAGAAGGCTAAAGTCCCTTTAACCACAGTGAAAGATCTTCTGCACGCTTGTTTGGGCCCAGTTGGTGCACTACAAGAATTCAGATCTCCTTGGTTGCAACAGATGGAAGTCCCTCAGATGGATTTTTGCAAACATAGGCTCTATCCCTTTAAGTGGTATTCAACTTGGGCAGTACCCCCTTAAGGCTTCAGTAGCCAATGGTGACAATGACAGGTGTCCCTTGATGGATGTCAGCCAATTGCAGAGGAAACAATAGTGTGGCTTGGCCCGCAGAGGGCGGACATTGCAGCAGGCTCTGATGACTGTATTATGTTAATGATGTGCTAAAGATGTGTATATTAATAGGCCGGGTGAACAAGGCCTCCACTTGTGCAACTGGTGAACAATGTCAGTAACTGTATAGAGAGTGGCTGATGCAAGAGAATGTCAGTGATAACTTAATTGGCTGGAGATTGGGACTTTCTCACCCAATTTGCAGCATCATCTAATTTGCTGTTGGTTTCACTGTAGATGGGGGGTCCTCAGTGGTTCCACGGTTCGTCCTGTACAGTTTGTTCCTGACTGCAGCACTTCGGGTTACTGGCTGACAGGGTAGTTCTCCAGACTCTCTGGCAATGGCAGTGGTAAGCTGTTCCATCCTCTCTCTATCTCTGCGCTCTCTATCTCTCTCTCTGGGGCCTGGTCTGTTCCTCCTGTGTTCCCCACAGCTCTCTCCTCACACCTTCCTTCCTACTCTTTACCAGCTCACTTCCTGCCTCTGTTCCCAGGGTTCTACATTTATATGCCTCCACGCACACGCCAGCTCTTCTAGGAAATGTAGTTCCCCAATTAGCAGCCTTCTAACAAAGTCGTGCAGTTCAGCCTACAAAATCCATAAAGCTTTTCACTAGGATGTGTGACACTGAGTTGCAGGACACTGCCACCTTGTGTATCTTTTAGCATCCTGCAGCCTGAATAATAGCAGGGTGTTACACCCACAAGAGTATAAACAGATCTACATTGTGTAGTAATGAATATAACCTATTTTATTATATTGCTATTGCACGTGCAGGTACAAAGATCAAAAGTGTTTCATGCATCCAACAAAATGGTCACACGTTACAAGTGTATAATAATTGTGCTGTGCCGTAAAATCAGTAAATAAGCAAATAATTTATATATTTACCAATTTATGAAACCACAGGTACATACTCACCAGCCACTTTATTAGGTACGCCTGTTCAATTCCTTGGTTACACAAATTGCTAATCAGCCAATCACATGGCAGCAACTCAATGCATTTAAGCATGTAGACGTGGTGAATACAACTTGCTGAGGTTCACAACGAGCATCAGAATGACTTTGAGCATGGCATGGCTGTTGTGCCAGCTGGGCTAGTCTGAGTATTTAAAAAACTGCTGATCTACTGGGATTTGCATGCACAACCATCTCTAGGGTTTACAGAGAATGGTCCGCAAAACAGAAAATATCCAGTGAGTGGCAGTTGTGTGGATGAAAATGCCTTGTGTCAGGGGAGAATGGGCAGACTGGTTGCTGCGACATTCAGATGGTAGGGTTCTCTGCACTAGAAAGGTGTACCTAAAAAAGTGGTAGGTGAGTGTATAATATAAATAAAGTTACATAGTCTGGCTGAAAAAAGACACAAGTCTTGTTCTACCATAAAAGGGAAGAAAAAAAAAAATATATATATATATATAATATCCTATACCCACAGTTGATCCAGAGGAAGGCAAAAATACCCCAGCAAAGCAGGAAGCAACTTTGCTCCGGCAGGGGAAAATATTCCTGCCTGATCCCCCGAGAGGCAATCGGATATTCCCTGGATCAACTTTCCCTGTAAATGTTAGTAACCAGTTATATTCTGTGTATCCAAGAATCCAGGACTTTTTTGAAGCAATCCACTGAGTTGACCAGCTTTTGAGGGAGTCTATTCCAAACTTTTCATATTTGAAGATTAAATCTCTTTTCCTCCAGACATAAAGAGTGCCCCCTTGTCCTCTGTGATGACCTCAGGGTGAATAGCTCTACACCAAGTTCACTATATGAACCACTGATGTATTATACATGTTGATCATATCCCCCCTTAATCTCCTCTTCTCAAGAGAGAATACATTCAGTTCCTCTAATCTTTCCTCATAGTTTATCTCCTCCATGCCTCTTATCAGTTTAGTTGCCCTTCTCTGTACTTTCTCCAGTTCCCCAATGTTCTTTGTGTGAATTGTTGCCAAAAACTGAACTGCATATTCCCGATGAGGATTACTAATAATTTGTACTGGGGGAAATGAGAGGATTTTTCTCGCTTTAGAAACCGCAGCTTGGCATTGCATGCCATTATTAATCTTTTGATTTACTATGATCTATTATTAAGCTTGTGCATAATGATACTACTATGGTTTATGGACAGTATGTGCCCAAAATATAACTCTGATGGGGCTTGAACCCATAAGCTTTGACTCGCTACACATTCTAAAAACCCAGCATGCCAGCCATTGTGGTCAGTGAGCCAACTACTTGCATTATTATGTCCATACTCAGTGCCTGCCTTTTACCCTTTCAGAGGACACAGTTCAAATGTTAGGCTTGTGAACAAGGCATATAAAACTTCACTTGTGTTAAAGGAAACTTCTACTTATACAATAGTTCTACAGCCTATGAAGAATATCAGCTATCAGTCATATTAGGGTAAGGTACTTTTCCAGACGGGTCCCCTTATAGCAACTTGACAAGGTAATTGCACATTTTTATTTATCTATTTATTTATTTTTGCCTAACCTCGAAAAAAGCAAAAAACTCACCCCACATTAACATGCAAGTTTGTTGGTTCCAACTTATTGGAAGACTATCGTGATTTTTAATGCAAGAGGAGTTTCTACGTAATATTGTACTACTCCTATGAGTTATGTATGTGGCCAAAATACAGCTCTGGTAGAATTTGAACATGCAAACTTTGAAGTTCTTCATTCTCTAGAAGTCCAATGAGCTATCCATTGTATCACACAGCCAGCTACAGCCAGTGATGTGACCAGGGTTCTGAAAATATGAAGGTACACACAAGTCCAAAAATGATTTTGTCTGGTTTACTCTCTCTCAATTTGGCTGTGAATGAAACAAGTGTTGGCCAGTTCCCGATAAACCAACAAAAATCTGCTCAGTTGGTGGCCCCATCAGCACTTTCCCATCTGTCGCAGTTTTGTGGCCATATACCTGTGGTCCTCGTGCAGCTTCAGCGGTCCCCCTGTTTGGTCTGCCAATTATTTTCTGCACATTAGATCATTGCAGTGTGTTTAACCGGGGCTGTGGCAGGGATGTGTCCTTTGTCTACATACTGTGTGCTAAAGATGTCCCTTTTTATCATTTCAGAAAGGGGAAAGGTATGCTCCTCCATGCAAAAATTGTCAGCCGAACAGTGGCTGCATCCAATCAGATGCATCCACTGTTCAGGTACTCTGCTGGTGCCGGCTGTCAGAATACAGTAGCTGACACTGCAGATTTGTCCATCCACAGAATTTAGTGTAGATGTGAGAATCAAGTCATTTCTCTCATTAGCCCATGGGTCCAAACAAGAGACATTTCATAATGTATGGCAAGCTTAACCCCCAGGGAGAGATCAGCTGTATTAGCCTCATTCTCACAGGGACTATCAATGTGTACCCCATGTGGGGGCAATGTTTACCTGCATGGGGATGCACAGGTGTTCCATGCATTCACATGCAGGCAGCCCATTGATGTCAATTGGAACGCAGCCTCTGCTCCCAATTTGGCAGCCGTATAGGTGCAGGTGTGTGTCCCCAAACTCATACAGTGTGTGTTCAGGGCTGTGCACCCAAATAGATGTCAAATTGGGAGCAGCAGTTTTGTCCGTGCAGCCACTGCATCCCAACTGACATCAATGAGACTGCCTGCACTGGATGCAAAAACATCTGTACATCCCCATGTGGGTAAGCACAGCCATCGCACGAGGAATGCATTAAAGCAGTATTAAACCCAAAATAAAAAAAATATTATATTGCAGCTTACCAATTATTTGATGTGGTGGCTGCATTAGTTTTCTTTTTTTAGACTATTTTCCTCTGTTTTCATCTAGTGTTATGGCCAGTAACAAATCTGTATTATACAGTACTCTGGATGAAGGAGCACAGGGGCACCTTTGGACAGCAGCAGTCTAGGGGAGGGAGGAGGATGTGAGATGGACTAGCAAGGCAGCATAGTGGTTAAATGGTTAGTGCTTCCAACTGGCAATACTACGGTTATTGGTTGGGAATCCCATTCACAGCAGCACCTGCCTGGAGTTTGCATGTTCTCCCTGTGCCTGCATGGGTTTCCTCCAACACTCCAAAGACATGCTGATAGTTAAATTGGCCCTAGTATGGTATATGTATGAATGTAAGTTAGGGACCTTAGATTGTATGCCCTATGAGGGTTAGGGGCCGATGTAAATACAGTATATATGTAAACTGAAGGCACTAAATAAGTACCTGTAATAAATAGCAGATTTAAATATACAAAAAAAATTGAAGCCAAACTCCTTGTAAGGCTGGACATAGAGGATGCAATTTTGGTTGCTGGAAAGAAAATTACTCATCCCCTCCGACGGAGCTATTGTGTTTATTATTGCTAGTAGCTATAGCTGCTGGCAATAATCGCATGAAAAATCCGACAAGCTGGTTGTATCCAAGTCGTACAAGAATCAAATTGGGTAAAATCAGCCTGCCCATAGATGGTTTGAATCTCAGCCTGTCCCTGCTGAACTGGCCAAGTTTCAAACCATCAATGGCCAGCTTTATGCTTTTATAAGCAGTCACAGCAACAGTTTTTTCCTTTTGGGATAAAGGTTTTACATAAATAAATGAGAGCTGATTATTGTAAGCACTCCAACCAGTGTTTAATGGTTTGTCACATCCCTGTAACTACAAGAGAGCTTGTTCTGTTGAAAAAAAACAGACTTACTGGCCAGATCATCACATGAAAATAGAAGAAAGCCTAAAAAAGGAAACAAATGCATCTAAGAATTGGTAAGTTGCAATATAATAAATCTTTGCTTTTGGGTTTAATACTGCTTTAATTAGCCCAGTGTGAATGTGTCCTTAACACCTCAATCTGCTATAGGCCGGGCGGGACACTCGCTGTTGTGACTGGGCGTCATATGACCAAGCAGGGACCAAGCAGCAGCGTGATCTGTCACCGGCTGTGTCCACGGAACACAGCTGATGACATATCACTGTACCAGTCTGTTGCCAGTGTCATGTGACCTCTGTGACCAATCACAGCAGATCACATGTTGATTGTTTACAATGGATGGCTTCATGTCATGCCATTCATTGTATACAATTGTGTTGTTAGCTGTGACTGGTCAAGGCAGTCACATGATACAGACAGGGCCAATCACAGCCCATCTGTATCATGTGATCAGCCCAATCACAGCTAATCACAACAAAAGACTGAAAAAATCAGTTTCATTCAGTAACAATTATTGCAAATATCAATGAAATGCATTGGTATTAGCAATCATGTGTTAAAAAAAAAAAAATCCTGATTACTTGCCCAGAGTAGTTCAATGTTACTATGGTAACATTTTATTGCTTTGGTCACAGTGTGCTGAAAAAAGAAAAAATTTAATAAAAATAATAGCAACATTTGAAAAAAAAAAATTCAATTATTTTCACCAAAGAAATGTAGCAGAATGCGTTTTGACCTAAATTTATGAAGAAATGTTATTTATTTGCAAAATTTTATTACAGAAATGTAGAAAAGTGTGTTTTTTTTCAAACGTTTCTGGTGTTTTTTGTTTCATTTAGCAAAAAATAAAAAAACTCAGTGGTGATTAAATACCACCAAAAGAAAGCTCTATTTGTGTGAAAAAAACACACAATTTTTTTTTTTGTCTTCTTTATACAGTAATCAGAAACAATTGAGTACTGTCCATGACACTTTTTTTATTTGCACTAACATACAATTGTGAGGACAAGTTTTCGGGGAATGTCCCCTTCTTCAGGTCACAATGTTTTAGCAGAATATTGAAAGAGATGTAGGGGATGGGAAAAAGAAAAAAAAAAGAACAGAGATAAGACACAGCAAAAGCAAAGTCTGGGGGGGGGGAGACAACACTCACAGAGGGAGTCATGCTTGAGGTTGAGGTGATAGTCATAAAACTGTTGGATAATGATTGAGGAATCCCATGTCCAAATTCAGGCCGTTATCTCTTGTGTCAAATAGAATTATCATTCTTAGTTCAAAGGTTTTTCTTTCCTGAATGGATTTGAAATTTCCTTTAAGAACTAAAATATTGAGGTCTCCCAAATTGTGGTCTAATTGTGCGAAATGGTGTCCCACAGGTGTGCAGAGGTCATCGTCTTTATGTTCCTTGATGGTATGTCTGTGCAAATTCATCCTTGTTTGCAATGTCTGTCCTGTTTCGCCAACATAAGATCCTTTGCTACGCTTTCAGCACTGGATAAGGTACACAACATTACTAGAGGTGCAGCTGTGTGATCCGGAGATATTGAAGACCCCTTTTGAGTGTCTGACACTTTCTGATGGATTGATTTGATTATACAGTAATCCAAATTGTTCCACTAGAGGGAGACTAAACCGCACAACATTTTGGTCTCCTTTTATTCATAACCAGCAGGGAAGGCTGGGCTGCTTTTGAAGCTGTTTTAAACTTTCGTATCTATTTATCGTAAGAGCTGCCTGTTATTGTACTTTTTACAGGTGTAATAGGTGTTACGGTACTTTTTATAGGTGTGATCACTTCAATATACTGTACAATTTGTGATTAAAATAGTGTCCATGATGCAACAGTATCCACCAGGTCCTAGACTGCATGTTCATTCCTTTCTCAATGTAAACTAAGGATATAAACATACTAGTTTATCGAGTTTCAGCTTATGGGAAGACTATCCTTCTTTCATTGCGAGAGAATTCAATGAATGATGTGCTGGTTCTATTATTTATGTATGGGGAGCAAGATAACTACTTTCAATTCAGAAACATTCCAGTTTTGCTATAATTCACTGTGAGCAGGAGGGCTTTTTATTGCAGAAGACTCATACAATGCCTTTTCTGCAATAAATTATACCTACCTGCTTGATCCCCAGAATGCATAGCGGCTGGGTTGATCCTGTGTTCTTGGATGACTAGCTCCTGCACTGGAGCAAAAGTGACGTCACCACGCGCTGGCCATTGAAGAGACTCAAGAACTGCCACACAGAAAATGCCAATGCCAGAGGGACCATTGGAAAGGTGAGTATTTCTGCCTTTAGTTCTGTTTTAAATCCTGACACTATGGTTTATGTGACCAAAAAGCAACTCTGGTGGGACTCAAACCCACAACCTTTGAATTACTACACAGTCTAGAAGTCCAATGCACTATCCATTGCACTACAGAGCCAACTGCCTATATACCCACTGGCAGTACATGACCTCTTAATCTTTCAAAAGCTGGTTGAAATCCTTTAAATCTAAAGTCATTTTATAGCACAATTTGTGAGCAATGAAAGTTCCCCTGTTACTGGAGGAACTGTTAAACAAAACTATCAGGAAAGATTTCCATAAAACTCATATTTTTTATTTTAAATCATATAAAAACATCAACATTACAAAGTTCTTGGCATACATTCAATTATTAAAACCAATACTATATATATATGATGTGGTCTATTAACCATCCTCTAACTTCATCAACATTAACTGATATACACTATATTGCCAAAAGTATTGGGCCGCCTGCCTTTACACGCACATGAACTTTAATGGCATCCCAGTCTTAGTCCATAGGATTCAATATTGAGTTGGCCCACCCTTTGCAGCTAAAACAGCTTCAAGTCTTCTGGGAAGACTGTCCACAAGGTTTAGGAGGGTGTCTATGGGAAGGTTTGACTCTTCTTTCAGAAGAGCATTTGTGAGGTCAGGCACTGATGGCTCGCTGTCTCCGCTCTACTTCATCCCAAATGTGCTCTATCGGGTTGAGGTCAGGATCCTATGCAGGCCAGTCAAGTTCTTCCACTCCAAACTCACTCATCCATGACTTTAAGGATCTTCCTTTGTGCACTGGTGCGCAGTCATGTTAGAACTGGAAGGGGCCATCTCCAAACTGTTCCCACAAAGTTGGGAGCTTGAAATTGTCCAAAATGCCTTGGTATGCTGACACTTTAGGAGCTCCCTTCACTGAAACGAAAGGGCCTAGCTCAACCCCTGAGAGACAACCCCACACCGTAATCCCCCCTCCACCAAACTTTACACTTGGCACAATGCAGACAGATAAGTATCGTTCTCCTGGCAACCACCAAACCCAGACACGTCCATCGGATTGCCAGACAGAGAAGCATGATTCGTCATTCCAGAGAACACATCTCCACTGCTCTAGAGTCCAGTGGCGGCTTTCTTTACCACTACATCCGACGCTTTGCATTGCACTTGGTGATGTAAGACTTGGATGCAGCTGCTCGGCCATGGAAACCCATTCCATGAAGCTCTCTACACACTGTTGTTGTGCTAATCTGAAGGCCACATGAAATTTGGAAGTCTTTAGCTATTGACTCTGTACTTTGTAGCCACTTTGTGGCTAAGTTGCTGTTGTTCCCAGTTGCTTCCACTTTGTTATAATACCACTAACAGTTGACCGTGGAATATTTAGTAGCAAGGAAATGTCACGGTTGGGCTTATTGCACAGGTGACAGTCTATCATGGTACCACGCTTGGAGTCACTGAGCTCCTGAGAGCGACCCATTCTTTCACAAATATTTGTAGATCGGTCTGCATGCCTCGGTGCTTGATTTTATACACCTGTGGCCATGGAGGCGATTGAAACACCTGAATCCTATGATTTGGAGGGATGTCCCAATACATTTGGCAATATAGTGTATGTACAGTATGGCTCCATGCACACTAGGAGCAGAAAAAAACACTGGAAAAATGCTGGATAAAAAAAACACTTATATGAGCATTTTTCCATTTTTGTGCTGGCATTTTACCAAAGTTTAGCAGGGTATAGCGGGTCGTTAAGGAGTGAGCGGTGAGCTGGCCACCCGCATCCTTAACAACAGACAGCTCATCGTCAGCGGGATTCCCTGTGCTCTCTCCAGCTTATTTCTTGCTACTCTGTATACCTGCACTACCACTTGGTATCTACCTTGGCATAAAACGTATTTGACACCAAAAAAGTCTCATTGTTTTATTTAAAAAAATGCTTTTCTTCAAAGGAAACTTGGACTTGCATTATTACAGTCTATGAAGTACACTGGTTGAGGACAGTAAAGACTTTTGAAAAAAGAATGTATCTGCATGCCTGCTACTGCCTCTAATTCCCAGGGACGTTCAACTGCTTCATACAGATTGTTAAATTTTGCTTACAGCATTTAATAATAAGCTATACTCTACAACTCCCTCACTTATAGAAAATAATCATTTAGTCAACAGCATCATAACTTGCACAGTGAAAAAAAAACCTTAGTTAAAATATTATCTCTGTTAATAGTATATGTAAAACCATTTTTTCTAGGGTATGGAATAGGTAAAACCACTGTCAGGGTTTTTTCTGTCTATATTCTTCCCTATAGACTTCCCTTCGCTTCCTTTTCCCTAGACAGAATAGGAAGTGAGATGAATTCTTTCCAAAGTGAGAGATATCCTCTCAGAAAATTGTAACCACAAAAAGTATCACCACTTGAAGATGTCCCTTCTATTTCTGCTTTGATGACAATTCAGAATCTTGGATTTTCTTCTTTGCTTTTAGTCCCCATAATAATGGTCACCAGGAGAAACGGAGAGGGATAGTCCCCCCAACAGAGACACAGACCACAATAAAAATATGACAGAGTGGAGTGGGGGAACAACCTCTATCAAAAACCAAACAGGAAATGTATGAATGTGGATACACTTTAAATTTCCTCACACTTCTACAATGTATTTAGTCTCTTAGCTCAACAATTATATGGATTATTCCACAAGAGGGAGATATAACCCCACCACATCTGGACAATTCTGGCAGTGTCTATAATTTGCAGTCTTTGTCTTGTATACAGCAATGTTTCTCAACCTCTTTTCAGCCACAGAACTCCATATAAGCATGCAGATACTCGAGGCATCCCGATTTACAAATATACATGTTACTTATCAATGGGAAACCTGAGCCTGGGACAGGGCACACAAATGCCTTGATGAAACTAACTTCTCATCAGAATCCTCCCTGTACATCAGAGGTCCCCACATCACATCAGAGCCCCTCTTTGCATCAGAACTCCCCACATCACATCAGAGCCCCTCTTTACATTAGAACTCCCCATCTCACATCAGAACCCCTTCGTTACATCAGAGGTCCCCACATTACATCAGAGCCCCTCTTTACATCAGAACTCCCCATGTCACATCAGAACCCCTCCTTTACATCAGAGGTCCCCACATCACATCAGAGCCCCTCTTTACATCAGAACTTCCCATGCTACATCAGAACCCCTCCTTTATGTCAGAGGTGCCCACATCACATCAGAGCCCTTCTTTACATCAGAGTTTCCCACATTACATCAGAGCCCCTCTTTACATCAGAGTTTCCCACATTACATCAGAGCCCCTCTTTACATCAGAACTCCCCATGTCACATCAGAACCCCTCTTTACATCAGAGTTTCCCACATTACATCAGAGCCCCTCTTTACGTCAGGACTCGCCATGCCACATCAGAACCCCTCCTTTACATAAGAGGTCCCCACATCACATCAGAGCCCCTCTTTACATCAGAACTCCCCATGCCACATCAGAACCCCTCCTTTACATCAGAGATCCCCACATCACATCAGAGCCCCTCTTCACATCAGAGTTTCCCACATTACATCAGAGCCCCTCTTTACATCAGAACTCCCCACATCACATCAGAGCCCCTCTTTACATCAGAACTCCTAATGCCACATCAGAGGTCCCCTCATCACATCAAATCAGAGCCCCCTTTACATCAGAGGTCCCCTCATCACATCAGAGCCCCCTTTACATCAGAGGTCCCCACTTCACATCAGAGGCCCACAATACATTAGGGGCCCCCTCGTCACATCAGAGCCCCCCTTTACATCAGAGCTCCTCACTTTGCATCAGAGGTACCCCCATAAAAACATGGGATGTAGATCTTCCCTCTACATCAGAAGACCCACTATACATGACAACCCCCATCACATGAGAGATCATCACATCAGAACCCCCCTTTATATCAGAGGCTCCCCTTCACATCAGAGGCCCACAATATATCAGAGGTCCCCTATAATGTCAGAGGTACCCCCATAAAAACATGGGATGTAGAGTCCCCCCTCTACATCAGAAGACCCACTATACATGACAACCCCCATCACATCAGATGTTCTCACATCACATCAGAGCCCCCCTTTATATCAGAGGCTCTCCTTTACATCAGAGGCCCATAATACACCAGAGATCCCCTTTAATGTCAGAGGTACCCCCATCAAAACATAGTCTCCCTCTACAAGTGAAGGGATGGATGCTGCTCAACCAACCCCAGGAGTCCAATGTTGAGGAATAGCCTCAACTGCCAATCTGACTATGCCCTCTGATGAATTTTGCCCCACCCACCGGGACTTGGTCATAGAAGTCTCCCTCTACATCAGAAGACCCACTCTACATGACAACCTCCATCACATCAGTTGCCCCTATACATCGGAGGCTCTGTATACATGGGTAACCCCATCACATCAAAGCCACCCCATTACATCAGAGTCCTTCTATCAACATAGTATTCCCCATCACAGAGCCTCCTAATCACAAAGCCAGGGTTTAATACTGCTTTAATGTTATATGTTTCTTAGAGATCAGCATCAAAGTCTCAATATTTGGCATAGGAGGCAATCTGTACAACATTTTCACTTAGTTGACTTGCCTGATTTTCTTTCTTGGGTCCCCAAAAATCGATCAGGGGGTTGATATCATGAGACATGTTATGTGTTTGTAATATAAATCTACATTATACTATAGGGACAGTGGCTAAATGGTTAGCAATTCCGCCTGGCAGTACTAGGGTCGTTGGTTGTATCCCAACCATAGCACTACCTGCCTGGAGTTTGCATGTTCTCCCTGTGCATGCGTGGGTTTTCTCCAGGTACTCCTGCTTCCTGCCACACTCCAAAGACATGCTGATAGGTTAATTGTATCCTGTCTAAACTGGCCCTAGTATGTGTATGAATGAATGTGATTTAGATTGTACACCCCTTGAGGGTTAGGGACTGATGTGAATGTACAATATATATGTAAAGCGCTGTGTAAATTGACAGTGCTATATAAGAACCTGTAATAAATAGGTAATTCCTTGGAAAATATAGGTAGACAGAGAATGAAGATGTAGAAGACCAGTTCAATTAGTATAGTGTGGACTACAGATGGCAGAATCCAGTAGAATGGGGAAGAAAAGGGTAGGGAATGGGTAAGGAGGGAGTGAGAGCAGTTGGGGTTATTTCCCTTCTCCATCATCATTCACATAGAAACATAGAAAAGTGACGGCAGAAAAAGACCAAGTGGGCCTTCAAGTCTGCCCGGATTTTTGTTTTTTTGTGTGTGTTTTTTTTTGGGGGGGGGCGGTGGTTGTTTGTTTTTTTTTGTTGTTTTTTTTCTTTGGGTTTTTTTTTGTTTGTTTTTTTTTGTTAACTTTTTTGTCTGAGTAGAGATCTATGCTTGTCCCAAGCATGTTTGAAGCTATTTACAATTGACTAACTCACTACCTGTGCTGGAAGTTTATTCCAAGCATCAACTACCCTTTCAGTAAAATAATACTTTCTGAGATTAGTTTTGAACTTTTCTCCAGTTAAATATACATAGAAGCAGGGGTGGACTGACCATTTGGAAACTCGGGCACTGTCCGAGGGCCCGGGGTCAGTAGGGGGCCCCATGAGATGCCCCTAATACCTTTTTCATAGGCTTTTTTGAGTTTGGGCAAGGACACAGGGGCCCCATGATCCCCTATTGCCCGGGGGCCCCATGAGTTGTCAGTCCGCCCCTGCATAGAAGTAGGAATCTTTCAAACAGAGAGCATGGCCTGAAACTCTTGTGAGAGACTGAATGTTGACCAGAAGGCCCATGATATCATAAACTGCTCTAATCTATCATATTCCATAGATAAGAGATGTTCTAAATCCTTTATTGAACCAAGCTCAGAAGCCCACTCGTGGTGGATTTCCAGTATCAGGATTGATCCTCCATCTTTTAACAAACCCGAAGACTTTCTTCAAATCCCGACTAGAACAAAGACAACCTAAAAATAGAAAAGCAAACTCTACAACTATTTTGCAGTACAGCAGCCCTCGGGGATTGGTGCACACTTGGAATCCCACGGTGGAATCCTGCGTTGCTGTACATGTAATACAGCTTGTGGCTTATTCTTGGTCAGACTCTTCTCCCATTCTCCCCAAGCTATGTGTGACCCAGACATAACAAACCACAAGTTTATGCCTCAGCCCAATGGAAAACCATTCCTGAACATTTCGGTGTTAGGTAGCAGTGACAGGCTGACAGATGAAAGGAAAAAGACTGAGAAATCCAGCCAGCAATGTTAAGTAAAGAGCAAAACAAGACTTCACGGAGCTGAGACATGGAAATATAAGTTCTTGTGTTCCTGTAATACCAGACCTTCACATGGGCATACTGCTTGTCTGCTGTACAGGGGGATAAGCACGCCAAAAAGCTAGAATTACAGACAGGGAACTAGCATTTCCAAAGGAGGCCAGCAATGGCGGCACATATATTTTGTCAGAACAAGATTTCACAGTATTTATATTTATGCTGCATTTATTATCTTAAAGTGATATTAACGGTTCCCTTTTTTTTTCTCTAAAATAATAAACATGTTCTACTTACCTGCTCTGTGCAGCAGTATTGAACAGAGCAGCCCTCCTCCTCTTCTTGGGTCCCCTACTGGCACTTTTGGCTCCTTCCCCCTTCAAGCACACCCCCCCCCCCCCAGCAAGCCACTTACTGGGGGGGGGTACTTGTGCAGGTTCAGTCCTGAGCCACACAGTGTGCATCTATTAACACACATAGCACAGCTCAGATCCACCCCCCTGATCCCACATCACTGGATTTTATTGGCTCCTGCTGCTTTTATGCAGTCCACTGAGGAGGGAGATCTCATACACAGTGATGGACTGAGATCGGGCTCAGGTAAGAATTTGGGGGGCTGGGGGGGGGGGCAGCTGCACCAAAAAGGGTTTTTTTTACCTAAATCCACAGAATGCATTAAGGTTAAAAAAACTTTAGCCTTTTTACGACCACTTTAAGGCCTCATACACATTGCAACTCTTCTAAACTCCTTTCTACTGGCAGGAGAAAGCAGCATTAAAGGCACTCCTGCAGCCACGTTTTTTTAAAACTTGACTTGTGAGGTCAGGCACTGATGTTGGACGAGAAGGCCTGGCTCGCAGTCTCCGATCTAATTCATCCCAAAGGTGTTTTTTTTTAAATTTATTTCAGGTACTTATATAGCACCATCAGTTTGCACAATCCTTTACATATATATTGTACATTCACATCAGTCCCTCACCCTCAAGGGGCATACAAACTAAAATCCCTAACTTACATTCAAACATACACATACTAGGGCCAATTTAGACAGGATCCAATTAACCTACTAGAATGTCTTTTGAGTGTGGGAGGAAACCAGAGTACCCGGAAGAAACCCATGCAGGCACAGGAAGAACATGTAAACTCCAGGCAGGTGGTGCCGTGGTTCTGTCATGTTGAGGTCAGGACTCTGTACAGGCCAGTCAAGTTCCTCCATCCCAAACTGACTCATCCATGACTTTATGGACCTTGCTTTATGCACTGGTGTGCAGTCATGTTGGAACAGGAAGGGGCCATCCCCAAACTGTTCCCACAAAGTTGGGAACATGAAATTGTCCAAAATGTCTTGGTATGCTGACACCTTAAAAGTTCCCTTCACTAGAACTAAGGGACCAAGCCCAACCCCTGAAAAACACCCCCACACCATAATCCCCTCTCCATGTTCAGGTGCATCAAGTGTTTTGGCATTCATTTCATTGAATGTTAATTTATTCTGGCCGTTGAAATAAAAACACATTTAGGCACCCCTATGTGTGCATAGACACATAGGCTAACATAAAGGGGTGTTTAGGGGCAGAAATTATTATTATTATACATAATTTATATAGTGCCAACAGTTTGCGCAGCACTTTACAAAATTAAGGTAGACATACCAGTTTCAATACAATTTGGTACAAGAGGAAACACAGGGCCCTGCTTGTTAGAGCTTACAATCTAGGAGGAAGGGTTGAGTGATACAAAAGGTAATAGCTGTGGGTGGATGAGCTGATGGAGGAAATAAAAGGCAATTTACTAGTTAGAAGCAGGATAGGGGTCTAAGGGGGTTGCAATACTGTTCGCCAGACACCTCCAGTTTCATATGACGGATTCCATGGTGGATCCTGAGGGTAGATACCTGTTTATAAAGGGAGTGTTCGCTAACAGACCTATCACATTCGCCAATGTCTATGCCCCCAATGTTCAACAGGTCTCCTTCATGCGCTCAATCGTCTCTGCCCTAGCTGCTTTCCAGGAGGGGTTACTGGTACTTGGAGGCGATCTGAATGTCCCTTTAAGCCCTCTGCTAGACTCCTCCTCGGGAAGTTCTTTTCTGCCCTACAAGGCTCTCAGGCAAATACATATACAATTACAGCTTCTACAATTACATGACACCTGGCGTACACTTTACCCCACTGTTAAAGATTATACTTTTTTTTCCCCACCACACAATAAGTATTCTAGGATAGATTACTTTTTTTTGTCGCAACCAGATCTCCCTCTCCTCCATGCTGCTACTATTGAACCGATGGTCCTTTCCGATCATCATCCCATCTCCATGACGCTACGGTTCCCCATCTCGCACCAGCGTTCCAAATACTGGCGTTTGGATGCTTCCCTTCTTACGGATGTCGCTATTGTGCAGGAGCTCCGCTCTAATATGGCTGAATACTTTTCCTTGAACAGCTCGTCAGACACCTCACCCATCACACAATGGGAGGCCCACAAGTGTGTCATACGGGGTAGCCTCATTGCCCTTGCGACGAGACGTAAGAAAGCCAAACAGGAGCGTCTGAAGCTCCTCTCAGATAGGATCCGCTCTTTGGAGAGTGTACACAAACGGACTCTGGCTGCGTCGACCCTTTCGGAACTCACGCATGCACGCACGCAGCTTCTCACGGAACTGGGTAAAGTGGTTAGAAAAAGATACATTCTTACACACAAGCTCTATTATGAGTTCGCAAATAAGAGCGGGAAATTTCTAGCTAGAGCTCTTCGGGAGAAACGGGCTAGTATGACGGTTCATAAAATCAGAGGCTCTGATGGCATTGAGGCTACATCTAACCCCGATATTGCCGCCCATTTTGAACGCTACTATAAATCTTTGTACAACCTCCCTCCGGAACGTCCCCCCATACACTCGGACAAATCTAGAACTTCCTTGATCTCTGAATTTCTCCATCTCTACGGTTCACCCGCCCTCTCCGAGGATCTGGTACACGCTATGGAAAATGATCTCACCCTACTTGAACTGCAATCTGCAGTGAAACAGATGAAACCGGGGAAGAGCCCGGGCCCTGATGGTTTTTCAGTAGCCTATTATAAATCATTTTTAGATATACTGGGTACTCCATTTCTTGCTGCTTTTAACACTGTTGCTCAACCTTCAGGGCCGCCTAACCACCTGTTGGAGGCTCACATTACAGTTATCCCCAAAGACGGGAAGGACAACACCCAGGTTTCCAATTATAGACCCATTTCCTTGCTGAACGTGGAAGTCAAACTATTCGCGAAGATCATTGCTAATCGTCTTCTTCCCTTGCTTCCCTCCATGGTCGATTTGGACCAAGCAGGATTTATCCCTGGTAGAGAAGCAAGGGACAACACTATCAAGGCCCTTAATCTCCATCACTGGCTTCGCAGGTCTAAAACGCCGGGTTTTTTCCTCTCCTTGGATGCAGAAAAGGCCTTTGACAGGATTGCCTGGGATTACTTGAACGCGTCTTTGGTGGCACTGGGTTTGGGTGAGAAGATGCTCAACTTTATCATGGCCCTCTATTCTGCCCCTACTGCCCGGGTCCGGGTGAATGGCCATCTGTCAAACTCCTTTCATTTACGGAACGGCACACGTCAGGGATGCCCCCTCTCCCCACTTTTGTTTGTCCTATCCCTTGAGCCCCTGTTGCGGAAAATTCGTTTAAACCCTGATGTTAAAGGAATCACGGTGACAGACAAGGAATATAAGCTTGCAGCTTATGCGGATGATATTCTTTTGTTCCTGACGGACCCTCACATCACTCTTCCGAACCTACTGAAAGACTTTGCCCTTTTCAGATATTTGTCGAATTTTAAAATTAATTTCTCCAAATCTGCCGCCCTTAACATTACTTTGTCTGCTGAGCTAGTCTCTGCTTGTGAGGCCCAATTCCCATTTCACTGGGAAAGGGATTCCCTAACTTATCTTGGTATCCAGCTCACCAGCAGCCTTGATGACCTTTACGTGAAAAACTTTCTTCCCGCTCTTCGCTCTATGCAAGAAGACCTCAATAAATGGCACCGTCCTTGTTTCTCGTGGTTTGGAAGGGCAGCGATCATTAAAATGAATGTACTTCCCCGTCTCCTGTATCTCTTCCAAACATTACCAATTCACTTGCCTCTTGCTTTCTTTGCTTCTTGCAAAAGACTGTGTTCACTGTTCCTTTGGAGCCACAAACGTCCGCGTATTGCCTACTCCCAATTAACCCTCTCTAAACTTAAAGGGGGTATGGGATTCCCTGATCTTTACCGCTACTATTGGGCGTGTCATCTTTCCCGGATAGTTGATTGGCACGTTCACACTGCCTCTAAAGACTGGATTTCTATAGAGAATGCTTGCTCGCCCTTCCCCCTGGCATCGGTTCCTTGGCTTTCGCCGAAACACACGCCACAAGTTCTTCTCACCCATCCCTTGGTGGGACCTACGTTAAAAATTTTCCGTTCGGCTTGTAGATCTGCAGCCATTTCTGGCATACCCAACCCCCTGACCCCCATACGCCTCAACCCTGACTTTCCCCCTGGAATGCATAAAGACTTTTTAATGAAACACTGGCCACACGAACAGATCTTAGTGCAACATTTTCTCCACAAGGGCAAGGTGAAAACACTCCGAGAATTGCAAGAAAGCCTGGGTATTCGCAAATTCCCTTTCTGGGTATATTTCCAGATCAGACATTATCTGCTCTCTCATAAACCCCCTCATAACTGGCATCGCTCTCTTACCCCATTTGAATCTGCATGTGCGAAGGCTGAACCGCGGAAACATCTGATCTCGGAGATCTACCCACTTCTAGTGGAGAGCCGGTCTTATGACTCCCTCCCAGCATGTCGGGCTTGGAAGAGAGATTTTAATGCTGAGCTGTCGGACTCAGACTGGGACCTGGTCTTCCAATACTCTCATAAATGTTCCCTCAATGTCTCGACACAAGAAAACAGCTACAAAATAGCCTCTAGATGGTACCGAACTCCCTCAAGAATTCATCATTTTAACCCCGCCTTCCCCAACAGCTGCTGGAGATGCGGGACCCCGGATGGGTCCTTTCTCCACATTTGGTGGTCTTGCCCGATTCTTCAACCATTTTGGCAGGAGGTACATAGGTTAGTAGTGTCTATAAGTACCTTACCCTTAGCTCTCTCTCCTGCTCAATTCCTCCTCCATCATTCTTCCCTTCCCAGGGCTCAGTACTTTAAATCATTAGCCATGCACATGATCAACGCAGCCAGACTCTGTATTCCGGTTCTGTGGGGCTCCACTCGCTCTCCCTCTATACGTGAATGGCTCACCCGAGTGGGTAAAACGGCGGACATGGAAGAACTGGTTGCGACTGCTCTCGACACTCCTACGAAATTCTCTCACGTATGGGCCTGTTGGACCCATTTTCTGACTACCCCGGAGTATCGATCCCTCATGGACCAGCCCGTCTGAATTTGATTTGGACTTCTCGATAGTGTTATTTAGTAGTATTTGATCTGAGGGTGCCATCATACTCCCCCCTGTGTTCCATGCACATTCTTTTGACGCCGATGAAAGCGTAGGTTCCACCCACTCCCGCTACTGTTTGTATTGAGGATAAGGTATTTTTGACGGTTGTCCCATCTCTTATTTTACCCTCCATATTTGCTTCCCTTACTCCCCCCCCCCCTTCCCCCCCCCCTTTTTTTTTTTTTTTTTCTCTCTCTCTATCTTTCTTTCTTTCCCTTTCTCTTTCTTTCCCTTCTTTCTCGCCTTCTCTTTTCTTTTCTTTTCATATGCTTACACACGTTTCGGACAATTTTTCCAATAGAACATTGAGTAGGTGGTCAGCATCACCTCCCGCAATTCGTCAGCGGTTCACACGACAATTACTCCTACATTCGCACAATTCCATCTTCGTATTCTGTAGTTTTGACTTCTACTTAGGCATCGTATTTGCTCGTCTCCCCCCTACAGATTTTTACCGCAAGACAATATGGTAGGAGGCCAAACGTCTCTTTCTTTTTAGCACTTGACAAGCATACCTGAATATTACAGGCACATCCCTTTCGTGGCCTAGTTCATCCACACTGTTTGGTTTTGCGTTGGACCTCTTTTGCCTTTGTATGATACATGCTTTGTTGTATGTCCTATGTACACTTCATCTGTACATTTTCGTGTGATCATTTGTATCTTGTTTTCAATAAACTTTGTTTTTTGGAAAAAAAAAAAAAAAAAGAAGCAGGATAGGCTTCTTTAAGATAAGTGTTTTCAGGGATCGTTTAATGGTGGATAGGTTAAGAGATAGTCGGACAGATTGGGGTAGGGAGTTCCATAGGATGGGGGAAGTTCTGGAGAAGTCCTGGAGGTGGGCATGGGAGGAGATGACATGGGAATTAGAGAGCAGAAGGTCTTGGGAGGATCGAAAAGAGCGGTTTGGTAGATATTTTGGGACTAGGTTAGTGATGTAGCTGGGGGCAGAGTTGTGGATGGCTTTGTAAGTTGTTGTTAGTATTTTGAATTTTATTCGTTGAGCGAGTGGAAGCCAGTGGAGGGATTGGCAGAGAGGGGTAGCAGACACTGAACGGTTGGTAAAGTGGATGAACCTGGCATTCATGATGGACTGGAAGGGGGATAGCCTATGCAAGGGAAGGTAAGCTAATGAGGAGGGAGTTGTAGTAGTTGAGGTAAGAGATTACCAGGGAGTGAATAAGTAAATAGAGTTTTTTGAGGAGGAGGGGGTGGTCAACTGTGTCAAAGGCAGCGGAGAGGTCCAAGTAGGAGTACGGAATGGTGACCATTAGTTTTAACGGTTACCAAGTAGTTTGTGAGTTTTAGGAGAACAGTTTCTGTGGAGTGTTTTTGGCGAAATCCAGACTGAAGGGAATCAAGAAGGTTATTCTCAATAAGGTGGCAGCTCAGCTGGTTGTAGACTAGATGTTCAAGAAGTTTGGAGGCAAAAGGGAGTAGGAAGATGGTTCTTGGGTTGCTAAGATTGGTGGGGTCCAGTGAGGCCTTTTTAAGTATGGGGGTGACTAGCGCATGTTTTAGAGAGTTGGGGAAGATGCCAGTAGAAAGGGAGAGATTGAAGATATGAGTTAAAGAGTGAAGGATAGAGCCAGAGGGTGATCATAGTATTTGCGAGGGAAGAGGGTCCAGGGGACAGGTGGTTAAGGTGGGCTTTAGAAAAAAGTTTGCCAACCTCCTCTATAGTAGCTGGGTTAAACAAGGGAAGTATAGAATATATATAGACTGTGCAGGTGGACAAGGAGTGTAGGGTGAGGGAGATATCTGTACAGTGGAGATCTCGTCACAAATTGTATCAATCTTATTTTTTAAGTGATTAGTGATCTCCTGGGCAGTGAATGAGTTAGTGGGTGGAGGTAAAGAAGATCCAAGTAGAGAGTTAAAGGTAAAAAAGAGTTGATTGCGTGAGAGGGTGTTAATGAGAGTGATAAAATAGGTCTGTTTGGTGGTGTGGAGACAGGAGTTGTATTTTTGAAGGGCAGATTTATATTGGTCGAAGTCTTGCTGGGTCTTAGTCTTACGCCATAAACGCTCTAGAGCACCGCTACTTTTTTTGAGGCATCTGGTATTGTCTGTTTGCCAAGGCTGTAGCAGTTGGGGCCTAATTCTGTGTGTAGTGAGGGGGGCCAATGTGTCCATGATGGATGACAGTGAACTGTTGTAGACAGAAGTGGCCAGGTTGGTGCAGGACAGGGCTGAGATTTTGTCATAGAGACAATCTGTTGCCAAAATAAGAAGAGAGGGGTTAAGATAGTGAAGGTTTCTACGGGTAACTGTTTGGTAGTTGGAAGACAAGGAGGAGGAAGCCAAGGAAAGAGTGAAGCAAATAAGGGAGTGATCAGACAGAGGAAGAGGAAAGTTGGTGAGGTTGCAAGGAGTGCATAGGTCGGAGAATACAAGATTGAGGCAGTTACCATTGGAGTGAGTAGAAACATGTTAAATCAAAAAAACATAATTGGAGTGAGTAGAAGCAAATTAAAATCAAACACCCCTAAAAAGTTGTAATTAGCTAAATATTTTCTTGGTTCATCAAAACAATAGGTGTGCAAAGTCTTAGGCTGTCCATAGGTTAATCTTTTTTTGTTCATTCAGTCAGCAAGCTGATCGAAGAAAAAAAAACTCCCCCATTCATAAAATTGATGGTGGTTAGACAAATCCTCCCTATTAAAGTGTTACTAAACCCACAACAGTTAAATCAGTCTACAAATGCAGTAAACCATGCTTGTTATACTCACTGTTGAACCTAAGGGGTTAATCCTCGGCATTGTGTAAAAAGGATGTTTGATCCTGTCTTCTCTGATCCTCCCCTTCTTCTACTGTCCCCAATCCATCTGCTGATAGAACAGAGACTTAGGAGTGAGCTGCACATGCTCAGTTTGGTGTGTATTGTTAGAGAGTTTTATGTTTTTCTTGGGAGGGTGCATGCGATCAGCACAGGGCCAGTCAGCACTGTCCAGATAAAGGGTCAGGGGTTATGCAGCCTCATAGGACAATCAAGGGAGAATGAAAACTCCTCCTACAAGCTTTAACTAATGCTTTGCTGGACACTTATAGAAGTCACAAGACTGTTATATACTGCTGATGAGAAAAGGTATATAGCAGTTTATAATTACTAAAATAATTGCATTTCCATATTGTGTGTACTGCCGGAGACTAGATATAGTGAATGCAGGGTCCTGGGTTTAGTAACACTTTAAGCATTGTGTTTTAACAGAAGGGACTCTCTGCTGTCAGAATACACTGTTCAGTGGCTGCAGCCGCTGATTGAGAAACATTTTCCAAAAGCCCATATAACCAAATCCAGTGATCAGATTGACTTCTGTTGAGTGGGGATGTCCACATGTAGCTCAAAATTCACAATGTCCCTACTGAACCAACTCAATTTCAATCCATCTACAGCCATCCTAACAATTCATATTCTGTAGAAAGCAGCCACAGTCTGAGTAAGAAAGCCTGTCCTCTGCCAGCACATGCAGAGAAGGACCCTTGCTCTGTGTGTGGAAGCAGAGGTCCAACAGACTCCTTGTTATGCCAGACCTATATCTCTGCATTTAGCAAAGCTTATGGTCCCTGCTGATTCATGTAAACCCTCACCTTGTAAAACAACTCATTCAGTTTACAATACAAATGAAAGGCAAAAGATTTGTGCATAGGTGTAACAAAGAGGAACAAGGGTATTTCTTTTTTTTTTTTTTTAAAAGGAGACCGGGGGGGGGGCAGCAGAGTCTGATCATTGGATTAGCTCCCAACACAGCCAGAAAACTGTCCATGCTGTGCACTCAGGCCTGATCAGACCTTTCAGACCTTTCTGCTTTATATGGCTTTGTCACCTCCCTACCCCAGCCTGTGATTGGAGAGAGAAAGAGCAGACCAGCATGTATGCAGCAAAGCCCGATTTGCTCCTAGTTCTGCCTGTCCATCATCCGAGAATTATTTTTGAAAGAAAAAAGGGGTGCTGTTGCGCTTAGGAAAAAAATTAATTAACATCTATGTGAAAGAACTAACTATATATAAGATACCTATATAGCAGCAGTCCTAAATGTGAATTTCTAAATACAAAACCTTATATATTTCAAAAATGGACCGCACTAAGGTCACAAATTGACAAAATAAACTGTGCAATCTTTAAAGTGATAAATACTGAGCAAAAATACAAATAAAATATTAATATTCAGTCTCAACATGTGGATAATTGGTGCAACGGTGCTGTATCTTTAACGGTGATACTCCATACTGAAATGACAAGTGCTTCACTGTGTTCACACTGGTGCCCCACATAGATGTAAACTCACCGTCATTTCATGACCACCTATCTCTAGGTAAGTCACACTCGCTTTTTGGGACTATCCGGTCCTGATGGCCGATATTCCTTCGCCCTTATAACCGTAGTTGCTGGTAGTAACCAATAACCTTCCACTAGATCTGCATCAATGTTAGGCAACTCCTCTTCTCCACAGGCAGTATTTCATATTTTCAGCATAAATCAAAACAAAACCAGACATCCCATAGTGTAAAACTGTATAAAACTTTAATATGGGGTCAAACAATAGGAATACCACTCACAAAAAAAGTGTCTTTCCTGAAGACGATCTATTGGTCAAAACTTGTCGGTTGCTTATGACGCAACTTCCAATGATGTCACTTGCGGTATTTGGAAAGCACACTGGAATCTTAATTCCCATTCATTATACACAAAACTGAATACACCTAGTGCCAGGAAAGGCACTTTTTTTGCACCTAGTGCACAGAAACCGCCAACTGTCTGCAGAGTCAACAGCTAAAGATCTCCAAACTTCGTGTGTCCTTCAGATTAGCACAACAACAGTGTGTAGAAAGCTTCATGGAATGGTTTTCCATGGCCGAGCAGCTGCATCCAAGCCTTACATCACCAAGTGCAATACATAGTAAAGCAGAGTAAAGCACGCCGTCACAGGACTCTAGAGCAGTGGAGACGTGTTCTCTGGAGTGATGAATCACTCTTCTCTGTCTGGCAATCCAATGGATATGTCTGGCTTTGGGAGTTGCAAGGAGAACAGTAATTGACTGACTGTATTGTGCCAAGTGTAAAGTTTGGCAGATGGGGGATCATTTTGCAGGGGTTGGGTTTGGCCCCTTAGTTCCAGTGAAGGGAACTCTTAAGGTGTCAGCATACCAAGATATTTTGGAGAATTTCATGCTCCTAACTTTGTGGGAACAGTTTGGGGATGGCCCCTTCCTCTTCCAATATGACTGCACACCAGTGCACAAAGCAAGGTCCATAAAGACATGGATGAGAGAGTTTGGGGTGGAGGAACTTGACTGGCCTGTACAGAGTCCTGACCTCACCCTGATAGAAAACCTTTGGGATGAATTAGAGTGGAGACTGGGAGCCAGGCCTTCTCCTCCGACATCAGTGCCTGACCTCACAAATGCGGTTCTGGAAGGATGGTCAAACATTCCCATAGACACCCTCCTAAAGTTTGTGGTCTCAGAAGAGTTTTTTTTATTTTATTACAGGTACTTATATAGCGCCATCAATTTACTCAGCACTTTACATATATATTGTACATTCACATCAGTCCCTAACCCTCAAGGGGTGTACAATCTAAGGTCCCTAACTTACATTCATACATACACATACTTGGGACAATTTAGACAGAATTGAATTAACCTACCAGCATGTCTTTGCAGTGTGGGAGGGAACCAGGGTACCCAGAGGAAACCCACGCAGGCACAGGGAGAACATGCAAACTCCAAGCAGGTGGTGCCATGGTTTGGATTTGAATCAACAACCCTAGCAAAGGGTGGGTCAATTCATTATTGAACCCTACGGACTAAGACTAGGATGCCATTAAAATTCATGTGCGTGTAAAGGCAGGTGTCCTAATACTTTTGGCAATATAGTGTACTGTATATTTGAAAATTGATCAATCATGATATACTGTCTGCGGATCTCATTTCCTGAGGCCCTTAAAATGCTGGGACAGTACAAATACCCCCAATGACCTCTTCATTTTTTTTTTTTTTAAAGCAGACAGTCTGAGATATTTAGTAAGAGGCATGGCAAATTTTTTGAAGTTGTAATTTTTTTGACACAATTTTTGGGAAAATTAAGATTTTTTTTTTTTCACGTTATGGTGAAAGTTCAGTGTCATCATATGACTGGTGTGGTGGTGATCAGGGAAGCTGACTGGTGACAATATGCTAAAAAAAAAACCAAAAATTAAAATAATCTTTATTTAATTTTAATTTTTTTTTTACATAGTTCCATCATAGTGTCACCATATTAACTATGTATTACCCTGGGGGATGAACAGGGATTTTTTTTTTTTTTACACTTTGCCTTTGTGCATGTAACAGCAATCAAACGCATACGTAGGTCATGCACACATATGTAAACGGTGATCGCACCACACATGTGAAGTATCACTGTGCACGTTATAGTGAGAGCAATAATTCAAACACTAGACCTCCTGTGTAACTCTGAACTGGTAACCTGTAAAAGCTTTTAAAGCATTGCCTATGGAGATTTATGAGTATCACAGTTTGTCGACATTCCATTGGTGTACACAATTTTAAAGTGTGACATCTATAGTAAATCTATTTACTAGTAGTAGTATATACTACTAGTATAGTAGTATCTATTTACATAATCTTTTATATTTTACCAAACAATTGGGTATTATATTGTGTTCATTAAAATGTTTTTTTTTTTTTTTTTTTAAATAGATCTTGAAAAACTGCTGCCCAAATAAAGTGTGACATAAAAAAAATTGCAACATCTAACATTACATTCTCTAGGGCCTCTGCATAAAAAAAATTAAAAATTACTTTAGCATTTTGCTAGAAAATTACTTACATTATATATATATATGTACAAGAGAAATGTCAAAATTGGCCTGAGAGTTAAAAATGAGTTCCGCCCCCCCACAAAAAAAATGTAAAACTCAGTAGTCTATAGCTGCTGACTTTTAATATTAGGGCACTTACATGTCCATGCATCCAGCGTTGTCCTCACCCGAGCCGATTCTTCAATCACTATAGGGTGCTGGTGCCACCATCTTGACTAAGGGAAACTGGCAGCGAAGCCTTGTGACTTCACAGCCGGTATCCTACTATGCATGCGTGAAGTGCACTGCGCTTTGTGAATGGGCCGCAGTCTTCTAGGACCTGTGATGTGTCTCAGAAGGCTGTGGGGGAAGGAGGGAGAGTTAACTTCTGGGTCAGTTTGCTGTGGCAAACTGAGCTGGAAGTCCGAGCAAGTGTCTGTCAAAACCAGATCCCGCTCCCCTTCAAAAGGTGCCAAATGTGGCAGCAGTGGGGGGAAAAGGAGACAGACAAGTGGAGCTTCCCCTTCTGGGTGGAGCTCCCTTTTAAAGTGTAACTAAACCCACAACAGTAAAATCAGGCTGATTTATCCTGACTTCTCTGATCCTGCCCTTCTTTAAGTGTCCCCCTCTTATCTCCTGATAAGACATCTCATTTGGAGTCACTCAGCACATGCTCAGTTTGGTGTGTATTGCTAGAGAGGTTTTTTTTTTTTTCTTGGGAGAGTGCATGTGATCAGCACAGAGCCAATCAGCACTGTCAAGACAGAGGTCAGGGGTTGTGCATCCTCCTAGAGAAAAATGAAAATTTCCCCCTACAAGCTTTAACCAGTGCTCTTCTAGAGACTGATAGAAGTCACAAGATTGCTCTAACTGCTGATGAGAAAAGGTATTTAGCAGTTTATATTTACTAAAATAATTGCATTTCCATGTTTTGTGTACTGTGAGAGACCAGATATAGTGAATGCAGGGTCCGGGGAGACCAGATATAGTGAATGCAGGGTTCAGGGAGACCAGATATAGTGACTGCAGGGTCCGGGGAGACCAGATATAGTGAATGCAGGGTTCAGGGAGACCAGATATAGTGACTGCAGGGTCCTGGGTTTAGTAACACTTTAAGTAATTAATCTATAAAGATGATCATTCCATAGCAAAATTGAAATGTGTTTTTGCCGTTAAGGGTTTAACATTCTTTCTTTGTCTCCTAATAGACTGGCATGCTCCAATATGACACAATAATTATGAGGGCTGTGCTGGGTGTGAATGTGATATGTGTCTCGCCTGAGTGTTATTTACTGCACAATCAGCACCCATGATAAACTTCATTAGTCACTTATTATATACCGAGATCCATCAATGAACAATGGACATTATTTATGAAAGTACAACTGTTAGAAAACCACAAAACACATATCAAAGAGGGAGCCACCCACGGCAAAGAGCCTGAGGTTTTCCTTTATGTTATACATTGCATATCTGCACGCTATTAGCTACATTCCTTTCTTGCAGTCTAGCCACAGCCGGAGAATAGCCCTCCGATTGAATGGAACAGGTGGTTGATTATTGTCTGCATCAACAGAGATCACTGTGAGCTGAGCAGCAGTCTTCCAGTAGCAAAGGAACTACAAGGCCCAGCATGCCTTGCCAAGTGATGTTGGAGCTTGTAGATCCTCAACAATCTAAAAGTCACAGGTCACCAACAACTGATGTCAGTGAAGCACAGTACGATAATGCGGAGAATGGCGTTGACATCCTTTCAATATTAACCTCTTTTTGCACAGCCCTGGTGTTCCCGGGGTAGGAAGGACTCTGACAACCAATCATAATGGTTATGTGATTTTACAGTGATCACATGATTGAGAGCTGGTCCTGTTGATCATTACCAGAGACCTGGTACTGTCTATGACAACTCAATCACTGTGCTGGGAGCACACAGGGAGTGTTCTCCCAGCACAGAAACATCGACCTCCCATGGATGTGCAGCATTACCTCTTGAGAGCCACTGGATTTTGATTGGGTCCCTCTAAGCTCTGCACAGCCAGGCAACATGCATTTTCCAGCACTTTCATCCAATGTCAGGAAACAGTCCTTGAGCTTGGTTTTGTTGTTTTTATTAGGGGTTAACGCTTTGGATGAGTCTAGGGGTATATGGAATGCCCAAGGAACTGTAGAACCTGAGGACAACTTCCTATCTGAAAAATGGACAAAAATGTGGACAACCATCAGCAATAGTTTTAGTAAGGAGCCCTGAGTTCCCTTTGGAGTATCTCCTAAGACCCCAGATGGACCTTTCCTCATTCACTTGGTTGTCCTGAGGATATCCCTGGGCAAGGGATTCCAGAATCTACTGTGAAGTAGTCCCAGATGAGAACTAGTTGGCTATTATACCTGACCACCCTCTCCCTTTATCTGGCCCAGGGGGTGTAGAAGTACTCACGCTGTCCTGTCCTGTAGCTTGGTGGGTTGAAGCTGCTTTCAGGCCTTACTCTGGGCTGGCTCCTTCCCTGCTGACAAGCTGTCCTCCCTAGGAGACTGTACGACAGCGGAGATCCTTCTGTCAATCTTCAGCCTGTAGGTAGGCCCCCACTGGGCCACCTCCCAGGCTCCACACTCCAGCACCTTTCTTCAGTCCATCTTCCACCAAGCTCCCCTGCTGCTCAGGCTCTCTCACTTTTAAGGGTTGCTCTTAGCCACCATGCCTCCTTCCTGGATATTGGCTAAGTCCCATTAAACCTGCAAATCTAGGCCTCCTCCCCTCCTCTCCCCCTCTTTTTAGAAAGTTCCAATAGTTTCTAAGGGTGGGAGGGTTTCAGAAGCCCTGTCCTGTAGAGCCTCCCACCTTGACCTAAGGCAGGGGTGTCCAAACTTTTTTCAAAGAGGGCCAGATTGGATGAAGTGAACATGGTGGAGGGCCGAACATTTTTCCGAACATTCTTTGAACCATTACAATTAAATGCAAATAAATTATTTTATGCCAAGTTAATTGCAAATGACATACTTTTCATTTCATAACATTAAGATCAACTGACAGCTGAGTTTTCACAATGTATTGAAAATAAATAAAAAAAAAACTTACCTGCACTAATGTGAAGGGTGAAAAAGGTAGCTGGAGCTGAAGTCTCTGCTTGGCAGCTGGGAGGGGAAGAGAAACACACTTCACGCTGGAAGCCCGGCCCTGACGTCACCGCCCTCTGTCGCTCCCAGCGCGGCGCAGTCACGCATGCACACTGCTCTCAAGCAGAAGACTGTCTGCCACAGAAGGGAGGGCCGTGTGACAGCCGCATTTACACAGACCAGGGAGAACGCGCCGCAGTCAGGCATGCGCACTGCCCTCTGCTCTCAAGCAGAAGACTGTCTGCCATAGAAGGGAGGGCCGTGGGAGGGCCACATTACACAGAGCAAGGAGGGCTGCTGGAGGGCCGTATTAAATCGACCCCTGGGCCGTAAATGGCCCGCGGGCCGGACTTTGGACATGCCTGACCTAAGGTAACCTAATTGCCTCACTCCCAGGCTGACTCAACCCAGGCTTCTAGCAAGCCTCTGACTCACAGAAAAAAATCCTATCTATCTAGAGGGCACTATAAGTTTTGTGATTGACAATGGATTGCAACAATGGAACCATTTTGTGGAGTTTTTTTTTTTTTAAATAAAGGAATTCTCAAAAACTGTGTTTTTATTCACATTTTACACTTTTTTTGGTGAATGGGTAGGGTTACTAAGTACGCCATACTCATTCACAAGGGAGGGCTTCCAGATTCTGATATGTCACTCCCCCTTCCCAGTTGGGAGCTATGAATGCATATGCATTACATTGGTGGCAGGAGGTGAAAAATAAAGCTTTGGCTAGATAACCACTTGAGGGCTCCATGCACATTAGCATTTATTTTTGAAGCTCAAAAAACTCTGGAAAAAACGCTGGGTAAAAAACAAATGCTGGTAATAGCATTTTTAGTAGTGTTTTAGTTACGTTTTAGTAGTGTTCAAAAGCTTTTAGGAGCGTTAGCATTTTAGTAGCATTTTTAAAGTACATGTGAAAGATTAGCTAAAAAAAAAGCTGTTAAGCTCCAGCCATACTAGCGTTTTTTTAAGCTAAGAAAATGCTGGAAAAAAACACTGGATAAAAAACGCAGGTAATAGCGTTTTTTAGTAGCATTTTAGTAGTGTTTTAGTAGCATTTAGCAGTTTTATTAACATTTTTACAGTACATGTAGAAAAAAAGAAAAAGCTATGAAAAAGCTGTTAGTAGTGTTTTAGGAGCGCTAATCTTTTTTTTTTTTTTGCTAGAAAAACACTCCAAAAAACTGTTCCTAGATTCTGAAGCTCAAAAAAATGCTAATAGCCTAAAGTGGTGTTCATGTGCACATAGAATAACACTGTTTAGTTTCTAGAAGCAGAAAATGCTCCTAATAGCAACTAGGAGCTTAAAAAAATGCTAGTGTGCATGAAGCCTAAAGAGACACTACCAGCTTGCCCATGCTGGGCAAAGTAGCAGTATCTCTGCAAAGGGTCCTGTGACGGAGGGTAGGCAGAACAGAACACACAAGGCGGATGGCAAACACACAAAGCTTTATTGAGACAAATGACAGTCACTCAATAGGGGGATTGCAGGGTGTGGGACAGGACCCAGCATGGAAATAGCACGGAGAGGGCCAAAATACTTTGTATTCCAGCCCCAGGGGCAAAGTTAAAGTCTCTACAGCAGTTTATAATCCAACAGAGAGGTGGAGGGGGAGTACAAGAACAGTTCAGGGAAGACAGGGGAGCATACACTCACGGATCCGACAGGGGCACCCAGGTCAACAGGTGAACAAGACAGTATGACACAAGTACCTGCCTGGAGTCCGGAGTTTGCGTGGCTTAGTCCATGGTAGTATTCCCCCCCCCCCCCGAGTCCTGGGTGCCTGCAACGGGCCGCTGGTGTAGTTCTCCCCCTATCCTTGGGGCTTGCAGTGGGCAGCTTGTGCGGTTCTCCCCCTTAGCTTGGAGGTGTGCAGAGCGGCAGCGTGCAAAGGCTCCCCCTTATCCTTGGGGGGTCTTCAGGCTTGGCTGGCAGCTTGCAGAGGCTCCCCCCTATCCTTGGAGGTCTCAGGGCTGAGTGGCAGCTTGCAACTTGGATGGGTTCTAGGGGTATATGGGATGCCAGAGGAACTGCAGAACTTGAGGACAAACTCCTTAGTATCTTTGTACAAACATGTGGATAGCAACAGTCGCTTTCCTTGAAAACCTCCAAAGACTCTTTCTAGTGTACCACCCCAGATGATTACACCTCTTCACCCAGCTGCACTGAGGGTATTCCTTGGGCAAGGGGACCCAGGAGCTGTTAGTTTACAAACAATCCCAGATGAGAAGCTAGTTGGGTCTTGCACCTGACTGCCATCTCCATCCCAGGGGATGTAAGAGTACTCACACTGTCCTTTCCTGTCAGCTTAGTAGGTTGGTGGCTGCTTTCAGGCCTTTTGCTAGGCTGGCTTCTTCCCTGCTGTTCAGGATGTCCTCCATTGGAGATGGTGTTAGAAGTGGAGATGCTCTTCTCCAGTGACCTGCCTGTAGGTAGGCTCCCTTCCCTGGGGCCCACTCCCAGGCTCCACACTCCAGCCTTTCCCAATTCATCTTCCACCCGACACTACACACCTCCCCCCACCTCTGCCACATTTGAGGGATGCCTTTGTCACTATGCCCAGTCTTTTGCCAGGGGATTGGCCAAAGCTCCTCAAACACGCAGATCTGGGCCTCCTCTCATGTTTCTGGAGAGGTGGGAGGGCTCCAGAAGCCTTGAACTGATAGAACCGCCTAGCCTGTCCTGAGGGGAACTCCTGACCCACTCACAGGCTGACTTCCCCCAGGCTGCTACTCAGCGTCTGCCTAAAAAAAAGAAAAAAGAAACAGCCTATCTAGCTAACTTGGAGGACATTACATAAGTGTTTAGGGGAATAACAGAGGAGCTGGGCCAGCACAAACAGAATTTAAACACTCCCAGGAGAGAAGAGGGCTATGACATGCCAAGAGAGAGGGGACTGTGCTAGGGAATTGACTATTCTGAAGTAATCAAATCTGTTAACAGATTAAGAGGCACATCAATAAAAATTGTATATGGAAAGGAAAGATGCTGCAAATAAGCAGTTAACATTTTGTGTCCTTTTACCTGAATTTTTAAGTTGGTGACAGGATCTCTTTACCTCACTCTAATTATCTCCTTCCTCTCCATTTTTGCCTCTTTTTATATGTGGGCAGGTGCGGCTATATCATTATGCCATTCTGGGACATTTACAAATGGGACTATGGTTAAAAGAGTAGTAAACTCAAAAAAAAAAGAAGAAAAAGAAAAACGTTTGGCCTGCAAGTCAATGCCATAATGTGCTAGTATGCATCACATACTAGCACATTATGAAAAAACCTACCTTAAAACAAAGCCCTCCAGCAACGCACTTTTTTGCTTACAAGGCTTCCATTTTCACCCAGTGTTCCTCCGGCCGTCTGATTGGCCAGGCCGTGATGATGTCACTCCCGCACATGCTCACGGTAGTTCCAGTTGCGGCACAGAGCTCTGAAGGAACAGCACAGGTAAGCTGTTCCATCAGGGTGCATGCACCGGTGACGTCACTGGCTTCTACATAAGTAAATATCTGTAGGTACTGCAAATATCTCCTAAACGTGCAATGTATAGCAGTCCCAGTAAAAGGTAAACAGAACCACTTTATTAACACTTTAATCCTTTTTCCCCTAGCGCCGAGCACTTGACCTGGTACATCATTGCCTGTTAGTAGTGTGGATTCATTTTTTTTTACAGTAGAGAATCATGGGACCTGTAGTCCTAAAGCTTGTGTTCCTGAGTGCTGATAGAACTACAACTACCAGAGAGCTGGTGAATAAGGAAGGTGCAGGGAAAGCAGAAATATTCTACAGTAAGGGACTGGCTCTCTCTCTTGGCACAGGATTAAGGGCTCAACACAGGGGGACGGTCGTTCTCCTCCAAAGAAAGATTTCCGGCTACTACTGCGGGACTTTGCAGATCGGTTCAGCGGTGACACCGATCGCCACACCGGGATTGCATCAGTTTATCTGTATCAGGGCTGCCACTGTCTGGTCTTCACACAGACATCTTTGCTTGCTGCATTGACAGGCTGTCCAGTGGTAATTCTGCACATCCCTTCGACCAGTTAAGTGCCCGAGCAAGAACTCTGTTACTAGGAGGTGGTGCTGTCCATAGGATTGGTGAGCAGGCAGATGCCCAACCTCTTTCTGTCATCACTCTAGAGACACTGCATGCAGACACCTTTACACTTCAGTATCAGGAGATCTTTGCTTTGTACCACAGTCTATATGTTTAACTTTCCTGAATTACCAGTATTCGCTAATGTTTATGGGCCCTACCATTGCTAGCAGAAGACAATGGATACCACCATATCAGGAACTTTAAATATCACAGGACTCAAGTTGCAAGCTCTGGTTAAAGGGACCTCTTCTCTTTTAATGTCATTGCTATTTAAATTGGGGTGTTTATATCTAATCATAGCGAAGTACATGTTTACATAATTCTCTGTAGTCCCCATTGAGGCACCGGTGGATTTGATAAGTCAACAAGCCTCTTCTTCCCCCTCTTGCTGCTGGTGTTGCATTTAAATGGTTGTAGCTTACTACTCATGACTATATGATCTGTTAAACATTGCTAATTGATTATTTCTATTTTACCAGCATTCTGTGTTTATGTGTTAACTCAGGTTGTATATCCTAAACCCATTATTTGTGTGGTCTACTCTTTTAAACAAGTTTAATTTAGAGGCGTTACTAAATATTTGTTTCTCTTACATTATTGTTGTACACTTTTGAAATATGTCTGAACCCAGAGTGTCAGAGGTAACGGGAGGATTGGAAGGTCAAGGCAACCATTGGTGACAAGCATTTTCAAGTTGCCCCTGCAGGGGTAGCGCTACATATAGTTATTCTATGTACACAATAATATGTTTTATGTTCTCATTTGATTCATGTGTTTGTTGTGTCTGCATTAAAAACACACACAAAATCTTTATTTCCTTTGCAAATAACCGAGTCATGTTCTACCAAAAACATAATTTTATTGCCATGATAAATGGGGCAAATGGCTTAATACAATGACTTTATATCAGTAGAGACAATAGTGGCTTTGAAATCATAACTGGACAAAGTTTTTTGTTGCATTTGCATTGTGTTTGGTGGTATTGTCAGTGAATGTGACAGGGGGTATATTTTTTGCAGCAGCTGCAAAGTATAGTAGCTGCGGCAGCTATACAACCCCTGCTAGCTACTTTTGCAGCTTAAGAGGTGTGGTCTTCACACCTCTATGAGTCTGTAGGACATCCCATTCCAAAACCATGGGCACTAATGTGGAGTTGCTCCCCTCCCCCCATGGCCATTAATATGGAGGTAGTCCCACTTTTTCGACATAACATCCTCCACTCTTCTGGGAGGACTTTCTACAAGATTGTGGAGGGTGTCTGTGGGAATTTGTGCCCGTTTGCGAGGTCAGGTACTGATGGTGGATGAGAAGATCACCATCCACACTCCAATTCATCCCGGAGGTGTTCAGTAGGGTTGAGGTCGGAACTCTGTACAGGACACTTAGGTCAGGTGTGATGGGTGGAGCAACTCGAGTGTCATGTACAGAACTCTGACCTCATAGATGGGCACAACTTGTGGGAAGCTTTCCCGGAGGAGTGGAGCCATTTTCGGAGGGGCGTGGATGGCCAGTTTGGTGTGGAGGAAGCATCCTGTGCAGAACCCTGGCCTCAGCCTACTGAACACCTTTGGAATTAAAAAAAAAAAAAAAGTGTGGTCTGTGGGAAGGAAAAAAACAGCTCAAAAGCTTATGTTTATTTTCCCCCAACTGCAAGTGTAAATTAGCACTTACAGCCCTTTCTTTAAAAATCAAACACAGCTTGAGTAGAAAAGCCTGTCCCCTGGCAGCAGCTGCAGAATGAGACCCTTGCTCTCTCTGGGGAAGCATTGGTCTGACACACTCCCTACTATGACAGATGTATAGTATAGCTCTGCAATTAGAAAAGCTCATGCCCTCTGCTGATTGGGGAGTCCTAGCTCTGATTTAGTAGGGGCATGTCAGACCTACACAGAAAGATTGCTGCTTCCAAACAAAGAGCAAGGATCCCACTGTGCAGCATGCTGACAGGGGCAGACTTTTCTATTCAAGCAGTGGCTGTTTCAGTGATTTCAAACATCTAGAGCACAGGTATCAAACACAAGGCCCATGGGCCAAATCTGGCCCTTTAGGCCATTTCTTGTGGCCCTTGCACCTCTCCTGCAGGTATCCCCTGGTCTCCGCCCCCACCTTGTCTCAGCAGTCAGCAGCAGAGAGGAGAATAGAACTCCTCTGCCAAATCCTGCACCTCTTAGTGCAGCTGCAGAACCCTCTTATCTCTGCCTTCCCTGGTCTCAGCATTCAGCAGACTCTGGTAACCGACTCCACTCCTCCTCTGGTCCTCCTCCAGACCCTGCATGTTTTGCTTTCCAGCTCTGCTCCCAAAGGGGGTGCACGGTGATGTTAGGGAGGGTGTGTGATTCTTGACATCTGATGTAATGGGGGGTGGGGTGCTCTGGACATCTAGTCTTACAGATACAACTGGCCTTTTGAGGGCAACCATAATGCTGATATGGCCCGCAATGAAATGGAGTTTGACACTCCTGTTCTAGAGGGTTCCCACAAGTATGGTATATGTACACATTCACCAGCCACTTTATTAGTTACACCTGTTCAATTGCTTGGTAACACAAATTACTAATCAGTCAATCACATGGCAGCAACTCAATGCATTTAGGCATCTAAACGTGGTGAAGACGACTTGCTGAAGTTTAAAGCAAGCATCACAGAGAAGAAAGAGGATTTAAGTGATTTGGAATGTGGCATGGTTGTTGGTGCCAGACGGGCTGGTCGGAGTATTTATAAAACTGCTGATCTACTGGGATTTTCACGCACAACCCATCTCTAGGGTTTACAGAGAATGGTCCGAAAAAGAGAAAATATCCAGTGAGTGGCAGTTGTGTGGATGAAAATGCCTTTCTGGTATCAGGGATCAGAGAAGAATGGGCAAACTGGTGGCTGTGACATTCAGATGGTAGGGTCAGAATTTGGTGTAAACAACATGAAAGCATGGATCCATCCTGCCTGTATCAATGGCTCAGGCTGGTGGTGGTGGTGTAATGGTGTGAGGGATATTTTGTTGGTACTAACAAAGTGTACCTAATAAAGTGGCCAATGAGTGTAGTTACATTGTTCCAAGCTGGATTGGTGTAACTATATATAAAATATCCATACCTGGAAATCTTCTTTAAGGAACCCCTGCCAATAAATGATAAAGCATAGATGAATTCCGCTCATACTTCTGAGATTTCTACATACGCATTTGTTTTGTTGCCTTGATTCGGCACTATGGCACATCATAATATTGCTTTAACCACTTATGTTCTGGAAAATTAGTGATCAGGCCATTTTTTGCTATTCGGCAGTGTGCTACTGGCAATTGCGCAGTCATACAACACTGTAACCAAATGACATTTGTAAAAAAAAATTCAAACAAATAAAGCTCTCTTTTATTTATTTTTTTCAGGTACTTATATAGCGCTGTCAATTTACGCAGCGCTTCTTTTGGTGATATTTGATCACCGCTGCGTTCTTTATTTTTTATTATATAAATGAAAAAATACTGAAAATTAAAAAAAAAATGTTTTTACTTTCTGCTATAAAACATATCCAATAAAAAAATTAACAATCTAATTTTGTTATAAGTTTAGGCCAAAGTGTATTCTGCTACATGTCTGGTAAAAAAAAAAAAAAGATTCCAATAAGTGTATATTAACTGGTTTGAGGGAAAGTTATAGTGTCTACAAACTATGGTATATATACTTTTTTTAAAATGTATTTTTGATATACTAGTAATGGCAGTGATCTGTGACTTTAGTGGGACTGTGATAGTGCGGCGGGCAATCTGACACTGGCGATTTGTGGGTACTGATATTGCCAGTGACACTAATACAGTGATCAGTGTTAATAATATACACTGTGACTGTACTAATGACACTGGCTGGAAAGGGGTTAACATCTTGGGGAATACAAGGTTAACTGTGTGCCCAACAAGTGTTAATGTGCGTAGTATGTGCTGCTTTTCACTGCAGATCGATTTGTAGCATTGCGTCACTTTATATTTTTGTCTCCAACCCAGAAACCGCATCCAACATACAGGTACGATATTGTGCCTGTATGGGCCATCTGTACATTTACTGCAGCGGGTCCGGAAGCAGATAATTTCTATATTGTTTACATGAGACCTCTCCCCTGTCAGTGTTCCTTGGCGATCGCTGGGTGCAGGCGGGGAATCTGTGGCCGGGACCTGGTGATCAACAGCTGCAGCCGCCAATGGCCACGCACCCTACCCGGAAATACATAATCACAAATATATATATATGTGATTTTGCGCAGTCCTACTGCCCTGTAGCAGTAATTCTGCTATACGGTGGTCGGGAAGTGGTTAAAACAGAAACAATACTCATACTCCAGTAACCATAACATACAGGTTGCCGGTCTTGGGAGGAACCTAAGACCTAACATCAGGTTGTGTATCTGTGTTATTACTTAAAGCGGAGCTCCACCCAAAAGGTAAAGTTTTGCTTTAAGCCTTTGTCCCCCACTCCCCATTAAGGATTGGCACCTCTGGGGAGCCGGTGCCCAAATTTGACAGGTACCTGCTCCCACTTCCGCTGTGATCGCCTAGGCCAGTGATGGCGAACCTTTTTGAGCCCGAGTGCCCAAACTGCAACCCAAAACCAACTTATTTCTTTCAAAGTGCCAACACTGCAATGAAACCTGAATATCGAGCTTTTGGTTTAGAAAAAACAACTCGTACAGTAGTGCAAACTAATTAACAGTACAGGGATGACCAGAGACTGCGGACACAGTACAGGGATGACCAGAGACTGCGGACACAGTACAGGAGAGATGACCAGAGACTGCGGACACAGTACAGGGGATGACCAGAGACTGCGGACACAGTACAGGGATGACCAGAGACTGCGGACAGTACAGGGATGACCAGAGACTGCGGACAGTACAGGGATGACCAGAGACTGCGGACACAGTACAGGGATGACCAGAGACTGCGGACACAGTACAGGGATGACCAGAGAGTGCGGACACAGTACAGGGATGACCAGAGACTGCGGACACAGTACAGGAGATGACCAGAGACTGCGGACAGTACAGGGATGACCAGAGACTGCGGACAGTACAGGGATGACCAGAGACTGCGGACACAGTACAGGGATGACCAGAGACTGCAGACACAGTACAGGGATGACCAGAGACTGCGGACAGTACAGGGATGACCAGAGACTGCGGACACAGTACAGGGATGACCAGAGACTGCGGACACAGTACAGGAGATGACCAGAGACTGCAGACAGTACAGGGATGACCAGAGACTGCGGACACAGTACAGGAGATGACCAGAGACTGCGGACACAGTACAGGGATGACCAGAGACTGCGGACACAGTACAGGGATGATCAGAGACTGCGGACACAGTACAGGAGATGACCAGAGACTGCGGACACAGTACAGGGATGACCAGAGACTGCGGACACAGTACAGGGATGATCAGAGACTGCGGACAGTACAGGAGATGACCAGAGACTGCGGACACAGTACAGGAGATGACCAGAGACTGCGAACAGTACAGGAGATGACCAGAGACTGCGGACAGTACAGGGATGACCAGAGACTGCGGACACAGTACAGGAGATGACCAGAGACTGCGGACACAGTACAGGGATGACCAGAGACTGCGGACACAGTACAGGGATGACCAGAGACTGCGGACAGTACAGGAGATGACCAGAGACTGCGGACAGTACAGGAGATGACCAGAGACTGCGGACACAGTACAGGAGATGACCAGAGACTGCGGACACAGTACAGGAGATGACCAGAGACTGCGGACACAGTACAGGAGATGACCAGAGACTGCGGACACAGTACAGGAGATGACCAGAGACTGCGAACAGTACAGGAGATGACCAGAGACTGCGGACACAGTACAGGAGATGACCAGAGACTGCGGACACAGTACAGGAGATGACCAGAGACTGCGGACAGTACAGGAGATGACCAGAGACTGCGGACAGTACAGGGATGACCAGAGACTGCGGACACAGTACAGGGATGACCAGAGACTGCGGACACAGTACAGGGATGACCAGAGACTGCGGACACAGTACAGGAGATGACCAGAGACTGCGGACACAGTACAGGGATGACCAGTAACTGCGGACAGTACAGGGATGACCAGAGACTGCGGAAAGTACAGGAGATGACCAGAGACTGCGGACAGTACAGGGATGACCAGAGACTGCGGACATAGTACAGGGATGACCAGTGACTGCGGACAGTACAGGGATGACCAGAGACTGCGGACAGTACAGGGATGACCAGAGACTGCGGACACAGTACAGGGATGACCAGAGACTGCGGACAGTACAGGGATGACCAGAGACTGCGGACACAGTACAGGGATGACCAGAGACTGCGGACACAGTACAGGGATGACCAGAGACTGCGGACACAGTACAGGGATGACCAGAGACTGCGGACACAGTACAGGGATGACCAGAGACTGCGGACACAGTACAGGAGATGACCAGAGACTGCGGACACAGTACAGGGATGACCAGAGACTGCGGACACAGTACAGGAGATAACCAGAGACTGCGGACAGCACAGGGATGACCAGAGACTGCGGACACAGTACAGGGATGACCAGAGACTGCGGACAGCACAGGGATGACCAGAGACTGCGGACAGGAGATGACCAGAGACTGCGGACAGTACAGGGATGACCAGAGACTGCGGACAGCACAGGGATGACCAGAGACTGCGGACAGCACAGGGATGACCAGAGACTGCGGACAGTACAGAGATGACTGCTGACCTTTGGGGAGGGAGGGGGAGCGGGTACCTGAATTTGACAGGTACCCGCTCTTACTTCCGCAGAGTTTTTTTTTTATCTTACCTGTTCCTTTATCCAGCCGCGCGCTGTCTTCCCGGCTTCTGTAGTGTGGGCGCTCGTCGGATAGCCGGATGCCCAGTGCGCATGCGCGAGAAGCGCTGCGCTTTGTGATTGGTCCGGCGGCTTCTGGGATCTGTCATGTGTCCCAGGTACCGCCTTACCATTCACAAAGAGCACTGCTTCTTGTGCATGCGCACTTGGGACCCGGCTGTCACGCACACTACAGCCGGGAAGACAGCGCGCCGCTTGATTCTCCTGGCGTGCCCACAGATAAGGCTCGGCGTGCCGGCTGTGGCACGTGTGCCACGGGTTCGCCATCACTGGCCTAGGCGATCGGAAGTGGAAGTTCTCCCCACGTGTCTCCCTGTAGTCTTCTGGGGCACGTGACAGGTCTCAGAAGACTACGGGTCATTCACAAAGTGCAGCGCTTCTTGCGTATGCACAGTGGGCACCCGGCTGTGAACCTGGAAGCTGTCACAGCCGGGTGCCCACATTGAAGATGCCGGCACCAGGGAGAGAAGATGGCCGGTGAAACCAGCGGTGGTGAGGACACCGCTGGACGGAGGGACAGGTAAGTGTCTATATTTTAAAATTCAGCAGCTACAGTTTTTGTAGCTGCTGACTTTAATTTTTTTTTTCCAGCTGGAACGCCGCTTTAACGATCTCCAGCCACAAAACACTGGCTCAGGGTCAAACTCACTTCTATGCAGATACATACTTGTTACCACTTCCCAGATAATATCCTATTAATTGGATTCCATCAGAGGAAGCCATACCTTAGATGGGTCATTACTATGAACTGTGCTGAAAATGTTATCACCTCCAAAGACCCCAACCGCCAAAGGCCATAAGGCCAAATAGGCTGAACAAATGCAGGGCAGGAAGATTTCTTCACGTCTGTTGCTCCGAGGGATTTGTGGCTCTTTGGATCTCTTCCCCATATACACCCAGCAGCTCCATCTACTCTCCGTGAACTGGCCAATAATGGTAAGTGGCCGCCCCTTCTAAAGAATCTGTTTTAACCCTGTCCTGCCTTGTATTCTTTGCCCCCTCTGGTCATGTAGCCCTTTGTCTATTTTTTTTTTTTGCTTGGAGCTTATCTATACCGATCCACTAGATCTTCCGTAGACAATCTTCGCTTTGCAGTGTGTCTATGGAAGGGTTACAGGCGGCTCAGCAGTGTGCAGGAAACATGACACTGTGTGGAAGGATATCAAGCTTGTGTGTTATTTATTCATCCAGAGAGACATATGGTGACTGACCCCATAAGGAGACATAAAGAGCTCCATCATCTCTGGATTTCTGCAAATCCTTAACCCTCATCCCAGTATTTATGTCTGATTCTCAGCATGCAGGAAAGCCCCTTGGAGGCTGCACTTGTGTCCCCAATATTCCTGGCAGTGAGGGAATGTTCCGGGAAGGGGGGGCGATTCTTCGGGATGGGAGGCAGCTGTGTATATCGAGGTATAAAACTTGTATTTACTATCAGCAAATGATTTGTACAGTGTAAAGGCTCGTTCCCACTGCCTGCATGCTAAATCCATTTTAGTTCATTTTCACCTGCAGTGAGCCACAGTGAGGGGGCGCTGTGATGTGCATTTCAGCGTATCGCACTGTTTATATTTTCTTTAACTTTATTTAGAATGCACAAAGCGACACCTTCATGTCATGGCAGCACAACATGTCTGTATTATACCGCAGCTCACTGCACGGCACCCCCTGGGGATCTGGGGGCACTATTCTTTTTTATGTGCCCGAGCAAAGAATGGCTATTATTGCCACGCCTATGAAAAAGTAACCTTTAGATTATCGTGTTTTAGAGGATGTTTGACAGACTGTAAGGAGTGGAATTGCCTCTTTTAACCCTCGAAATGCTGACCCACCATGCCACAACCATGCGCTAGGCTGTTGTGGCACATCCCCATTTACTTGAATGGGTTGCCTTTGAGCCCGGTAAAACTGTGGCTCATTCACCTGCTTTTACCATTCCCTGGCCCCTTGTATGATTGAGTTTTCAATTTTTAAAGCTATTATTATTATACAGGATTTAAAGTTGAACTCCAGACTTCAGTTGTTCAGGATCCTGTCCTGTACTGAAAATGCTTGATTTCACTGCATACTGTGAGCATTTTACAGCATGCATTAGAAGCCACAGCACGTCCGATAGATCCCACCTCATTTCCTGGCTGGTAGGTGCTCACCATCATCTATCATGTTCCTCCCAGGCCTGACTGTCCCTGGCCCACCTCATTGGATTTCAGCGCTTTCAATCATGGAGGCTCAACATCACATGCAGGCATTATTTAGTGTGGTCTGAATGCAAAGGCAGCCAACCTAGGAACACCCATTCCTCCAGACTGATATCCAGCCATCAAGGCATATTGATATCTACATGACTCCTCCCAAAATCCACTCACTGTTTTCATCAGAGCTGAGCACTCTTGAGAGGAGTCTGAGGCAGGGTGCTGTCATGTTTTCAGGAAGCTAAGTACAGTAACTTGTCAACCTCTCCCACCTGCCATGATCTGCCTGTATTGCATAGAGAAGAACTGAGACCCAGTGATGATGTCACTGGGTCTACGATAAGGTTTGCAATGAAAATGAAAAAAGAATAAGAATACTGATGAAGGGGAGAAGGGAAGGGTAAAATATAAGCAGATTAAACTTCAGCTTAAAGGGGAGCCTGTGCAAAATATAAAAGTGTTAAATTAATATGTGCAGAAGATAACTGGTTGCATAAGGAGCCAACATATACCTTTCCTTTTATGATACATCACTCCCGGGTACCCTTCTCCATATGACTTCCACTTTCTATGAAGGAGAATGTGTATCATCTTGCCAGAACTGGCCATTGCAATGACTTTTCTGTGTAAGGTATTATTTATTATTATTATACAGGATTTATATAGCGCCAACAGTTTGCGCAGCGCTTTTCAATATAAAGGGAGACAGTACAATTACAATACATTTCAGTACAGAAGGAATAGGAGGGCCCTGCTCGTGGAGCTTACAATCTTAAGGAAGGGGGAGGTGATACAAAAGGTGATAGCTGTAGGTGATGTTCTGATGGAGGTGGCTCAAGTACAGTTCTTAGGTGGAGGTGGGGTAGGCTTCCCTGAATAAGTGAGTTTTCAAAGATCGCCTTAAGGCAGACAGGGTGGGGGTGACCGGATATACTGCGGTAGGGAGTTCCAGATGATGGGAGAGGCTCTGGAGAAGTCCTGGAGGCGAGCGTGAGAGGAGGTGATGAGGGAGCTAGAGCAGAAGATGTCTTGGGTGGAGCGGAGCTGGAGATTTGGGCGGTATCTGTGGATGAGGTTGGTGATATAGCTAGGGGCAGTGTTGTGGATGGCTTTGTAAGCTGTGGTATTTTGAATTTTATATGTTGGGTTAGTGGAAGCTAATGAAAGGATTGGCAGAGAGGGGCAGCAGTCGCTGATCAGCTGGTAAGGTGTATGAGTCTAGCAGCAGCATTCATAATAGAGTGAAGGGGGGATAGCCTGTGTAACAGTAGACCAGTGAGGAGGGAGTTGCAGTAGTCAAGGCGGGATATAACCAAGGCGTGGATAAGTTGTTTTGTGGTGTCATTGGTCAGGAAGGGGCGGATTTTGGAGATGTTCCGGAGGTTGAGGCGGCAGGATTTAGCCAGTGAGTGGATGTGGGGCCCAAAGGAGAGATCAGAATCTAGGATTACGCCTATCACCCTGGCATGAGGGGAAGGACCAATGGTTGTGCTGTTGACCTTAATGGTAAAGTCATGAGTGGGGGATCGGGGAGGAGGAAATATTACAAGCTCAGTTTTGGAAAGACTAAGTTTAAGGTAGTTGTGTGACATCCATGCTGATATGTCACTTAGTAGATTTGCGATACAGGAGGAGATTGAGGGGGTGATCTGGGGAGTGGAGAGATAGATCTGTGTGTCATCAGCATAGAGGTGGTATTGGAAGCCATGGGAGGTTATCAATTGGCCCAGGGAGGAGGTGTAGAGAGAGAGAAAGAGGGGCTCAAGGACAGAGCCTTGGGGTACCCCAACGTAAAGAGGAGAGGAGTGGAGGAGTTGTTGTATGTCACGCTGAAAGTGTGCTGAGAAAGGTAAGAGAGGAGAAAGCAGAGGCCAGTGGAGCAGAGTTTATTGAGGAGGAGCGGGTGGTCGACTGTGTCAAAGGCAGCAGAAAGGTCAAGGAGTATGAGTATGGCGTATGTCATGCTGAAAGTGTGCTGAGAAAGGTAAGAGAGGAGAAAACAGAGTCACAGAGGCCAGTGGAGCAGAGTTTACTGAGGAGGAGCGGGTGGTCGACTGTGTCAAAGGCAGCAGAAAGGTCTAGGAGTATGAGTATGGCGTAATGGCCATTGGTTTTAGCAGTTAGTAGGTCGTTAGTGAGTTTTAGTAGGGCAGTTTCAGTGGAGTGTTGTGGTCCGAAGCCAGACTGTAGGAGATCATGAAGGTATTGGGAGGCATCACCACATTTATCCAAGCTTTGACTCTGAGAAAGTCACCATTTGCATAGGCAGTTTGAGATGGCTCATGCATATGAGGGAGAGATAAATCGTAAAGGTCTAAGTACCGTATATGTTGATAGACTATGCTGTAAGGACACTTACTCTATGTGGTTACAACAGTATCTGAAGAATGTCATGTGCCCAGTGCCTGAATGATGTTTTATCCCTAGGGCATGGGTGCTCAACTTGTGGCCCTCCAGCTGTTGTGGAACTACAAGTCCCATCATGCCTCTACCTTTGGGAGTCATGCTTTTAACTGTCAGTCTTCCAATGCCTCATGGGATTTGTAGTTCCACAACAGCTGTAAGGCCACAGGTTGAGCACCCATGCCTTAGAGTCTGAATGATGTCATCAGTATGTAAATGGTGTCATGTCCCCAGTGGCAGAATGATGTGATATCACCAGGATCTGAATGATGCCATGTCTCTGGTATCCAAACAATTTCATGCTACTGTTAAGTTTTTGTTTCTGGACTTTATCCTGAACCATAAGCCTTTATATCCGGATTTCATTATCATTTGCAGTTTGCGTAAAACCAGCCACCACTGTGTTTAGCTTTATTGTATAGGTGAGGGGAGGAGGCATTTTTTTAAGGGGTGGGTGTCCTCATTAAATTAATGTAGCCATCCAAGGCATTCCTGGCCAGAATCTGTGCCAGGATATTACATACGGGCATACTTAGTGCATAGTCATGACCCCCAACTAGCCATAGACATAGTGCTCAATCAGATATTTACATTTCCTTACCATATCTAAAATTGCTGGCTTAATAAGCACTTAGTGCCAAAGTAGCCCAGTCAGTAAAACTTTATATAACCTCTACCATGATAGTTTATTTTCAAAAGTCTTTCTGAATATGCTTAAACCCACATTCATTTAAGGAAAGTAATACCTGGTGATCCTGCCATAAATGTTTTTCATCATGCACTTCCTGTTGTAGGGTGAAACCACTCTTTCCTTTTCTCCTTTGCTCCTGCGTTGTCACAGGCTTTTGATGGAGACTACAAGAGGTCCTTCAACACTTTCACAGACCTGGTCAGCTGTTGTCACCTTTAGTAAACCTGCTCTGAGAAATACCATACAGCCATTGCTAGTGTGCCATATAGGCCAACTATTCTGGATTTGCCAGGACAGTCCTACATCTTGGCCTTTTGTTTTGCTGGAATGCCATACAGGCCAGCCGTCTCAGATTTTTCAAGACAGTCTAACATATTGTCCCTCTGTCCAATTCTTGCTGGAGTGTTATACAGGCCAACTGCCCTGGATTTGCCAGGATAGTCCCACATCTTTGCCCTCTGTCCTCTTCTTGCTTTTGCGCCATGCAGGTCAACTGTCCTGGATTTGCCAGGATAGTCCCACATCTTTGCCCTCTGTCCTCTTCTTGCTTTTGCGCCATGCAGGTCAACTGTCCTGGATTTGCCAGGATAGTCCCACATCTTAGCCCTCAGCCCTCTTCTTGCTAGAGTTCCGTACGAGCTAACTGTCCTGGATTTACCAGGAAAGTCCCTCATCTTGGCTCCCTTCTGTCCTCTGTCTTGCTGGAGTGCCATACAGGCCAACTGTCCTGGATTTGCCAGGACAGTTCCGCATTTTGGGCCTCTGTCCTCTGCCTTACTGGAGTGCCATATAGGCCAGCTGTCCTGGATTTGCCAAGGCAGTCCTGCATCTTGACCCCCGGTCTTGCTGAAGTGACATACAGGCCAACTGTCCAGGTTTTGTGGGGACAATCCACATCTTAGCCCCATGTCCTCTTTCTCTGTGTTCCAGGCCATGTCCCGAGATCACAGCATCATCCTTATTTGAGTAACTGCACAAGAACTCAAAAAGGCATTAATTGCAGGGATTGGGGTCACAAGTGGATGATCCAAACAAATTTAGAGGTTAGGTTGGGCAGGGCCAACCTGTAAAGTATGTGGTTTAAGCGGTCCCTCTTACTTAGAGGTGGACTCTGGGCGAGACCAACTCATAAAATATGCCTAATTTTTGCAAACCACTTTTTTCTTGCATTGTCACTCTGTCACATAGACTTTCAATGGAGACTATAAGTGGCACTTTCAACACACGTACACAGGCATGGCCAGTTTGTCACCTTTAGTAAACCCACCCTGAGAAATGCCATGCAATGATTTCTGGAGTGAAATACAGGCCAATGGCCCCGGCTTTGTCAGGACAATCCCACATCTTGACCCTCTGATCCCTGTCTTGCTGGAGTGATATAAAGGCCAACTGTCCTGCTTTTGTAGGGACAATCCCACATCTTAGCCCCCTGTCCTCTTTCTCTGTGTCCCAGGCTGTGTCCTGAGATCACAGCATCATCCTTATTTGAGTTACTGCACATGCACAATAACTGATAAAGGAATTAATTACAGGGGCTGGGGAAACAAATGGGTGATCCCCACAGGGCCACCCTGTAAAGTGGGTGTGTTAGGTGGTCCCCTCATTTAGAGGTGGGCCTGATTTCTATACACACATTAAAGTGCAGATGAAATGCGGACTGTGGGGCGAGGGTTAACAGTGTCCTGGCATCCAGGGTCATAATGTTGGTAAGTATGGAGTGCATGTAGACAGGAAATGGCTGCAAAGGAGCTGTAGCAGATCAGCAGCACTGAGATGCAAGCAGGGATAAAAAGGGGGATTGCTATTTTTTTCTTTTATAATTGCCATGTGTTTATAATATCCAGTAGCTGTTTGTTGTTTTTTTTTTTTTTTAGTCAGAGGCTGAGTAGCAGCCTGGGATGAGTTAGCCTGTGAGTGAGACAGGAGTTCACCTCAGGACAGGCTGGGAGGCTCTAACAGGTCAGGGCTTTTAGAGTGCTTCCACCCTTCTAGAAACTTAGAGAACTTTCTGGAAAAGAGGTGGAGGAGGGGAGCAGGCCCAGATCTGCATGTTTGAGGGACCCTAGCCAATCCCCTGGCATGAGGCTTGGCATAATGTACAGGGCAACCCTCAAAAGCGGCAGAGACTTACAGCAGGAGCAGTGTCGGGTGGAAGATGGAGTGATAGTCTAGAGTGTGGAGCCTGGGAGGGGACCCAGGGAAAATGCCTACCTACAGTCAGGTGCTGGAGAAGAGGATCTCCTCTGTGCCACCAAGGGAGGACATCCTGAGCAGCAGGGAAGGAGCCAGCCCAGCAAAAGGCCTGAAGGTATCCACCAACCCATTAAGCTATCAGGAAGGACAATGTGAGTACTCTTACACCTCCTGGGCTGGAAAATTGGAGGGCAGTCAGATGGAAAACCAAACTAGCTTTTAATCTGGGGTTGCTGTGCTAAATTGGCAGTTTCTGGGCCCCCTTGCCCAGGGAATACAATCAGTACAGCTGGGTGAAGAGGAGGATTCATCTGCAACCTGAGGAGGTACACCAGAGAGCTGGAATGCTTTCAGAGGAGAGACTATTTTGTCCATACCTGTACATAGTTGCTAAGGAGTTTGTCCTCAAGATTGCAGTTCCCTTTGGGCATCCCATACACCCCTCAACCCAATCCAAGTTATCAACCCCTTAAAAAAAAAACACAAAACCAAGCTCAAGGACTGTTTACTGACTTTGTGTGCAATGTGTGGAAGAAAATGAATGTTGCATGGCTCTGCAGAGTTGTAGGGGGACCCACAAGTCAGCAACTCCTAAGGGGGTAGAGCTCCAGACAAGTATGTATATGAGCAACCTCTTCTGGCTGCACAGTGGCTAAATGGCTAGCACTTCTTCCTGGTATAACTAGGGTTGTTGGTTTGAATCCTAGCTACGGCATCACCTGCCTGGAGTCTCCCTGTGCTTCTGTTGGTTTCTTCTGGGTACTCTGGTTTCCTCCCACACTCCAAAGACATGCTGGTAGGTTAATTGGTTTTTGTCTAAATTGTCCCTAGTACAGTGGGGCAAAAAAGTATTTAGTCAGCCACCAATTGTGCAAGTTCTCCCACTTAAAAAGATGAGAGAGGCCTGTAACTGGCATCATAGGTAGACCTCAACTATGAGAGACAAAATGAGAAAAAAAATCCAGACAATCACATTGGCTGATTTGGAAAGAATTTATTTGCAAATTATGGTGGAAAATAAGTATTTGGTCAATATCAAAAGTTCATCTCAATACTTTGTTATATATCCTTTGTTGGCAATGACAGAGTCAAACGTTTCCTGTAAGTCTTCTCAAGGTTCTCACACACTGTTGCTGGTATGTTGGCCCATTCCTCCATGCAGATCTCCTCTAGAGCAGTGATGTTTTGGGGCTGTCGCTGGGCAACACGGACTTTCAACTCCCTCCAAAGGTTTTCTATGGGGTTGAGATCTGGAGACTGGCTAGGCCACTCCAGGACCTTGAAATGCTTCTTACGAAGCCACTCCTTCGTTGCCCGGGTGGTATGTTTGGGATCATTGTCATGTTGGAAGACCCAGCCACATTTCATCTTCAATGCCCTTGCTGATGGAAGGAGGTTTGCACTCAAAATCTCACGATACATGGCCCTATTCATTCTGTCCTGTACATGGATCAGTTGTCCTGGTCCCTTTGCGGAGAAACAGCCCCAAAGCATGATGTTGCCACCCCCATGCTTCACAGTAGGTGTGGTGTTCTTTGGATGCAACTCAGCATTCTCTCTCCTCCAAATACGACGAGTTGTGTTTCTACCAAACAGTTCTATTTTGGTTTCATCTGACCATATGACAGTCTCCCAATCCTCTTCTGGATCATCCAAATGCTCTCTAGCAAACTTCAGACGGGCCCGGACATGTACTGGCTTAAGCAGGGGGACACGTCTGGCACTGCAGGATCTGAGTCCCTGGCGGCATAGTGTGTTACTGATGGTATCCTTTGTTACGTTGGTCCCAGCTCTCTGCAGGTCATTCACAAGGTCTCCCCGTGTGGTCCTGGGATTTTTGCTCACCGTTCTTGTGATCATTTTGACCCCACGGGGTGAGATCTTGCGTGGAGCCCCAGATCGAGGGAGATTATCAGTGGTCTTGTATGTCTTCCATTTTCTAATTATTGCTCCCACAGTTGATTTGTTCACACCAAGCTGCTTGCCTATTGCAGATTCAGTCTTCCAAGCCTGGTGCAGGTCTACAATTTTGTTTCTGGTGTCCTTCGACAGCTCTTTGATCTTCACCATAGTGGAGTTTGGAGTGTGACTGTATGAGGTTGTGGACATGTGTCTTTTATACTGATAACAAGTTCAAACAGGTGCCATTGATACAGGTAATGAGTGCAGGACAGAGGAGCCTCTTAAAGAAGAAGGTACAGGTCTGTGAGAGCCAGAAATCTTGCTTGTTTGTAGGTGACCAAATACTTATTTTCCACCATAATTTGCAAATAAATTCTTTCCAGATCAGCCAATGTGATTGTCTGGATTTTTTTTCTCATTTTGTCTCTCATAGTTGAGGTCTACCTATGATGCCAATTACAGGTCTCTCTCATCTTTTTAAGTTGTGAACTTGCACAATTGGTGGCTGACTAAATACTTTTTTGCCCCACTGTATGTATGAATGGGAGTTAGGGACTTTAGACTGTACGCCCCTTGAGGGTTAGGAACTGATGTGAATGTACAATATATATATGTAAAGCGCTGCGTAAATTGATGGCACTATATAAGCACTTGAAATAAATAAATAATCTCCTTCAGGGCCCCAGCTGTTGTCTTTTTACTAGGCCCCGTTAAGCACTGTCCCACCATATGATCTCTCCTCTATATTAACAGCAGTGGCCATAACCTTAAACAATCCAGTATTTTATATGTTACTTAATCTGTCATTTCACCACCTCAGAAACAAGAGTGCTCAGGCTGATTTTCCTCATCAGAGTACAGGCCCCTTGTGGGACCATGTTGTGACAGCTCGGTCTGATATATGAAAGGGTAACAGTAAACCAAAGGGGGGTCGCTATGACCCTGAGTGGTGTGAAAGGTTACGGAGCATTTTCTGCATGACAAAAGTTGTGTGTGGAAACAAATACAATCCATAAACTAGAGAGGCCATTTATGGCCGAGTAAACATGGACATCAGTCACGGGTCAGGTCACGGGTTATCTTAGATGGGATATAGATGGCCATGGGTAGGATCCCATTCCACGCATTCCTCCTGTAAGGTCTGATGGTTATATGGGTGCCAGGGCTCAGCATGGGCTCCAACATATTACCTTGAAAAGATAACGTACACAATTTGGATTTAGCTTTACTAATAGAATGTATGTAAACCCCATCAATGAACTTTTCATGTTTTCTCCATCTTGGTCTGCTTAATATACCATTATGTTATATATGTAAACCCTAACCCTTAACCTTTCCTATTTGTTCCCTTTTGGCCTATTAATCACACCATTATGTTATAATGTGTTTGATAAGTAAAAACAAATAATGTTGATCCTGCCAGAAATCTAAGACGTTCAAAAGTTTTTTTATTAGGCTGACAATACAGTGCCTCTGCTGCACTGATATGTCAACAGAACACCTCTTTCTTAAGGAGCCATCACATATTATGGGCAGCACATTGGCTTAATGGTTAGCACTTCCACCTGGCAGTCTTAGGGTCATTGGTTCAAATCCCAACCATGAACCCACCACCTGCCTGGAGTTTGAATGTTCTCCCTGTGCATGTATGGGTTTTCTCCTACACTCCAAAAACATGCTGGTAGGTAAATTGGCCCTAGTATGTGTATGTATGAACATGAGTTAGGAACCTTAGATTTTATACCCCTTGAGGCTAGGTTCGCACCTATACAGTGTCACATAGCTGATGGGAGACTGAATTGATGAGGTCGGCCTCACTTGTGTCACTGGCCCTGACCCCGCTGATGTTGGAACAGAGGGAGTCTAAGGACCAGGGGGACAAGAGCGCCAGTGGTTGTTGTTTGCAGCTCTTGCAGATGATGACCTTGGAAGGCGGATGATCCTCTGATTAGGACACCGTAATAATAGACAGAGCAGGTCTTGTGGATTGCCAGGCATGCAGCAGAGCAAGGTAGGTAGTGAGGACAAGAGACTGGAGCAGAGTCATGGGATAGCCAGGGTCATAAACAGTCGGGCAGCGCGGTACAGAATCAGAAGGAAAAGCCAAGGTCAGGAACAGAGCCGAAGTCAGGAACCGGTATCAGGAGAGTAATCGAAGTCCAGTCGGGAACAAGTCGGGTTGGTAACGGAGGAATCGTACAGGAGCAAGCAGGACACGGGGGGAGCTGAAGACTAGTCAGCACTGAACATGAGCAGAGGCACTCCTTAAATAGGCCATCTGGCGCCAATCTTCACCATGCGTGTGTGCGCAATTGCACATTCCTGCGCGCAATCGGCAATTCTTCTGCAGGAATTCCTATGAGCATGCGCGTTCCCAATCACGATTCTTCTTGCCGGAAATCCCTTACATACAGTTTGCATTTGATCTATTTTGTGTTTTTTTTCCCCCTTGTTTCTAGGCAGATTAAAACGCATCAAAAACGCACTACATGCTTTTCTGCAGCGTCTATAGAACCAAAAACGCTAAGTTTTGCGTTTAAAAAGTCCCTGACCCTTTCCAAAAAACACTCCGGGTGAAAACACAGAGATGTGAACCTGTCCCATAGGAAATCATGTTAAATGGATTGTACTGCGTTTCTGCAAAACGCAGCGGAAAACGCATAGATGTGAACCTAGACTGAGGGTTAGGGACTGAAGTGAATGTACAAAATATGTATGTAAAAGCACTGAGTAAATTGACAGCGCTATATAACAACCTGTAATAAATATGTGGTTATTATTGCCTCCAGTTTGAAATTATTGCTGCCAGTTGGAAAAGTAATCTGTGGTTCATAACTTTTCAGAGGGCATTTGACAGGCAGTGACGAGGCGATATGCCTCCTCCTCACTATCTGTTATAACCCTCAAAATGCCAATCCACTGCACCACAGATACATGTATTGCACACAATTGTTTGCAATGCAGCTCCATTCACTTGAATGTCATGTTCGGTGGAGGTACCCCAATATGCCCTTTAATTTTTAAATGCAAAGATAGCATTATGGCCATGGCATATGTACAACTCTGAGCAGCTGCATTTCTGTGTTAAGGTTGGTGGTCAGGTTAAAACTGAGACTCAGCCACCTGCTTTTACTGCCCCTGACCTTGTGAACGAGCTTTTATGGAGATGAGGAGGGGGAGGTGTTGTATAGTTCAAATCAGTAGTGAGCAGCTTAGGGTAGCAACACTTTATTGTTCCTATGAAGGAACAGAGAGTGAGCATTGTCTCCCCCTGACAAGAAGTGTGCTACTGGTAGAATCACCAGGTGATAAAGGAAAATAATACTGAAAAAAGAAAAAAAATGCGGCCATCACATCTAAAGGATTGGTAAGCTGCAAGTTATTTCATTTTTTTCTCTGGATATAAACACTTTATAGAAAAAAAAATCCCATTTTGATATATATGTCTTTTTTTAAACTTAGTTACGTAGAATGCTACATTTCAGTCTGAAGCAGTAGTGGACTGACAACTCATGGGGCCCACGGGCAATAGGGGATCATGGTGCCCCTGTGTCCTTGCCCAAACTCAAAAAAGCCTATGAAAAAGGTACCAGGGGCATCTCATGGGGCCCCCTACTGACCCTGGGCCCTCGGGCAGTGCCCGAGTTTCCAAATGGTCAGTCCACCGCTGGTCTGAAGCCATAGCAGTCACAAATGGTTATACTCACAAGCCAACTGAATGACAAGCTTGTAAAATCACTAGGAGTAACGGAGGTTGTGGGCCAAGCTGATGCAATTCTTTGCCTAGGTGAGAACAGGTACCTGTCACTAAAAGAGCCCGCTCTGAGGAAAGAAAAAAAAAAAAAACATGTTGGGGGGATTTTTGTGCACGTTTATCAGATGTGTCTAATGAGGCCCAAAACACGTGATCGTGCCTGAAAAAGTCTCTGTATGTTTCTGAGTGCCAGCACATCCCTCAGATGTTAATCAGCACAAAAGAATAGGAATTTTGAGTGTTGAAATGCTTCTGAAACGCACTTTAAATCACTCAGGTGTGAATGGGGGGGGTCACATAAAACAATTAAAGTTAGGGTCTACATACACCTTCGATACAAAGCTTTGTTTCTCTCTGAAGCCAACTATCATTTCTTGTAGATGTCCAGTAAGGCTTGACTTGAATGACTGCACCTGCTCACTTTGTTGTAAGTTTGGATGCAAAAAAATTTCTTTTTGCTGTTGACCATGCATTCTTTAATGTCACCAACATATTTTTTGTGGGTGGAAGGGGCACTGGGCCTGGATATACTGCATAGTTCCCAGGCTATGGTGGACAAAGTCTCCACCCTAGGTTTATAAACCTGGCTGAGAGGCCAGGTGCCTGAATGAAGGTTGAGATCACAAGGTCTGGTTTGGGGAATCCCAGTTTCAGGTAAATCACAATGACTCACTGCTAAGGGTGAGTTTTAAAAACATTTGGCTTACCGTATGGAGAATCCAACTAGAAATTTTGGGCAGTTGCATAACACATTGATTAGATAATGGTCACTTTATTGGCGGGATGTTGCAAGACCATTGCAGAGCCATGGTGTGTAGGCAGCCTGCTTTTCTTTTAACAACTGAGTTTATGTATGTGTATATTGTGAAAACTAGCTTCAAGTGATAAAGCTTTTAAAGACACCGTTACTCACTTTTTCTCTTTTAAGGGCTTTTCTTGCCCAATTTTATTAAAATATAGTTCAACAAACTTCCAGAAAACAAAATTAATGAGTTTCCCTCATGGGTGTTTTCAGCATTTCCATCCAAAGAAAAGAAATGCCCGTAGCGAAAATAAAGAAGAAATAGCGCAGGGCATACATGACTAGGCCCAGAGTGGGGGAAGGAGGAGCAGAAAGGGTTAAGGTTAGGTCCAGGGGGATTTGTTATTGTTAGTGGGGGGTAGCTGATTGGTAGAGGTTGGTGTAGGTGGGGTTTTGCAGCACCTTAGGGTGGGAGGTTCTGTGAGGGGGCGTCAGTTAGCTGGACGGCAGGAGTGTGAGCTTCCCTCCCGCCCTCCCTGTTTGGGTGAGTTTTGGGTCCCTCCAGGTAGAGGGGGGATGATGTTGGTTCATGGGCGGTTGTTGGTCTTTGGAGGCGGTTCTTATTTGGAAGGTAAACAACAATGGTGTGGGACCCATCGTGGTATGGGATGCCCGGGGACATTCCCAGTTAACCAAGGTTTAATTGGAAGGTGGTAGTGCTGCACTGCAGACGGAATGGTTGTCTCCGAGCTGGTTGGTTGCGGCTGGAGGCCTAGTGTATATGGTTGTCCACAGGTGCATTTCGGATCGTTTGGGGTGCCTTCGAAGACCAACAACAATTCTTTGGGTTTCTGTTATAAGGAATGGTTGGTGTATTGTAACTTGAGTTGTTAATAAAAGGCCATGTTGGCCATTTACTCCAAAATTGGTGTCATGTCTTTTGTTAGTATAATTGGTTAAGGGGAAGGGGGTTGGTGCGGAACGGTAATGGTGGTAATGGGGAAGTGGACGAGCCTATCTCTGGTGCAATAGTCATGCACATTCAGCATCCAGGCTTATACATGCAGCACTCCTGTTCCAGCCTTACCCTTTAAGCCCTTTATCTGCCTCCTAAAGACATGTTTCCATCATACACCACTCTGTGCCCATACCTAGCAGCCCCTTTCTGATCTGACTTCCACCTGTCCCTTCTAGGTGAAACCCTCCTGGCAGCAACCACCACTGTCTGCTGGGCTAGAGCCCAGAACCTTAGCAACGTCTCTCCTAAAAGCCCAGCACATACCTGCCCAATTAGTGTGTTAGAGGTTATTAAAACACGGGCCCAAGGATTGTAGATTTCATCCCTCCCAGGCCTCTATGAAATCTCTAGGCTTCAAGTCCCAAACCAGGAATGAGGAAACTGAAAATGCTGTTTAACCTGAATGACACAAGTTCACTGGAGTCCCTCATCCTTCCTGAATGAGCACAGCACTACCAATATACACTGCTCAAGAAAATTAAAGGAACACTTTGAAAACACATCAGATCTCAATGGGGAAAAATATCATGCTGGATAACTATACTGATATGGACTGGGGAATGTGCTAGAAACATAAGGATTCCCCATTGTTTGATGGAAATGAAAATTATCAACCTACAGAGGACTGAATTCAAAGACACCCCGAAAATCAAAGTGAAAAAATGATGCTGCAGGCTAGTCAATTTTGCTGAAATTTAATTGCAGCAACTCAAAATGGTACTCAGTAGTTTGTATGCCCACACGTGCTTGTATGCAGGCCTGACAATGTCAGGGCATGCTCCTAATGAGACGATGGATGGTGTCCTGGGGTATTTCCTCCCAGATTTGGACCAGGGCATCACTGAGCTCCTGGATAGTCTGAGGTGCAACCTGGTAGGGTCAGATGGACCAGAACATGATATCCCAGAGGTGTTCTATTAGATTTAGGTGAGGTGAGCGTGGGGGCCGTTTAATGGTATCAATTCCTTCATCTTCCGGAAACTGCCTGCATACTCTCGCCACATGAGGCTGGACATTGTCGTGCACCAGGAGGAACCCAAAACCCATTGCACCAGCTTAGGATCTGACAATGGGTCCAAGGATTTCAGTCCGGTACTAAATGACAGTTAGGGTGCCATTGTCTAGCCTGTAGAGGTCTGTGCGTCCCTCCATGGGTATGCCTCCCCAGACTATCACTGACCCACCACCAAAAGAGTCATGCTGAACGGTGTTACAGGCAGCATAACATTCTCCATGGCTTCTCCAGACCCTTTCCTGTCTGTCACGTGCTCAGGGTGAACCTGCTCTCATCTGTGAAAAGCACAGGGTGCCAGTGGTGGATCTGCCAATTCAGTGTTAAATGGCAGATGCTAATTGTGCTCTATGGTGCCGGTCAGTGAGCACAGGGCCCACTAGAGGACATTGGGCCCTCAGGCCACCCTCATGAAATCTGTTTCTGATTGTTTGGTCAGAGATATTCACACCAGTGGCCTGTTGGAGGTCATTTTGTGGGGCCTTGGCAGTGCTCATCTTATTCCTCCATGTACAAAGGAGTTGATACCGGTCCTGATGATGGGTTAAGGACCTTCTATGGCCCTGTCCAGCTCTCCTAAAGTAACTGCCTGTCTCCTGGAATCTCCTCCATGCTCTTGAGACTGTGTTGTGAGACACAGCAAATCTTCTGGCAATGGCACATATTGATGTGCCATCCTGGAGGAGTTGGACTGCCTGTGCAACCTTTGTAAGGTCCAGGTATCGCCTCATGCTACCAGTCAAGACACTGACCCTAGCCAATTGTAAAACTAGTGACAAACAGTCAGAAAGAATGAGTAAAGAAAAAAAAAATCATTGGTCTCCACCTGTAAAATCATTCCTGTTTTGGGGGTCATCTCATTGTTCTCTATCTAGTGCACCTGTTGTTAATTTCTCTAACATCAAATCAGCTGAAACTGATTAACAACCCACACTGCTACTTAACTGACCAGATCAATAGCCCAGGAGTTTAATTGACTTGATGCTATACTCTGATAAATATATATATATATATATATATATATATATATATATAGCACCACCCTCATGTGGGCCGCTTGTATTCTTACCCAGGTTTCCCCCTTCGTTGCCCCACGGCAAGGCACAAGGTATTTTACCATCCAGGTGCACACACACACACTTTCGCTCATTGTCTTCAATGACCAGTCTAGGAGGTACAGTTGCAAGAAAAAGTATGTGAACCCCTTGGGAGTACGTGGAGTTTTGCATGAATTGGGCATAAAATGTGCTCTGAACGTCATCTAAGTCACAACAATAGAAGAACACAGTCTGCTGAACATAATACTACACAAACATTAGATGTTGCCATGGTTTAATTGCACATAACATGTAAACATTCACAGTGCAGGGAGGAAAAAGTATGTGAACCTTTGGACTTAATAACTGGTTGACCCTCCTTTGGCAGCAATAACCTCAACCAAACGTTTCCTGTAGTTGCAGATCAGACCTGCACAACGATCTGGAGTCATTTTGGACCACTCCTCTTCACAAAACTGTTTCAGTGTAGCAATATTCTTGGGATGTCCGGTGTGAATCGCTCTCTTAAGGTCATGCCACAGCATTTCAATCGGGTTGAGGTCAGGACTCTGACTGGGCCACTCCAGAAGGCGTATTGTGTGCTGTTGCAGCCATTGTTTTGTTGAATTACTTGTATGCTTTGGGTCATTGTCCTGTTGCATCACCCATCCTCTGTGGAGCTTCAGTTGGCGGACAGATGGTCGTACGTTTTCCTGCAAAATGTCTTGATAAACTCTGGAATTCATTTTCCCATCAATGACAACAATCCATCCAGGCCCTGAGGCAGCAAAGCAGCCCCAAACCATGATGCTCCCTCCGCCATGTTTTACAGTGGGGATGAGGTTTTGACGTTGGTGTGCTGTGCCTTTTTTTCTCCACACATAGTGTTGTGTGTTCTTCCCAAACAACTCAATCTTGGTTTCATCTGTCCACAGTATATTTTGCCAGTAGTGCTGTGGAACATCCAGGTGCTCTTTTGCAAACTTCAAATGTGCTGCAATATTCTTTTTGGACAGCAATGGCTTCCTCCGTGGTGTCCTCCCATGTACTCCATTCTTGTTTAATGTTTTCCTTATTGTAGATGTGTCAACAAAAATGTTAGCATGTGCCAGAGATTTCTGTAGGTCTTTAGCTGACACTCTGGGATTCTTCTTTACCTCATGCAGCATTCTGCGCTGTGCTCTTGCAGTCATTTTTACAGGACGACCATGACTAGGGGGAGTAGCAACAGTGCTAAACTGTCTCCATTTGTAGACAGTCTGTCTTACAGTGGACACATGAACATCAAGGCTTTAGAGATACTTTTGTAACCCTTTCCAGATTCATGCAAGTCAACAATTCTTGATCGTAGGTCTTCTGAGAGCTCTTTTCTGTGAGGCATGGTTCACATCAGACAGTGCTTCTTGAAACCAGTAAAACCAAAACAGGTGTGTGTTTTTTAAGGGCAGGACAGCTGTGAGCAACACATCCAATATCATCACACTGATTGGAGTCAAGGTTGGCTCACTCCTGGCTCCAATTAGCTCTGGGAGAAGTCATTAAGCTAGGGCCTCACATACTTTTTCCTCCCTGCACTGTGAATGTTTACATGTTATGTGCAATTAAACCATGGCAACATCTAATGTTTGTGTAGTATTATGTTCAGCAGACTGTGTTCTTCTATTGTTGTGACTTAGATGACGTTCAGAGCACATTTTATGCCCAATTCATGCAAAACTCCACGTAATCCCATGGGGTTCACATACTTTTTCTTGCAACTGTATTTGTTTTTGGAGTTTTCTTGTAGAACTGGGGATAGGGATGGGGAATTTAGTAGGATACTCCAAAATTAGAGTTATTCACACTAAGGACATCTATCTGATCTCTTAGTTGAGCACTTTTGAAGTCCTGGCTGAAAGTAGATAGAAGAGTTCTATTCAGTTTGTAGCAACAAGTAATTTAGGAGTGAGCAAAGTTCCTTTTTCAGTAGTAGTAGTTACAGGGCATAGCTCCTCAGGTACAAGCCAATTACAATAGACTGCAACAGCCCAAAGGTAACTTAGCTGAGCAAAGTCCTATGCAGTAGCAACAGCTGGACAAGCCCTTCAGAACACTAGCCAGTGTTCCCTTTTCTTTTCAAAACCCATGCTGGCTATCAAGCACCAAGGGAGGTAGCAAGCACACAGTGGCAAGTCTCCAAATTCTTCAATGTCTGTACTCACAAAGCCCAAGGACGGAATGGTTGCCTCCTTCCAATCTTCCAAGCAAAACCCTCCACTGATACCAGACAGAGCATTGGCAGACAGCTCCCCTCAGTATGCTTACTGTAGATCCAGGGTCACTCCCTCTAACTTTGGGCCCTCAGGTCAATCACCTGATGACAGCCAGTGCCAGGTGAGGCAAGCCTGCCTTCAGCCTTGGTTGGCTCAATCCTCTCCCAGGAAAGACGCTGAGTCCATGTGCTCACAGAACATAAATACCATTCCCATCATGCAACGGGACTGCCCTCCCCTGCAGTTGGCCAGGGCTGTATCCATATTCATGCTGCTCATTTGCCTAGTTCCCTCCCAGGTTCTAAAAGTCTCTTATAGCTTCCTGAAGGCAAGCAGAACTCAAGGCAAACTCATCAGCACCAGAGCATCATGAGCAGACCTGACTAATCCATCACATCACACTGTTAGGCAGAGAGCCCAACTAGATTTTCCTAAAAGTCTCTCTGTTAAGCAGAGAAATACAGCTATGCTTACCCTAACTATACAAATCCTAGCACCTACCTAGGAGGGTGCTACATATATGTACACTCACCGGCCTTATTAGGTACACCTGTTAAAATGCTTAGTAACACAAATTGCTAATCAGCCAATCACATGGCAGCAACTCAATGCATTTAGGCATCTTCAATCTAACATACAGTTAGGACCGTATATATTTGGACACCTGCACAATGTTAGTTTTTTTCAGGTATTTACCAAAACACATTCAAGCTATAGTTATATAATGGATATGGGCTGAAAGTGCACACTCTCAGGTTTAATTTGAGGGTATATACGTACAATTTATTGGAGGAAGGGTTCAGGAATTACAGCTCTTAAGAGTAGCCATCTGACCTTTCTCAAGTAAAATTTAATTGGATACTGAAATCAAAAGTTGTTTCGTGGCCAGGTGTGGTCTACTCCTTCACTATTTCTTCTTCAGTTAAAAGTAATTGGACAACTGAATATGATTATAAATAAAATTTTCATTTTTAATATTTTATTGAGAATCCTTTACTGGCAATGACTGCCTGAAGTCTGGAACCCATGGACATTACCAAAGACTGGGTTTCCTCCTTTCTGATGCTTTGCCAGGCTCTAACTGCAGCTGTCTTTAGTTGTTCGTTATTTGTGGGTCTTTCTGCCTTTAGTTTTGCCTTCAGCAAGTGAAATGCAAGTGAAATGCATGCTCAGTTGGGTTGAGATCAGGTGATTGACTCCTGGGTTGCTTTTGTAGTGTGTTTTGGATCATTGTCCATCTGTACTGTGAAGCGCCGTCCAATCAACTTTGCTGCATTTGTCTGAATCTGGGCTGACAGTATTCATCCAGCTGCTTCTGTCTTCTGACACATCATCAATAAACACCCAGTGCCACTGAAAGCCATGCATGCCCTTGCCATCACACTGCCCCCACTATGTTTTACAGATGACATTGTGTGCTTTGGATCATGGGTTGTTCCAAGCTTTCTCCACACTTTTTTCTTCCCGTCATTCTGGTACAGATTAATCTTAGTTTCATCCATCCAAAGAATGCTTTTCCAGAACTGGTCTGGCTTTTTTAGATGTTTTTTGGCAAAGTCTAATATGGCTTTTCTATTCTTCAGGCTTTTGAATGGTTTGCACCTTGTGGTGAACCCTCTCTATTTGCTCTCTTGAAGTCTTTTCTTGATTGTAGACTTTGACAATAATACGCCCACCCCCTGGAGAGTGTCCTTCACTTGTCTGGATGTTGTGAATAGTTTTTTCTTTACCATAGAGAGGATCCTGTGATGGTCCACCACTGTTGTCTTCTGTGGACGTAGATGCCTTTTTATGTTGCTGAGCTCACCAATGCGTTCTTTCCTCAGAATGTACCAAACTGTTGATTTGGCCACTCCTAATGTTGCTGCTATCTCTCTGATGGATTTGTTTCATTTTTGAAGCCTTGCAATGGCCTGTTTCGCTTGCATGGACAGCTCCTTTAAATGCATGATGTAGGTGCAGAGCAATCGATTCCAAATGCAAATACCACACTTAGAATCAAATCCAGACCTTTTACCTGCTTAATTGATGAAGAAATAACGGAGTAGCCCACACCTGGCCATGAAACAGCTTTTGATTCAATTGTCCAATTTCTTTTGGTCCCTTGAAATAGGGGGGGGGGGTGGCTACTCTTAAGAGATGTTATTCCTAAACCCTGCCTCCAATGGAATTGTATGTACATACCCTCAAATTAAACCTGAGAGTGTGCACTTTCAGCCCATATCCATTATATAACTATAGCTTGAATATGTTTTGGTAAATGCCTGAAAATAACTAAAATTGTGCCTGTGTCTAAATATATATGGACATAAATGAATGTGTAGTTGGCCATCTAGTGTATGACCTGTTTTTAGGTTGTCCTCAAAACACATAGTTGGCAAGCATCCAAAGTTAATCAGCAAAGAAGGTGTTCAAGTCAATCATTCAAATCTGTTTTTATACATGCAGCAAGAAATAGCCCACAATTACTGCAGTATTGCCTTGGGACTCGTAATAGATGACTTCACAGACTAGCTTTATCATTTAGACTGGGTGAATGGAACATTTATAGCTTATCTTCCTACAAACACAAATCACTGTAAAGACTTTCTAAAGAAATGAAACAGAGTAGAAATAATTTATCGGAGGTCTAAAAATAAAGGTCTAGCGGTATTTTATACTGATAGTGAATTATAGAAAATAAAAAATGTTACATGGACTCCATCCAGGAATGACCAGGCATGTGACCCTTGATTTTCTTTGGCAAGCTTTGTTTCTCTTTGTACTGCATTAACTGATTTGTTTCCATGTTACACTATGCTTATATACTTATATATTGTATGTCCTCATTATCTTTACAGGGCACAACACCCCAGGCACACATAAACAATGACACCTCTAGGTTACATCCAGAGCCAATATAATATATAAATGGTATATTCATAGGGTGGTACTATGGATACATAGCTCATAAACTATGCCACATCCTAGCAAAGTTAGCAAATTTGTGGTTACAACTGAATTTTGACTTTTTTCTAATGCCTCATGTCACTAGACTTCCTTCCTATGTCCATGACACCATTAATCTTCTTAGGCAAACAGAGGATGTTACTATTCTCCCAGACACACTCCTTGTTACCATTCATGTGGAGGGCCTGTCCTCCAGCATCCCTCATGAACAGGGCGTCAGGGTGGTATGTACTTTTCTGATGGAGCAGGATAGAGCGCATTGGCCATTTAACTAGTTTATTTTGCAACTTGGTTTACTTTTTCAGGTTCCCACTACCTCCAGGTGCAGGGCGTGGCCATGGGCGTGGCCATGTCCTGGCCTATGCTAATTTGTACCTGGGGAGGTGGGAACCTGAGATTTTTTCAGATGAATCGTTTGTCATGTATCTTGGCCATGCATGCTGGCTAAGATACATTCGTGATATTTTAGTGATCTGGACTGGATCAGTTCAGCTACTTCATGAATTCATGGCTAAATTGAATTCCAATAATTACAATCTTAATTTTTACTATGAATTATCATATTGATTCTCTTTTGTTTCTGGATTTGTTCATATCCAAGAATGCTGAGGGTAATTTGGTTACCAAACTGTATCAGAAGTCCACGGCAGGGAATACAATTTTATATGCCTCAAGTGCTCATCCTTCAGCCCTTATTTGGAGCATACCTTATGCACAGTACATTCGGTGAAGATGAAATTGCACACAATTGGAGGATATTAAACAGCAGTCCACGCAATTGCGAGACTGTCTCCTTATGCGTGGCTATAGCAAATCTATTCTACATAAGGCCTACAATTGAGCCTTGGGTAGAAAACGGACATCTCTACTTTCTCAATCCCGAGCTACTCAATAACATTCTGCAACTGTGAAATTTATCACTAAATTTTCAGCTCAGCATTTACAACTATGTTCACTTCTTCAGCAACACTGGCATTTACTTCTCGAGGATCCAGTATTAACCAAATATGTCGAAAAACAACCAGAGATAGATAGGAAAACAACATCCATAGGAGATAGAATCACATGCGGTCTATATAACCCACAAATTACCCCTAAGGCTTTTTTAAGAGGCCCTTTCCAATATGGCCAATACCCTTTCTGCCCGTGGATACAGCATGGTATGCGCGTCTATTTACTTAACAGGGAATCTTTTACTCCACGTTTTTATGCTAACTGTGATACACAGGGGGTCATCGACTGTATCTTATGCTATGTTCATACTGGGATTTTTATGTCAGGAAAACTATTTGCCCATTTAGACAAAGAATCAAAGATCACATATATTAATTTTAGTAATGGTAAAATCCTAACCCCAGTCAGCAGACATCTAGGATTGTATCATAAATTCGACATTTCACAAATAAGATTTTTGGTTCTGGATGTTGTGCCCAAGGACCCACGGGGTGGGAACTGGGGCAAAAGAATACTTCAAAAAGAAACATTGTGGATTGAATGCCTCAATGCTACCCATCCCCCGGGTATTAACGGAATTTTGTCTAAGCTTTTTTTGTGAAATGTTGATTGGCGTTTCAAGGTACTAGGTAGATATATGAACTTATTGGGATAATTTGTTACATTCATAAACTCTACATGCTAACAAATGAGTTTTGAATTGTCTAGCACCTTGGTAAAGTTATTAGAGAAGAAAAAGGAAAAAGATGTTTTAATGGAATGTATATATATTTCAAGACAATACTTGTTCAAATGCCTGGATATACTAAAGTTGTATTCTGTTTAATTGTCTGTCTATAGGTGGAAGCAGATGTGGTGGAGGTGAGTGAATTGTCCGGACATGCGGCCAGTAGAGCCGCAGAACATGGCCTGCAGGTGTACATGCATGCCTTTGAACGTGTTGGTCTCCCCCCTGCCATGCACTGCTGCCCTCCAATGGAGGGTTGGGGACTGCCATTCCCAACCCTCAACCTCACGCACTCCGGTGGGGAGGTCGAGCCCTTTGTCCGTCCTCTCCGCACATGCTCGGTCCTTCCCAATGCCGTGACTTGCTTCTGGAAAGGCAGCCATCTCAGTGTGCCTGTGCTGGCTCCCCCGCACATGCACAGTCCCCTTTGGCCGAGTCGTGTGACGTCACACGTCGTCGACAGCGTTGTGTGCGCCCCGATTAAGGTTATTTAGGGCCAGGTGGAGTGACAGGATTTTTGGAGCCACTATTGTGGCCTTATCGTTTGGGGTGTACACGTTAGCAGTTTGTTTCCAGGTAACAGACACTAAGGTGACTGACCAACCTCATCTGGAGTATATTTGTGGGTGGTATAGGTGCTTGCTATGCTATAGGGGAGGGACATTGATTCTGGTTCTTGTTTTTTTCAGTGTTCCCTATGCTGAGAGGTGAAGGGTGTGCAGGTTTTACTGGCGTCCATCGTGCCCAGCGGGGACTAGATAGTAGATATATAGGTGAAACTCGAAATATTAGAATATCGTGCAAAAGTTCATTTATTTTTAGTAAGACAACTTAAAAGGCGAAACTAATATATGAGATAGACTCATTACATGCAAAGCAAGATAGTTCAAGCCGTGATTTGTCATAATTGTGATGATTATGGCTTACAGCTCATGAAAACCCCAAATTCACAATCTCAGAAAATTAGAATATCGTGAAAATGTGCAATATTCTCGGCTCAAAGTGTCCCACTCTAATCAGCTAATTAAGCCATAACACCTGCAAAGGGTTCCTGAGCCTTTAAATGGTCTCTCAGTCTGGTTCAGTAGGAATCACAATCATGGGAAAGACTGCTGACCTGACAGTTGTGCAGAAAACCATCATTGACACCCTCCATAAGGAGGGAAAGCCTCAAAAGGTAATTGCAAAAGAAGTTGGATGTTCCCAAAGTGCTGTATCAAAGCACATTAATAGAAAGTTATGTGGAAGGGAAAAGTGTGGAAGAAAAAGGTGCACAAGCAGCAGGGATGACCGCAGCCTGAAGAGGATTGTCAGGAAAAGGCCATTCAAAAGTGTTGGGGACTTTCACAAGGAGTGGACTGAGGCTGGAGTCAGTGCATCAAGAGCCACCACACACAGACGGATCCTGGACATGGGCCATCTTTGGCCCCTTTCACACGAATATTCAGATTGGGTCCACCTGTCAGTTTTCCAGAGGGATGCGATCAGAACCTCCTTTCTCTTCTATGGAGTGGCAGGTGTAAGCAGACATGTGTCCATTTAAACCCACCTACATCCAATCACCAAAAACAGACGGATGGTGATCCATTCCCCTTCTGTCCTGTGGATTGGATGGCAGCTGGGTGTAAACGGACAGGGGGTCCATTTACATCCAACCACCCATAGAGGAGAGTGGGTGTCCATGTCCATGTCATCTAACAAGAGATACCTGTGCTCAAATCCCAACAGCTAGTACATGCATTTATCCATCAGGTGCTAAAGGGGTGTAACCACATATTAACACTAGAAATTCTGAAGGACCCTCTGCACACTGCTATATACCCTTTCAAGCAGACTATGCAATAAATAGGGATATTTAGTTCACACATATTGCAATACATGCGTAAGCTGGCCAACTGCGTCAAAGTAGTCCCTCTATGGCCAGTCCTACTCTGCTCTGCCTATGCAAATGCTACTGTGGACACACTGCTAGCATAGGGGAAAAGACACAATGGGGAGAGCTACAAGGTTCAGGTCTGGCTACTGACCCAACAATACAACAAACAAGAGATACCTGTGCTCAAATCCTTGTAGCTTGTAGCTCTCCCCATTGTGTCTTTTCCCCTATATTAGCATTGTGTTCACAGTAGCATTTGCGTAGGCAGAGCAGAGTAGGACTGGCCATAGAGGGATTACTTTGACGCAGTTGGCCAGCTTAAGCATGTATTGCAATACGTGTGAACTAAATATCCCTATTTATTGCATAGTTTGCTTGAAAGGATATATACCAGTGTGCAGAGGGTCCTCAGAATTTCTCATGTTCATGTCATCTGTCTGCTCAGCGAGGATCAGTGGACAGATCTGCTGATCAAGCAGATTGCTGGAATAGTCCACCCCATGTGAAAGGGGCTTTTGACACAATTATATAAATCCTGGTGCCTGTGCAGGTCTTAGTGGTGCTTATAAATGTCTGACACAGAACAGCCCCTGCTACAGCTTTTCACCTTGTGATTTGCTGCAAGGTTACAAAATTGCAATTTGGTTACTAGGAAAAGGAGACTAAGGAAATGCTTTTAAAAAAAGTTGTTTCTTAAATTATTGTTTTTTAGAATTGTAGCCATAAACGTAGCTAAACGATCATCTTTAATGAAGATACCCCTTTGCATAAGCCCACCAATGTATGTTATGTATTTATTTTAGTAAAAAATACCTATTGGGGGAAGCATGAGGTCTGCTTCAAATGCCGAGCTGCCTTGCAACTGTAAAGTTCATCAACTTGCCTCTTCCACTGATTTCTCTGTCAAAATCAACAGCTCAACCATCAACCCGTGTCCACATGCCAGGGTGCTAGGTGTAATCCTGAACTCTGAACTATCCTTTTGCCTCCATATCCAATCACTGTTCAAAGCTTGCCGCCTCAACCTCCGCAACATCTCCAAGATACACCCCTTCCTAATCAATAACACCACAATGCTTCTAACACACTCCCTCGTCATCTCCCACCTTGACTACTGCAACTCCCTCCTCACTGGCTTACCTTTGCATAGGCTATCACCCCTCCAGTCCATCATAAATTCTGCTGCCAGACTCATCTACCTTATCGACCGTTCAATGTCTGCCACCCTAGTCCCTCCACTGGCTCCCGCTTGCCCAACGAATAAAATTCAAGATACATACAACTTATAAAGACATCCACAACTCATCCCCTAGTTACATCACTAACCTGGTCTCAAATTACCAACCAAATTATTCTCTTTGTTCTTCCCAAGACCTCCTGCTCTCTAGCTCCCTTGTCACCTCCTCCCATGCTTGCCTCCAAGATTTCTCCAGGGCCACTCCCATCTTCTGGAACTCCCTTCCCCAATGTGTCCGATCTATCTCCATCTCTATTAATAAAAACAAACCAGTGCAGCGCTAAAAAATTTGTATCAATAAGAATTAAAATATCTATAAATTCATAAGAAGTCCGGTAATACCTAGATAATATGTAATGAACAATAGATAAGAATGCAGAAAATATATCAATTAAGGTGACAAAGTGACTCAAAAATCCCTAAAGGTTAGTATGTAGGGTAATAGAAAAAGTTCCAGATGAAATATAGATATAACTGCTTTCCTATCCCAGTGTGAGATAATATATCATCCGGTGAGAAATAGTAAGATTGCACACTAACCGGAAGCGTAATCTTAATGTGCATTGATCGAATGTATCAACCGAAGGTCTCCTATAGGGTGCAGCCTGGTACAAGATCCCCTCCTCTGTGGTTGTAGGTATTAGAGATGTCAATCAGAGGGCCCCTTAAACGGGTTATCTGCAACAGGGTCTGGTCTTAGGCTTCCCTCCTCTGGTCTGGGTGGATCACCTGGGGTCCTGGGATGGGGTTTAATTGCTCGGTACAGAGCAAAAAATAAAGATGCCCATAATGTAGTATGTAGCAGTATTTATTGGGTAAATAATAAAATTAGAGCATGTAAACATACATAAAGTATCTTAAAAATAGCAGGGTGTCTTTAAAATAGCAACATACAAGCTGCTTAATACACTGACCAGCTGGGTGATTAAGATGGCCGCCGGACCTCCGAGATCCAGCGGCGTGACGTCATGGCGTGCAAGGGCTCCTCCTAGACGCGTTTCGTATAACAATATGTCTACAGTAGGGGTGTTGCCATGGCAGCTGGACGTCTTACAATTCTATTTATAGATGCACGCGCAAATTAACGTGCGCCATCTTGCCGAAGATCTGCGCCACTGCGCATGCGCGAGTGCCGCAGGCACCATATTTCTGTAGAACTACAACATGGCCATAAAACATACTCTACTATGCATGCGCGAGTGGCATGATTGCCATTTTATTGGAAACCTCGGCGTATGCGGACATCAGCAGCAGGGGAGCAATAAAAATATATATATTAATAATTCAAAGCATATCTCATACTTATAAAAAACTGTCATTAAGATGAGGATATTTAGGGTAATGGTATTAGACCCATGGGAAATAGATAATCCAAATTAGGTGTTTAATAAATAAAGGTAAGTTTCAATGAATATGTAGATTCACACTAATGAGAAAAACATGTGTGAATAACATATGGATGATAAAATACACAATAAGGATGTGTATAAGAAATCTGTATAAAAATTATGTATTAAAATCATATATAAAAAAAAGTATAAATGTTTACTGTTAAGACCGCATACACCGAAATGGCCACACAGTGCTAACGACATAAGAGATAAACAATACATGATGATTATTACCTTCTCTATCTCTGTTCACTTTTCGATGATCCCTGAAAATTCATCTCTTCAGAGAGGCCTATCCTGCCCCCACCTAACAACTGTACATGTATTTGGTCCATCAGCCCATCCCCCACAGTTATTACCTTTTGTATCTCTTGACCCCCCCTCTTAGATTGTAAGGTCTGACCCTCCCTGATCCTCCTGTATTAAATTGTATTGTAATTGCACTGTCTGCCCTTATGTTATAAAGCACTGCGTAAACTGTTGGCGCTATATAAATCCTGTATAATAATAATAAAAAGGTGAGATCCTGTCATGTTTCCTTATCTATAAAGGTCCATTGGACTTCTGTCAACTATTCTGCATATATGTACTGCTTCAGTCCTCTGTATTTAGCCAAAATGGTCCAGAGGAAGAACAAAAAATTTTAAAAATATGGAAAACGTTATCACAGTTTTTAAATGTTAAGGTTGGATGCAGCCCGACTAACCCTGCTGCCCTATGCACTGGCCCACAAGGGCCGTCATGGTAAATACAGCCCTGGCTACACTTCTTTTGTCATGAACCAATGTGATTATTACAGTGAAAATGAGAATAAGTTATTGTAGACAGCAATATATTGGATTCACATGTACAGTGTACCAATTGGGGACCATTGAGCTATTAGTAGCTTAACACATTTTCACAAAAGTTTAACAATATAGGGCAACTGTATAATTCTTTATTAAATATAACCTTTATCATTAAGAATTAGACCTGTAATGACAGACAGGTGCAAAGGAACAGTGTTTGGGTCTGCCAAAGACAAGCATGAAAGAAGGTAAAAGTCTAAAAATATGTTTTTGTAGTAATATTCTCAGTTTTCAGAGAGAGTCTCTGTAGAAGTCCCTGGTGATCAAAACTAAAGAACTTTACAAATGTTTTCTCATTTTTTGCATGTTAGATTCTTCTCTATAAATATTATCTGGGTTTTTAAATTATTAAAAATGCAAACAGTGAGTACATTCCAGATTACTAGGCATAACATAAGTGTTCATGAACAGCATTGGTGTGTGAGCCTGTATTGTAAAAATAAAATGAATGACCCCCTTCCTTATTAAGCTCAGTAGAAACCATTTTGGTTCTAAGCCTGACTTTTTGTATTTTGGGAGGCTTATAACATAGTTAAATAGTTACACAGATATATAATTAAGCCCAGTACACACTATATGAAAATCGGACGAACGATCATCTGGTTTTCCTTGATGTTTCACAGCAGGTTGAAACTTTATGATGTCACAGCCAGAGTACCTGAACTATGATCACGGGCAGTGAGTGAACCCAAAGGCATCTACACAAAGCTAGGACATCAGTTTTAGTTAGATAAACCCTTAAGATGGCTAAATTTGATTAGCCGTATTAGCAATATTTAAAAAGGGGCTTGCATTACAAATACTCCAGTTCTTATCATTGTATATTAATATTTAACATAATGCATTAGTTACAGCAAGAACAATGTGTATTAGATGCCATGACTATATTAATTAGCCACTCTTGACCTAAGCCCCTCAGTCTATCATCACTTGGAAGGTCAGTAAGTATGCATCCTTCATGACGCCTTTTGCCTGAACTGTGACCTCTGAAACTCCGACATTTAGCCCTGTCTTTCTTTATCCTCAGCCAGCTACTAATGATCCTTCTTGTCCTCTTGTTGGCTAATTTATTTCTGTCTCTGGACAGTGAATGACAATCACAGAGAAGATTCAAAATATACCGTTGTGTGGGCACATTTCACCAGATCAGGCAATAAGACACAGCTTCTGAAAATCCAGTGCTACCACCAGTCTTTCTCTGATTCTTGGAGTAACTAGCCAATATAGTCATCATAATGGAAGGACGAGGTGGAAACGGGATGGGAGAAAGCATCAATGCTGCCAATCCTGAGGGATAGTGCAAATACCACCAGTAGGCTTTTGCGGCAGCCATTGGAGATTGAAGCACAGGCTGCCCCAGACAGTCAACACAGATAGCTTCACCTTCTGAGGACTGGATGAGGTTCTTCTGTTGAGGTTGGTGGTAGCAAGTGTCATGCTGGTGCATGGGTGACCTTGTATATGGTTAACAGCAGTGCACCTGCATGGTGGACAATTTATGAATATTGTGTAGTAGGACTCCTTTTGGAGAGATTTCCTCCTTTTGTCTATCCAGTGTAGGAAGTGAGAGAAAATGTCCCCAATAAGACACAGACTCCATACAATTAAATTTGACGGAGGGTCTCAAGCCCCTCTTTATCTAACTGAAAAACATAGTTTTGGCTGAAGAAACAATTTTGGAAAGCATGCTGAAAATTTCGTCATGTCACTTGTTGCATAATAAGGGCTGAATCAAGCGAAATTCAAGCTGTGGGTAGCCCTGCAAGAACTACATGGCTCAACAAAATGTGTTATAAAAATTGACTGTACCAGGTGGAAAATTATCAGCCAAACAGTGATTGACTTCCCCACAAATCAACTAATTCCCCCATCCATGCTAACAATGTGGATGGAAGAAACCCCACAGCCAAACAATTGTATTCAAGTAGCAGTGGTACCAATAGATGTCTGAATACAATGGCATTGCTGAACAGTGACTACTTATGATAGGGCACAATTCACTGGTTTACACGGGTTGAGCAAAAGAAAATTGAGCTATCTATGGCAGCTTTTACATAGTCTGGTTGGAAAAAAAAAAAAAAACATCAAGTTTCTAACCCCTTCCGCCCCAGCTCTGGTGTCTCTTAAAGAATAAGTTCACTTTTGGATCATGGGTAGAAGGCAGGGGCGGACTGACCATTCAAGCACTTGGGCACTGCCTGAGGGCCCGGGGTCAGTAGGGGGCCCAATGAGATGCCCGTGGTACCTTTCATTGGCTTTTTCATAGGCTTTTTTGAGTGTGGGCGTGGACACGGGCCCCATGAGCTGTCAGTTCACCCCTGGTGGAAGGGTAGGGTGGAACATGTACTATGTTCCACTATCTGCAGCCTCCCCCTGAGATCCCCTTAGTGACAGCTGGTGGGGATCTTCTTACCGTGCCTGCTTTCACAATTTAAAAATAGCACAGCCGTGCCGGGCTCTGCCCACACGACCGCACCATTCATTCACGGTTTCCTGTGAATGAATGCCTACAATTACCATCAGCATTGGGAATGATGGCTAGTAGTTCTCAATTAACTGCGAGGGCACTGGTGAGGGCACTCATAGGATAGCAGGAGCAGGAAGCTGAGAGTCTGCAGAAGCATGAGATAGCACCCACGATCTGCTGATTACGGGTGCAATGCTCTGCAGGGATCTTGGAAAAAAATTATATTTTTTTTACATTAAAAAAATGTGCAATTATTATTTTTTTCAAAAGGTGAACTTATTCTTTGAATAGGGTCTGTACACCTGGGGGGTGGGAAGGATCAGTAATCACTTGACCATTGTGATTGTCTGTCACAGTGGTCACATGGTCGTGAGCCAATCCTGTCAGCTACCAATCTTTAGTGGGGACCAAGAGGCTGCAGAAGCCTGAGATTGAACCCGCGATCTGCTGATCACCGGTGCAATGCTCTGCAGGCCTCTTAGGAAAAAAATATTTTTATACCTTAACCTCCCTGGCGGTATTCCCGAGTGTAGCTCGGGGTAGAGTTTCAGTACCAAAAGCAGTATCCCCGAGCTACACCCGGGCTTACCATGTAGCGTTGCTCAGGGAGTCCCTGCAGCACTTACCTTGTCCTTCGCTCCAGCGATGTGTCCCCTGCAGCGTCCCCGGCCAATGCCGGCATCCGGCTTCCGTGTTCCGGTCCCTGTGACATCAGGACGTACGGGGGCTGGAACCGGCGGCAAATTTAAAAATTTTAAAAACGGTCATTTTTTTGTAAACGAATATTACATTGCAAAACATTGCTGTTTCAAAGCATTTCACATACATTTTGTCCCGAGTGCTTTGTCCTGTGCCCTGCCTGCATTTTTACTGTTCTTTCTGCCTGGAAACTTAGAAAAGTCCATAGTGTCCAAAAAGCGTCCTTTTAGGTCAAAAGCGGTTTTAGACCAGCTAGAGAACAGCGATAGTAAATCAGAACCACTTGCAGAATTGAGTGATAATGATTTGTGGGGAAATTCGTCATCAGACACGGAAAACAATTTTGCGACTTTGCTCAGCGATGTGCGAACTTGGCGCTCTATTTCAAATTTCAGTGTTTTTGGTTTGATTATATTATTGAATTAAATTTATTATTATTATATTATTATTTTTTATGATTATTTATTAAATTATAATTTATGATTTTGTGTTTCAAGTTTTATTACACCCGGGATGTTTACTAGACTCTTGTTAGGACAGATTTCAGTGAGTTATCCCTAAAAATTACAGGCCTACAATAAAAAAACTACATATTTCCATGAAAAATAATAGTACCGCTTTCAGCACCAAAAATCTGAAATAATCATACCGCTAGGGAGGTTAAACAAAAAAAAGTGCATTTATTATTTTTTTTCAAAAGGTGAACTTATTCTTTAACCACTTGTTGTTCGCCTACTGTTTTTAAACAGCAGGATGGTGGCACTCCAGGGGCGGGTTGCCGTTCATAAACAGCACCCTCTATTTCTAGTTGTGCGCTCTTCCTGGGAGCACGCAGCACCGCGATCTGGTGCCCGCTGTGTCCTCCTCTGTACGAGGTCCCGATCATGTGATCACTGATTGGCCAATCAGTGATCACATGCAAAGTAGTAAGCAAGATATCACTTGTGACATCATTACTTACTACGTGTGAAATCTGTGAATGATCACAGAGGTCACATGGTACAAGGCTATCCTCAACAGCCTTGTGCCATGTGACAAGCTCTGACCAATCACAGCTCACACAGTATTTCTCAATGGCTGCAAGAATGCAGACAGAGAGAAAGAGAAATGATTGCTTTTACATCCTATATGGGTGTAAAAGCAATCACTGTAAAAAAAAATTGTCATCACCCCCCACAAGTAGTACAGTGTCACCATGGTGACACTGCACTGCCAGGGTGACAGTATGTAAAAAAAAAAAAACATAAATAATAATATAAAAAAATAAAATGAAAATGTAAAAAAAAATGTTTAAAAATTATAATTTTTGGTTATAAACTAATTTGGCGTATTTTTTTTTTTTACTAAAAAGATAACGGAAAAAATTTTGGCCAAGATTTATGATGAAATATTATTTATTTGCAAAATTTTATAAGAAAAACACTTTATTCAAATTGTTTGGACTTTTTCATTTACATAACAAAAAAAATAAAAATCCCAGCGATGAATAAATACCACCAAAATAAAGCTTTATCTGTCTCAAAAAATGGTAAAAAATTCATATGGGTACAGTGTGGCATGACCGCGCAATTGTCATTCAAAGTGTGATAGCACTGAAAGCTGAATATTGCCCTGGACAGGAAGGGGGTAAAAGTGTCCGGACTGGAAGTGGTTAAATAGGGTCTGTACACCTGGGGGGTGGTAAGAAGTAGTCATCACTTGACCATTGTGATTGGCTGTCACAGTGGTCACATGGTCGTGAGACAATACTGTCAGCTATCAATCTTTTATGGGGACCAGGGGCGGACTGACAACTCATGGGGCCCCCAGGCAATAGGGGATCATGGGGCCTCTGTGTCCTTGCCCACTCTCAAAGCACACCCAAAAAAGCCTATAAAAAGGTACCAGGGGCATTTCATGGGGCACCCTACTGACCCCGGGCCCTCGGGCAGTGCTCGAATGGTCAGTCCGCCCCTGGTGGGGACCAAGAGCTGCCTTTGACAGCTCATTCTCTGTGTTGAGTGTGTGCTCTCAGCACTGAAGCCTCAGCCGTCTAGTAACGAATAAGTGTATGGATGTTAAATCTCACTTTTTTGCTGCCACACATATGTTTTATGTGTTTAGCAACATGTTAATCATCATGTTTATTCTTTTACACATTGTTAAAACATCTAAACTTTACTGATGCACTTTATAATACCAATATCTTATATCTATTGAGTTCTGCATTGGGCGCCCACCCATGCACTGTATATCTACACCTCTGATCTTCATACTCCCCTATTTTACTGGAAATCTCCTCAATTACAAATAGTGAAATAGCTGTTTATTGTGAAATCCAACTTTCAGCTTGGTGCAAAGCCTGTTGACTCACCTTTCACTGCGTGGGCTTCATGTAACTTGACCAAACTGTACAGATTCTCATGTTTTCTGCGGAATAATCTGCTGACGTCAGTTTCTCCTCTAACTCCCTGTTTCCTGTTCAGACATTCTATTCCCGTCACCATGTGATTTCTCCTTATTCTAATCAGGCTGCATGACTTTTATAATAAGCTGAAACCTAACGGACTGACAGAAGTTTCACTTTCATGGCAAAAAATAGATGGCTTTTATAGGGAATCTATTCTCAGTAAGAAAAGTATTTGAATATGCAGCAATTCATGAATTAGGATGTTAGCCTTTGCTGATCCAAAGATATCACATTGTGAGTCACTGATCTATAAAAAATGTGAGGGTCGGGAGTTCTGAGAGACCTCTGATGTCAATTTCTGCATTTTTGGGTTAGTGATTATGTAAAAATCATTCACTGTGCAGATGTCTTAAAGTAATTTTTTTTTATTAAAATAAAAAAGATGTTATACATACCTGCTCTGTGCAATGATATTGCACAGAGCAGTCCCTTACTCACCCTGACCATCAAGCCTGAGGCATTATTTACTTCTACTGATGTTGGGGCATTTTCTTCTCCCACTGGCCATAGTCCAGCTCCGCCCTAATGTCTGTAGGTCAGCAAACTGGCCCTTTGTTTAAAAAGCTTGGAGATGCCTGATTTAAAAGAACTTCATCATTCTGGTGTTATATGTGATCTGAAGGTGGATGTGTTTCTTAGTGCTTACCTGAAAGACTCTGTTTTCCTAGACAACTTACACATCCATCCATCCCCAGCTACATCAATAACCTTCTCTCAAAATACGAACCAAACAATTCTCTTCACTTCTCCCAAAACCTCCTGCTCTCTAGCTCCCTTACCACCTCCTCCCATTCTTACTTCAAAGACTTCAACACAGCCTATCCCATCCTTTGGAACTCTTAACCCCAATCTGTCTATATCCTACTATATCTACCTTTAGGCGATCCCTGAAACCGCATCTCTTCAGAGAAACCTATCCTGCCTCCACCTAACATCTAAAGTTTTAATTTCTCCATCAGCCTATTCCCCACATGTATTACCTTTTGTATCACTTGCCCTTCCCTTTTAGATTGTAAGCTCTAACGAGCAGGGCCGTCTGATTCCTCTTGTATTGAATTGTATTTTAACTATATGGTCTGCCTTCATTTTGTGTAATCTGTTGGCACTATATAAATCCTGAATAATATTAATGATAATATTAGCAGATACTATATTTATGTGGACTTTATGGACATTTGCTTATTTTTTTTTTTTTTTATGGACATTTGCTTATGACTGTATACTTTACTGATAAATGATCAGCTAATGAGATAGATACCTTGTGTAATTTACTCACATGGTCAAATTGGGCAGCACAGTGGCTAAATGGTTAGCACTTCCGCTTGGAAGTACTAGGGTCATTGTTTCGAATCCCAGCCATGGCACCACCTGCCTGGAGTTTGCATGTTGTGCCTGTGTGGGTTTCCTCTGGGTATTCCAGTTTCGTCCCACACTCCAAAGACATGCTGGTAGGTGAATTTGGCTCCTGTATAAATTGGCCCTAGTATGTGTATGTATGAATGTAAGTTAGGGACCTTAGATTGTACGCCCCTTGAGGGTTAGGGACTGATGTGAATGTACAATATATATGTAAAGCGCTTTGTAAATTGATGGCGCTATATAAGTACTTGTAATAAATAAATATAATATCAGTCCTGGGTCAAAGATTTAAAATGTCTACTCAAAAATAATAAGAATTTATCTATGTATACACAAGAGCATGCTGGTTGCTATTATCACATGGTGGTGCTGTATTGAATTTTTTATACTCCTTAGATGTTTAGGAGACATGAAGGTAAATTAAATAATGTCTATATTTTAAGAAATTATTAGGAAAGAAAGAAGGGCCATTTGGTGGACTGTTTACAAATTTACACCATTCTCTTTATGTAGAAATCTGTTCATACCTCCTGAAGAAGCGATATTATTGCGAAACATGTTGAGTTACTACAGCCATTAATATCAGAGTATCTGTTTTTAAACCTTTACCGGGTCACGGTACATTTTTATTGTGGAATATATCAATACTATATGTATGTGTACTATATGTATCTGCATTGAATATGCAATTCCAATAACTGTGGGAGTATATTCTCGGCAGTGAATTTTATTAATTTTTAATTAATTATATGTATTGTTGTACGTCTATGTATGTTCTATAAAGCAATACTTTTATTTACCACTGTTGTAGTGCCTATAAAGTCCACCAAATGGCCCTTCTATCTTTTCTAATAGTTTGAATAGGACGCGGCACTTCTGAGAGATGCACATATCCCACAGTAATCACCTCTCTGCAATCTATATATTTTAAGAAAATCTTGTTCTGAAGTGGGACCTTGGAAGCCTTTTTGTGTATGTTCTGTAAATGGTATATTGCTAGTCTGGGCAATAAGAGACTTGGAAAGATTTAGAGTTCATTAAAAATTTAATATTGAACTACCAAAAGTGTTATACTGCACTAAACCTTTCACAGAACTTCTAAATTATTGCAATTGTTATTTCAAACTGGCAATATAAAGGAAAAGTAGAGATGAAAAAAGCACATTTTAAGAAAATCTAGTTCTGAGTTTGGGCTTTGGAAGTCTTTTCTTGCACGTTCGGTGTTTAGTTTGAAATTGAAGGCACAGTCGGGGCACATTCTCACAGGCACATGGACCATGAAGAACTAATGCAAAAATGATTGGTTAAACCCACTGGTACTTTTTTCACCATTACTCTTACTTTAATATTGGTGTAGCCCTGGTCTGCAGTGCTCCTGCCAGCTGCTACATGGACTAAGCTGTCATTACTAAGACTGGCCATGCATTATACAATTTTCTTGAGAATTGTGCTTTAGAGTTACCAAAAACCATATAATATGAGGTCAAACCTAAACAACACTTTCAATTGTATCCAGTTAGGCGGGCCCTTGCACTACATAGTTGAAGGTAAATCTAAAAGAAATTGGGCAGCAATTGGACAGAAAATTGTAAGAAAATTGAATAGTGTATTGCCAGCCTAATGTTGTTGAGTTAAGAGTTTCCCTTCCATTCCCCAGTAGCCAGGGAGCAGAGAAGCAGCTATGTTGGGGGAGGCAGAGAAAGAGACCTTGCCCACTGCCTGGGACACGGTAATTGGCTGCTGTGGAGCCTGGGAGAGAAAACAGATTGCTGGGAGCTGTCTGGAGCTATGTGGGGATGTAGTCCTTAGGAGACTATTCTCCATCAAGTCAAGCACTGGATGGGACCACAAGTTCCAGGAGGACAATAAGCTGCAGAAGAAGGGAAAAGAAAGAGAAGCCCAGGCTCAGGGCAGTCACACATAGGATGTGAGAGGTGATCTGACATTGGGCTGCTGAGTTGGAGATCTGCCTGTTGAGCTTGTTCATTGTAGTATCAGTGAGAGACTGGGCTGCAATACCTGCTCGGGGGGCACAGCTGTTGGAGAGACCCAGCAAGCTACATGAAAGGGGTCTCACTAGTTCTGTGAGAAATCACCATATCTGGGTCCTAAGTTGCCACCAACACCTCTGGTTCCGGATGCCATTGAGCTGTAGGAGGCTTAATTAGTGACTGCATAGTGGTGAGAGGCCACAGGCCATGACTTTGTTATCCATTTCACAGACTGCCTGAGGGTGAGAGGCTGATGGCCAAAACTTTATTACCCACTCTTAAAGGGACAGTATCACCTTGCTTTGATATACAATTTGGATATTTACTAACTGTCTCTTAGATTATAAACTCTCACGAACAGGGCCCTCTGAATCCTCCTGTATTAATTTGTATTGTAATTGTACTGTCTGCCCTTATGTTGTAAAGCGCTGCGTAAAACTGTTGGCGCTATATAAATCCTGTATAATAACAATACCTACACCATAAAACATGCATGCTCCAAGACAGGAACTTTGGGCCCCAGTGTTTAATAGTACATTGGCCAGTGGAAAGCATTTTAAAAGACTGAAGGACTTTTTAGCTTCCAGTAATGCCCCTTTAGTTAAGACCTCCCTAGTCTCAGGGTTCAGGTGCAAAGACATTTAAAGAGCTCCTGTCACAATTTGTGGTGTTGTACAAAATTGTTATTTGCCATTGTTTATTACAATTGTCATTCTGCATGCTTTGCGGGAGCATTTCCCAAAATAATAATTTTTTTTTAGCCGTGGGTGTGGCATTACCATAAGGTCCATTGTCACCTGGAATCTGAAATCAAGAGGTCCCATCCATTTAATTGCAGCCCTCCAGTAGTTGTGGAGCTACAAATCCCATGAGGCATTGCAAGGCTGACAGTTACAAGCATGACTCCCAAAGGCAGAGGCATGATGAGGCTTGTAGTTCCTCAACAGCTGGAGGGCCACAGTTTGAAACCTGTGTTGTAGATGTGTTTTTTTTTTCATTTTACTGTATGGATCATTCCACAATAAAAGGGTCACCAGTATGATTTTTCCTATTGAAAATAATAGTTTTTCAGTGCCAATGAGATAGTTATACTTCAACTATTAGCTGTGGCATTAATGAGGTTACAGTTTTGTGCCCTTATTAATTGCAATTTTTATAAGCTATACAATTTTAAAATCTGTCCGGACAATCCAATATATAGTAATAGGTCCATAACAAAATGTCTGTCACAGATTCTCTACTAAGCTTCTTAAAGATGGCACCAGACCAGAAGTGGTGTTGGATTTCCGGGAATGGGCTACATATTGATGGCCGCCACTAAGGGAAACTAGAGGCCCCTGAGGATGCACATTTGTGAGAAACGCGTTAGCTGAAATGTAAAGCGAGACATCATGTACCCAGAGCGGCAATGAGAGAAGTAAGTTCGAGTGGCTGTTCATATTTTTTACATGCTGTTGATATTATGTGATTTCACTGTGCTGCCATTTGTCGTTTTTTAATAAATACAGCACTATATGGCGTTTTATCCTTGTTGCCTTGTGGTGGTGTTTAACTGTGAGAGCGGAACAGTGCCCCCTATGGAGGATTTGTTGCAATAGAAGAGCCAGCTCTGTGGTGGAGAAGATTGATGCCTGCATTTCATTTGTTTATAGGCAGCACATATTGGCGGTGAACACACATTTTATGTGGCTGGTGGTTTTAAACACAGATTTCATCACAAAGTGTCACTTATTCACGGGTCTTTATTTATCCATGAGTATTAAGGAAGCCATAACATACTAAGGAAGAACAAATGGAGCAGTTCCCTGGAAGCAACAAGAACTGATGGATGGCCTTGTGATGATTGTCTGATGCTGTCATGCTGCATATTTTATCGGAGCAGCATATAATTGTGGTGAGTTGGCAATTCTTCTGATTTTTATTGGTGGAGAGTGGGAACATCCATTTATATGCACCAGATAGTGGTGCTGTGAATGAAGTTTGAAGACACGGAGGAAGTTATGCTAAACTGTCATTCACCCAATAATTAATTTGGCTTTATAGCACTGCAATTTTTATTTACAATGTTTAACCAGCCAATAACAAAATTATGGCAGAGGGGGACTTTAGCTAATCTGCGGAGAGATGTGTCACCCGCTGTGTCCATTGGATGGCTTTCTTTCATGCCATCCATTGTATACAGTTGTGTTGCTAGCTGTGATTGGTCTCCGTAATCACATGATTCAGACTGGGCCAATCACAGCCCATCTGTGTCATGTGATTAGCTGTCGCCAATTACAGCTAATCACAACAAAAAACACTGAATGAATTGATTTCATTTTGGTAAATGCTTGCCTATAGTAGTGAAATTCACTGCTATAAGCCATCGTAATGTGTAAAAAGAAATAAAAAAATACTGATCACTTCCCCAGAGTCATATAATGTTATTATGGTAACATATTACCCTGGTCACAGTGTTTATAAAAAAAAAAAAATCATACAAAAAAGAAAAAAATTTGTAAAAAATAATACATATATATATATATATATATATATATATATATATATATATATATATATTGTGGGAACTCGCTTCAAGTGGTAGAGCTCTTCTTCAAAACACACAGCAACTCGCATCTGTTTAAGGGCCTTTTTGCCCACTTTTATTTACAAGAAAGTTCAAATAAACAAGAATGCTTCCCACGCAGGGGTATCCATCATCAAGCAAATTAATAGTATTCAGCCTCCTGGCTTGCACGCAGTTTTAAGTCTGCCTCCTGCAGACTCTTCCCAAAATATGGCACCAGCACACAGCTAGTCTGGCTTCCACCTGACTCCAAGGCAGAGACCTCCCGTCTGCCGGGGTGGAGCCCAGAACTATGGTTAGTCCTCTATAAAAAAAAAAGGCCTGCACACACCTGTGCAATCAGTGTGCTGGGGGTTCTCAAAACACGGACCCCGGATTGGAGATTTCATCCCTCCCAGATCTCTTTGAAATCTCCAGGCTCCAGATCCCAAAACAGACTTAATGAGTAAATGAGGAAACTGAAAAGCCAGTTTCCTCTGCAATCCATCAACTCTCTGGAGCCTCTCAACCTGCCTGGTTGAAAATCCAGGGTTTTCAGCTTTATTTTGGCCGTGGCAGGACACCACACTGCCACAATATATATATACATACATACATACTTTTTTTCCCCCACACGGTCACCAGTCAGTGTCCCTGATTACCGCCACACCAGTTATATGATGACACTGCACTGGTGACAGTATGTAAAAAAAATTTAAAAATTACATAAAAAAACTCACCATGTCTCTTACTAAATACTGCAGGCTATCTTCTATCCAAAAAGGGGTCATTTGGCATATATCTGTACTGTCCTGCCAGTTCAGGGCCTCAAGAAATGAGGCCGTCAGTACATCAGGATTGATTGATTTTCAGATATATATCATAGTCCTAGATTGTAAGCTCGAAAGAGCAGGGCCCTCAATCCCCTCATGTTTTGCATTGTATTGGTATTGTTCTGTCACATGTTTTGTCCCCCTTTGTAATGTACAGCGCTGAGCGAACTATTGGCGCTTTATAAATACTGTATAATAATAATAATAGTCCTTGGACTCTATATACTCTCTTTCCTACAGACTAAATAGTATACACTAATTTGGGTTATTTTAATCAAAATGTAGCAGTATACATTTTGGCCCAAATTTATGAAGAACAATTATTTATTTGCAAAATTTTATAACAGACGCAAAGACTTTTAAAAGTCTATTTAAGAAAAAGAAAAAAAAAAAACGGGTGATTAAATACCACCAAAAGAAAACTCTAGTTGTGTGAACAAAATGATAAAAATTTAGTTTGAATGACAATTGCGCAGTCACGCAACATTGCACCCAAACTGTGAGAGTGATGAAAGCTAAAAATTGGCCTGGGCAGGAAGGAGGTGAAGTGCCCGGTATTGAAGTGGTTAATACACTGGCCAGTGCAATGTGTTTTAAGAGACTGAAGGACCTTATAGCTTCCAGTAATTCCCCTTTAGTTAGGACCTCCCTAGTCTTGGGGTTCAGTTGCAAAGACATTTAAAGAGACCCCCTTCACAGTTTGTGATGTTCAAAATTGTTATCTGCTATTGCTTATTGCTATTTTCATTCTGTATGTCGCTTTGGGGAGCATTTCCCAAAATAATACTTCTTTTTTCAGCCTTGGTGTGCCAGAGGGTGTGCTATTACCAGAAGGGTCATTGTCATCCGAAATCTAATATCTGGAGACCCATCCATCAGCGGCTCTGTGGTTTTTTTTTTTCAGTTTGAAACACTATCATTTAGCAGTTGAATGAAAAGTACAACACTTTTGGGAGATAAACAGTACACTTTTCTAAAGATTTATACATCAGACCAAAAAGAGGGACAAATAAGGAGAAAAGAGGGACAGAGGAATTGGTTAAAAAATAGGGACATTCTCTCCAAATGAGGGACAGTTGGGAGCTATGCGAACAGTTAAGTGCAGTACAGCACTTTTGGTGGGTAAATAGCAAATTTATTATAGAGGTCAATACATCAAATCAAAAAGAGGAACAAATGAGGGGGAAAGACGAACAGAGAAATATGATTCCAAATAAAGGATAGTCCCTTTAAATGAGCAATGGGATTTTTTACTATGCCTGGTCATCTTATCTCAATCATCAACAGAATGGACAGAGGTGGGTAGGAGGACCCGGAAGTTTTTCTGCTCCATGGACCATGTTGGCTCTCTCACAAATAAGTTGATGTGACACAGCAGTACTATGAAGGTTGCTACTGCTAGCCTCCTCTTCAGACCAGATGTCAGAGCTGAGATTCTGGACTGCCACCAGGATCTCAGGAAGGGAAGTCAAGCTTCATTTACTTCTGGGAATTCCGATTGTTGCCATCATGACTGATTTATACCAGTGACAGCATGCTGAGTAGATCCAGGTTACTGACTGCCTATCACATGCCAAGGATGGTGCTGAAGTTTTAACAACTTATACGGGTCTGGACTGTACAGGGATTGTTTTTTATTATTATTTTTTTCATTTTCAAGGCAGTAATTCTGCACATTACTGTACACAAAGGGAGAAAATACAGGACAGAATTAAAAGTTGTAATACAACTTATTTCCTCCATCAGCTCATCCCCCACAGCCATTACCTTTTGTATCACTCAACCCTTCCTCCTAGATTGTAAGCTCTAATGAACAGGGCCCTCTGTTTCCTCTTGTATCAAATTGTATTGTAACTGTAATGTCTACCTTCATTTTGTAAAGCGCTGTGCAAACTGTTGGCGCTATATAAATCCTGTATAATAATAATAATAAGTAAATTAAAAGGGTAATATACTAGCAGGGAGAGGCTACCTGCTTGCAAGAGCCTACAGTTTAAAATAAAGAATTGTGGGATTTGTAAAGGTATACAAACAAGCATTAAAGTAGAATTATAGGCAATGTTTTTTTCCATTTTGGATAAAGTAATGAAGGGTTATAACCCCTGTCAGATTTTTGTTGCCATCTGTGTCCCAGTGGGGAGATTCCCTTCACTTCCTGTTCCATAGCCAAACAGGAAGTGAGATGAAATCCCTAAAAATTAAGGATATTCCTTGGAGACCCCCAGGTCACCAGAACTCGTGTCCCCATTGGAAGATTTCCCCTCTATTGTTTTTCTGGGGAAAAACAAAATTTTACATTTTCTACCACTTTCTCTCTCAATGATAATGATAAACAGGACAAATAGAGAGGGTGAATCTCCCTAATGGGGGCACAGGCAGCAATAAAAACCTGACAGGGGTTCTAATCCATCTCCCCTCTATCCAAAACTAAAAAAAATATTTTGCCTTTAGTTAGACTTTACGTTTTTAGAATCAGTCTGGGGTTCAGCTTTAAACTAATGCAGCGCTAAAATCATTATTAAATCATTAAATGTAATTTTTAAATGCAAGCAGTGTATGTATCTGGATTTGACTTGGTATCAGCCTTTTGCAGTATCTGTACAGCAGAGCTGGAGTGTGAGAGGAAGAAAGAGTACAAGGAGCCAATCAGTTGATGTGCTGACAAGAAGCGTGTTGAAAGGAAGAGAGAGCAGAGTGACAGAGAGATGAGCTCATCACTGTGCTTCTTCTCTTTTCACTGTCCAGTCACAGGCTGGGGCGAGTCCATGACAATATGGGTTGAAGGATGCTGGCTATCAGAAAAACACTGATGCAAGAGAAATCTCTGGATTGAAGGTGAATATTGCAGCATTGGATTCTGCCACTAGATGTCCTGAGTGCCCTGCATCATTCAACCCAACCAGCTGCCATTGCCGACCTCCTTTTCAATATGTTTGGTGCTCAGCTTTCTCTGCTTCCACTATTTTATGGCACTAACTTGGAACAGGCATTCAGATCAGGAAAATCGGGATTAAGTCACAGCTCTTGATTTGAAAATTTGTACCGGAACAGTTACTCAGAATGTAATAAAACCAATAAATCAGCATGAACTTTGAGGAAGTAGTATTTTTAGAAGAGGTCAGCTATGGCTGCCGCTGTGATTCATTTAAATTAACTTGTTAGGATAAAAATATTGAAGATTTTGCCATTACTAAGGCAATTATTGGGTAAGGGGCACCTAAAGCTCTTAAACTTTTTTTTATTTGGGTATAATAAACTGAAATAGCATTGGGTTATGTACTACAGTCACTGCACTTTGACTTAGATGAGTCACTAACAAAAATTGCCAATACAATCCTTATATTAAGCAACAACTAAAATACAGAGATGCAACAGTTTATACTTGCAAAATTACCTATGGTCATAGGGTGACTGGAATAATAGACATAGGATGTTACTTCAGGTGCAGTAAGCTCAGATCACCTTGGCCTGATGGTATGATAGGGGCCATTTTGTTACATTCCAGCTGTTCTGAGCTCCAGCCAGTTAAGGATGATTAATGGAAATTCAGCCAGGGGTCATATGACAAAATGCTTTACAAATTGCTATTGGAACTATCTGGGTATGTGGTCTTCTGGTTATTATAATTATTATACAACATATATATAGCGCCAACAGTTTGCGTAGCACTTTATAATATAAATGGAGACAATAGAGTTACAATACAATAAAATACAGGCGTGTTAAGAGGGCCCTGATCATAAGAGCTTACAATCTAATAGGGTGGGGCTTGTGTTACAAAAGGTTATAACTGTGGGGGATGAGCTGATTGAAGAGTTAAAAGTTCAGTTGTTAGTTGGAGGCATGATAGACTTCCCCGAAGAGGGGAGTTTTCAGGGATTGCCTAAAGATGGCCAGAGTAGACGATAGCTGGATTGAGAGTTCCAGAGGATGGGAGAGCATCTGGAGAAGTCCTAGAAATGAGCTAGGGAGGAGGAGACAAAGGAGCCTTGAGAGGAGGACAGTTTGGGTGATATTTAGAGACAAGATTGGTGATGTAGCTCAGGACAGAGTTGTGAATGGCTTTGTATGTTGTTGTTAGTATTTGAATTTGATTTGCTGGGCAATTGAAAGCCAGTGGATGGACTGGCAGAGAAGGGTGGCAGACATTGAGCATTTGGTAAGATAGATGAGTCTGGCAGCAGCATTCATGATAGACGATGGAGAGGTAGGCCTACAAGAAGGGAGTTGCAATACTCAGGGAGAGAGAGATAACAAGGGAGTGAATAAGTAGCTTGGAGGTTTCATTAGTTAAAAGGGGTGAATTTTAGAGATGTTACAGAGCTGATGTCGGGGTTTTGATATTTCTAAAATAGCAAAAATTCTAAAATGTTATTAATAAAAACATAGCATTAATGTGTAAATACTAAAAGTGTAGAACCACATCTAATGCTAGAGAACATCAAGATACCAAATCATCACAGGCCAACTCATTAGAAAAAACTGGAGTGTCACCTGACATCTGGAGTCCTGCATATTTCTGATATTGGAAGGTCACGAAGACAAACTTGAGCACCTAAAATAAGAAAAGGTCCTACTGTGCTCTATTAAAAAACACAATGAATATACCATTTTTATAAATCTCTCCACAATGTCCTTTTAAAAGCATTCATTGGGAGACAAATGGCTTCTTCTATGTATGGATATACAGTAGCTGTTGCTTTTAGGAGGCTGGACACTAACCATATCAAAAGGTCACAGCCCTATCGAGCAGCTGTACTCCTACATGTACTCTGATGGTCAAACCTAAAATTACTCCAGGCAAAGCTTCTACCTCTAGATCAGTCCATCCCTGTTAGTGCAAATACTGACTGCCAGTTCTGAGCACTGGTATGTTCTCCCTACTGTCCTCTTTACTGGAGGATTGGGAAGTGTGCCAGAGATGGATGCTGTCATATACATACAAGGGGCTTCTGAGATACTATAGGGATGAAAAATATATTTAAAGAAAAGGGTATCTTAAGCTTAAGGGGACCTGCCATATTTCTTTTTTTTTTTTTGGGGGGGGGGGAATTTATAGGTTTAGAGGTTCAATATAGATTTGATTTCATTTCAGTTGCCAATATAAAATGCACAGATATTAAAGAACTCAGGTAGCAATCTATTGGAATTTGGAGTTTTGTAGCAACGTTAAGCAAGGATGGCTCCAGGCTAGTGTACTAGGTATACATGGCCAACCCCAGGTGAATTTCTAATGTTATAATGGGAAAGTGCAGCGCTATATAATGAAAATAGGTATATAATGTCCCCAATAACATTAGCATATCACAGTGACAGTCTATATGGTGAAGACATATACGGTGTAATGATCCAATCCAGGTAAGAATCACGCACTCACCAGAAGCGTAATTCAAATATGCAATGTGTAAATCAACACGGATCTCCTTCACAGATATAGGTCCGGACTGGAACACAGGATAATTCTCCCTCAGGGTGGTATGGTTATGAGCCCTCAGAGATGTAGGATGATCCAGATTTTCTGCTGTTTATTATTTCTGTAGCCCATTCTGTCTCTAGCCGCTGCCATCTTTGTGGAGTCCTCTCACTCCTTTGCCCACCCGAACTTCTATCTTGTGCAGTAATCTCGCACATGCGTGGTAAGGTTATACCGAGAATTTTTAATGTTTCTTAAAACTACAAAAAAAAAAAAAAAAGCAGCTTTAGCTGTAATACACACCACCTTCAAACTAGAGTTGTCCCCTGCCGAACCTCATCTTCTCCTCTAGATCTTCTCGGTCTTTCAGGTTCATCCAGCATTAATCAACTCAAAACTGTAAATGCAGGGTGTCATGGCCCCACCCCCTAAGTAGGACTTTCTGTTATAGTGTATTAATGCAGAGAGTAGAACTCTTAATAAAATAAAATAAACATGAGCACGGTTCTCTGGATCGTCCAGGACAGCTCACTGCTGGAAGAAGACCAAAGAGGAAGGCAACTCAGAGCATCATGTGACCAGCCAGAAGACATCTGGAAAAGGTAAAAAAAAACCCCATAAAATACCACTGAGGGAGCCTCTGTGGGATAGGGGAGATTGTGCAATTTTGCAAATCAGACCTATTTTCTAATTTCTATAGCAGCTTTAAACTGGCCACAAACATTGAAGCTATACAGTGTAGTATGATGGCCAACATAAACAATGTATTCAATGTAAATTCAGGTGTTTGGGTCCTCCCACTGCACAGTTGTTGGTGAATCTAAAGAAGATTGTGTAATAATGCTGTAATATGTGTGGCCAGCTTAAGAAACAGAATAGAAGGAAGCCAAATGGTAGCCTTAATTCTGAAACATTTGAGATAGCATAGCTTCCAACTGTCCCTTCCTTTGGAACCAAATCCTTCTGTCCCTCTTTGCATCTCAGTTGGGCCCCATTTTGGTTTGTTATATAGACTTCCAAATCAAATTTTAAAACTCACTTCTGGGTTCAACCCTTCGGCCAAAGTGCTCCCCCTGTGGAAGTCTCACTTGCAATATACTTTACTCCTTTTTTACTTATCTGTTTTCTGAATTCTTCAGCCTTGTCATGTGACATTCAGGGTCCTCTGATCTCCTTCCAATGGTGGTCTGTTTTCAATGATGCTGAGAGTGGTGCTGCTCCCTGCATCATTACACTGTGCATGTGCTAGGCATCATTTACCTGGAAGAATGAGGACATTTTGTGGTGAAGAGATACTGCAGGGGAACGCACTACAGAGAAGGTGAGTAATGCATCCACAGCATATTTATCTTAATATTTTTGCCCAGGGATGGGTTGGGTCTGAAAAGCGATTGTAAAGTTAAAGGTATGATTAATTAAAGTAAAGGTGCTTGTTTTTTTTAATAAGTTTTATACAGTATATGCCTAATGCCAGGATTGTCTGGATAGGCACCAACATTCCTAAAGTCACTTATAGCCAAAACAATTTATTACAAATATTGGACTTTTGAGGTGCCAAGTAATGTATGGAACATACTGCATTGTTAAAATCCAACCGTTTATTATAAAATGATTAAAGTATAAGCGGAGGCAAAACTTTTTTTAGTTTTAGATAGAGTGCAGAGGGATTAGAATGCTTGTCAGTTTCTTATTGCGGTCTATGCCCCCATTAAGGAGAGTCACCTTCTCTATTTGTCCTGTTAATCATTATCATTGAAAAAGGAAATCTTCCAATGGGGACACCAGTTCTGGTGATCTGGGGGTTCCCAAGGAATTCCCTTCATTTGCAGGGATTTCCTCTAATTTCCTGTTTGGCTATGGGACAGGAAGTGAAGGCAAAACTCGGCAACAGGACACAGATGGTGGGAAAATAAAATCTGACATGGTTATAACCCTTCCTTGCTCTATCCAAAATGAAAAAGACTTGAAAACACAGATTCACCCAACATAACTTGCATCCTAGATGGAGACTGGGGTCCAGTCGGGGGGGAAGCAATGCAATGAATTGCGACTTATTTCGTGGGTGTCTGCCCCCACTTTCTCAGGTTCTGTGAAACTTATGGTAAGCAATAACTTTTTCTAAGACTGGAGTCATGGGCTTGGGGACCACCATCCACACCGGTTCTCCCCCTGGGAGGAGAACAGGCAAGTAAAAATTATGTATATGAGCCTGATGATCTTTCCTTCCAGGGCCAAAGCAAAAAACAGTTCACAGCTTTATTAGCCCTCTTTCTTACTGCTACCCCCCCATGAGGTCCTCCAAGCTTCTATAGGGAAAATAAACCTTTCCACCTGTCCACTACCTGTAACAAAAATGGCAGCCATCAGCAAGGGTTTCCTTCCTTCTAAGGAGGGAAACATATTGCATAACAAAAATTCATTAGAATCCTTTCCATATGTTTGTGAAATCAGTGTTTAAGTCTAAATTGGACATGTTTTTATGATCTTATACAGTTGTGTCCAAAATTATTCAACCCCCACTGAAATTGAGTGTTTTGGCCAGTTTGACATTGCTTTTGATCATTCAGTCATCTTGCTTACATTTACATTAAAGAGGCACTTGTAGGTCAGACAAATATAACATAACAGTTATAATGAAATAACCACAAATGTCTTTTCTGTGCTCACAGCATTATCAGTTTTATTCAACCCCCAAGTGACATTCAATCTTAGTACTTAGTACAGCATCCTTTTACAGTTATAACAGCTTTTAAACGTGAAGCATAGCTTGACACAAGTGTCTTGCAGCGATCTACGGGTATCTTCGCCCATTCTTCATGGGCAAAGGCCTCCAGTTCAGTCACATTCTTAGGCTTGCGCACTGCAACTGCTTTCTTTAAGTCCCACCAGAGGTTCTCAATCGGATTTAAGTCTGGTGACTGCGATGGCCACTCCAAAATGTTCCAGCCTTTCCTCTGCAGCCATGCTCTAGTGGACTTGGAGGTATGCTTGGGATCATTGTCCTGTTGAAAGGTCCAACGTCTCCCAAGCCTCAGGTGTGTGACGGACTGCATCACGTTTCCATCCAATATCTCCTGGTACTGAAGAGAATTCATGGTACCTTGCACACGCTGAAGCTTCCCTGTACCTGCAGAAGCAAAACAGCCCCAAAGCATGATTGACCCTCCACCATGCTTCACAGTAGGCAAGGTGTTCTTTTCATCATAGGCCTTGTTCTTCCTCCTCCAAACATAGCGTTGATCCATGGGCCCAAACAGTTCTAATTTTGTTTCATCAGTCCACAGAACACTATCCCACAACTTTTGTGGTTTGTCCACATGGCTTTTGGCATACTGCAGTCGACTCTTCTTATTCTTTGGAGACAGCAAGGGGGTACGCCTGGGAGTTCTGGCACGGAGGCCTTCATTACGCAGTGTGCGTCTTATTGTCTGGGCTGAAACTTCTGTACCCACATCTGACAAATCTTTTCTCAGTTCCTCAGCAGTCACACGGGGACTTCTCTCCACTCTACGCTTCAGGTAGCGCACAGCAGTCGAAGTCAGCATCTTCTTTCTGCCACGACCAGGTAGCGTTTCAACAGTGCCCTTTGCCTTGAATTTGCGAATGATGCTTCCTAAGGTGTCTCTTGGTATGTTTAACATCTTTGCAATCTTCTTATAGCCATTGCCCTTCCTGTGAAGAGAAATCACCTCTTCTCTTGTCTTCCTGGACCATTCTCTTGCCTTCACCATGTTTGTAACCACACCAGTAAATGTCTAGAAGGAGCTGAGTATCACAGTCATTTTAAAGCTGCCTAATTGGTGCTTATTATGCTTGATTGCTGCTCGGTGACATCCACAGGTGTTTTCAATACCTGATGGAAAGCACCTGTATGAACCTCTGTTCTTCAGAGTGGTAGTCTTTAAGGGGTTGAATAATTGTGGCAATGAAGAAACCACATAAGAACCATTTACTACTGTATTACATAAACAATTGATGTCATTTTAGTTGCATTTGGGTAGTTACAACGTCCTTGTAGGATTTGATTCTGAATACAATTCCAAATGTACACTATAGTCCCTAAACCCCTTTACAGCATTGGGGGTTGAATAATTTTGGACACAACTGTAATTGTAACACCCTGCCATGAGACTGCTTGCAGGATTTTAAATTGACACAAAAGTGTCCTGCAGCCCAATTGTACAGACCCTGTTGCAAAGCTTTGTGGAATTGGTAGACTGACTGCAGGACCTTGCTGTTTGACAGCGGGCTAATGAACTACATTTCCCAGAAGAGCTGGTGTGTGGCAGAGCCGAATAAATACAGAACCCGGGACAGGAAGTGAGGGGTGAGAGCTGGAGAACAGGTGTAAAGGAGAAGACCATGCAGGAGACTGAAGGACAAGGCCAGGTTGGGCTGCAGTGTGAGTGAAAGAGGAGTTGCTGACTGCTGACGAGTCTGGTGAGCTGTCCTGCAGGCTGGTGGTCCAGAGTGCAGCTGTCTGGAGTGATCTCTGAAAGAGGAACCGCGGGAAAACTGGGGGCCCCCATCTGCAGAGAGACTATCAACTACCTGACCAATGCCACCAATCTGGTGAGAGAGATCCATTCTCAAGCCATTCAAGTTACCAATGACATTGATCAAGTCTGCTGCTTTCTGCCTAGTTTAACGGACACTGTTCTCAAGCTACACATGTTGAGACCTAGGAGTGCACTGCCGTGCCTTGCCCTTCGCAAGCTAAGCCGCATCATTGCTTTCCCTGTAGTCAGTCCCACATTCACCAAAGACCACTGGAGTCCTGACAGAAGTTAGTCCTTAGAGAAAGGATATTTTTTATCCCTGCCTAAATCTACACTTTACCCAGTGTGTGTTACAGAGGTACCGTCCAAGTCACCTACCACTTAAAAGGGACAGCTCCTTTGTATTCACCCCTTATTCAAGAATTTCTACCTATGCTTTCAGAGGGATTTGAATTCATAAAGTGCACCAACTTGGGCTCCATCAAGCACCCAGAAGATATTATACTGCAGTTTAAAGGGACATTGATCTATTCAATTAAAAGCTCTTTCTCTGCCTCAGAATTGAACCCTGTCACCCGCCTCTGAGAGACCAAAGTGAGCTAGCCGATCTGTTTGGTAGTTTTTCTTGTTCACTTGGGAAAGACAGCTCAATTCTGAATTGCAGGACATCCATAACTGATTGATATTTTACGTGTTTAACCTTTACCTGAAATTACTACAAGCGAAAGCTATTATTTTATGCATAAATGTTTTTTTTCACTGTGCTTATATTTGATCTCAATACAACTAAGATATCCGTTCACTCTAAACTGTCTGTGAGTCTATTTTGAGGTTGCAGCCAGAGGATACCTCTGGCTGGAGGTTTAAGGTGGCGTCTGCAAGGGTTGAGCTTTCAGAGTGGGGTCAGGCAAGACAGAGAACCCAAAAATTACTCAGCAATCCCCGAGGGGGTAGTGCTACATACTAATCAATTGGGTTTTAACAGTATAGTATATTCTGTGCATTACTTGGCACCTCAAATATCCCATATTTGTAAGAAAGTGATTTGGCTTTAGTTAATTTTTGGCGTATTCTCTCTTCCCGTTCCATGCAATTGGAGATGTGGCAGGGGTGTGTTGCTTTGCATACATATTTGTGCTTCAAGGTTTTCTACTTTCCCATTCCAGAATATTCGGAGGTATGGGATAGTATAACCATAGAATTCCATTTCCTTCTTTGACCGCAGTGTCCATGTTTGTACTATGATACAATGCAATGACATTAACCAATGAATAAACAAAAGAATGGCTTATTTTGTATTAGCAAAAGGCTATAAAAAACAATCTCCAATAAAATTCAAAGCAACTAAAGGAAGCAACCTTGTTTGAAGCACTCTTTCTATAAATGTTCCAGAAATAGACTTGTGCTAAGATGAAGAGCCAAGCCATCACCCAGAACAGAGAATTCCTCACAAGGGCCATGTGTCTTCCAGTCCAAAAACTCTGAAGGAGATCACAGCATCAGCCACACAACATTGACCTCTTGTATGTTATCTTTCCTAAATTCCTCATTGAACCAATTTTTGTGGGGTTTTTTTTCCTATTTAAAAGTTTTGTTTTGTTTTTAGAAGCACTCCTTTCCTGTCCATTTCAGCACCCTCGGTTTGAGTCAGAGCATACAGCAGAGAAGGTAAAATCTAAAACAGTGGTGAATATTTACTAAAGCTGGTTCATTCAGAATCTTGTGCACCTGTGCATGGTAGCCAATCAGCTTTATCAATTAAGTGCAGAAGATTCTGCATGAACCAGCATAAGTAAATAAACCCCAGTCTCTCTCAACATTGTCACCCTAGACGGCCCCTTGAATTAATTTTCAGGTCTTAGGGAAAACTTTCTGAAACCAGTTGGTGGTCAGTGAGAAAAATACCCCTTACATTGGTGGCTGACAGGAAAAATGCCCTGAAATCCGGTTCATGCCAATGGCTCTACCAACTGATTATGACCGTGGAACTATGCAGGCATCATCAGGTGAGATGTCATGCAGCCACACCTTTACCACTTGCCTACTGGACACTTTTACCCCCTTCCTGCTCAGGCCAATTTTCAGAGTTGTCGCAATTTAAATGACAATTGCGCAGTCATGCAACATTGTACGTATATGAAATGTTTATCTTTTTTTTCCTATAAATAGAGCTTTCTTTTGTTGCCATTTAATAACCACTGGGTTTTTTTTTTTGCACTATAAAAGGAAAAAAGACCAAAAATTTAGAAAAAAAAAAAAAGGTTTTGTTTCTATTATATAATTTTGCACACAGGTAATTTTTCTACTTCGCTGATGTGCATTGATGAGGCTGCACTGATGGGCACTTTTGGGGCTGCTCTGATCAGTGTAGATGTCTCCTTTGACAGTTGCCAGTTATCGCCAGTACTTTCCTCACGCTTTGACAGCATAGGGAAAGTACTGCCGATAACTGGCAAGTGTATTTACATGATGATCAGCTGTGATTGGTTACAGCTGATCATGTGGTAAAAGGTCACGGTAAATTGGCCTTTTACCGTGTCATGTGATCAGCTATGTCCAAAGGACACAGCGATCACAGAGAATGCTGGGGGGCGCATTCAGGGAAGACCTCATATGACGCCTTCCCAGAACTAGACAAACACGCTGTAGCTGGCATTCGGCTATAGCGTGGTCAAGAAGTGGTTAAAAGAAAAAAAAAGTTTTGCCTTTTAGTTATACTTTTTTTTTTTCTTTTGGATAGCTTGAAGGAGGATTAGAACATTTGCCAGTTTTTATTGCAGATAGTGTCCCTGTATACCTTTATTGCGGTTAGTGTCCCTGTATACCATTATCATAAGTGAAAGTAAATGAAAATCCCAAATTTTGGGTTGACTCCCAGTGGAGTCTTCCAATGGGGACATTAGTCCTGGTGACATGGGGGTACCTAAGGAATTCCCTTAATTTGCAGAGATTTCCTCTCACTTCCTGTATGACTATGGGACTGGAAGTGAAGGGAAATCTGCCCCATAGGACACAGATGGCTGCAATCTGATAGGAGTTATAACCCTCCCATGCTTTGTCCAAGATGCCTTTAGTTCTACCTCAGGAAACCTTTAGTAACCTCAGGAGGAACCCAGAGGTTGAAAATGGCTGCTCTAGACCAACAAGAAAATTCCATTAAAAAGCTTATATTTAAAGTAAATATAAACCATAAATTCAAAAAGTCATATGTTGTAGTCATTGCCCCTCAGTATTGCTCCAATTATTATTTTTAATCCTTCTGTCAGTTTTATAGTTTTACCTGATGATCCTGCCAGATGCATTGGGGTTGATTTACTATAGGCATATTAACCACTTCAAGTCCAGACACTTTCACCCCCTTCCTGTCCAGGCCAATTTTCAGCTTTCAGCGCTATCACACTTTGAATGCCAATTACGCGGTCATGCAACACTGTACCCATATGAATTTTTTTAGCATTTTTTTTGAGCCAGATAAAGCTTTTTTTTGGTGGTATTTATTCACCACTGGGATTTGTTTTTGCTAGATAAATGAAAAAGTTCAAAAATTTTGAATAAAACTTTCTTATAAAATTTTGCAAAAAAATAATATTTCATCATAAATCTTGGCCAAAATTTATTCAGTTATCTTTTTAGTAAAAATAAAAAGCCAAATTAGTTTATAACCAAAAATTATAATTAAACCTTTTTTTTTACATTTTTATATATTTTTTTCTACATATGGTCACCCTAGCAGTACAGTGTCACCATGGTGACAATGTACTACTTGTAGGGGGTGATAAAGATTTTTTTTTTTTTTTACACCGATTGCTTTTACACCCATAAAGGCTGTAAAAGCAATCATTTCCTTTCTCTGGCTGCATTCTTGCAGCCATTGAGAACTACTGTGTAAGCTGTGATTGGTCACAGCTTGTCACATGGTACAAGGCTGTTGTGAATAGCCTTGTACCATGTGACCTCTGTGATCATTCACAGATGTCACACGTAGTAAGCAATGATGTCGAAGTGACATCTTGCTTACTACTCTGCATGTGATTACTGATTAGCCAAGCAGTGATCACATGATCGGGACCTCGCACAGAGGTCCCGTATGACGATCTGTGTTCCACCGTGTCCGGAGGACACAGCGGGCACCGGATCGCAGTGCTGCACACTCCCAGGGAGTGCGCACAGTCCATAATGGCGGGCACCGTTTATGAACGGCAACCCGCCCCTGGACTGCCACCGTCCGGCTGTTTATATACAGCGGCCGGCCGGCAAGTGATCACTTTGCAAGTGGATTTACTTCAGAGCTTAGTAAATGACATGAAGCTCTGTTACAGTTTTTCTTTCTTGCACGTGATTGTGAATGTGGTGAAGCTTCACTTTACAAAGGTTCCCCAAAGATCTGGTGATAATTCCCTTGCAGAATTGCCAAGTGAACAGTCTACTTGCCTTTAGTAAATCATCCCCATTAACTTATATTGTACGTGGCAATAAAGGGGCAACTTGTCAGTGCTGCCTAGAGAATGAGGTCTATGATGCTCTCACCTGAACAACCACATACATCACCAAAAGCAATATAGTAGCCATGCACATTTACAACAGCAGTGCAGTACGGGGGGGGGGGGGAGACAAGCATTTATAACTGGTAAAAAAGCATTTATAACTCAAAATTGCAGAAATTAACCACTTCCCATCTTCCCTATAGCAGAACTACTGCTACAGGGTGGCAGGGCTGCGCAGAATCATGTCTATATACGTGATTTTGGATTTCCGGGTAGGGGGCACGCACACACAAGCTGCCCTATCCACGCCCACCAGTACCTGGTGATTGCCAAGTAACACTGACAGGGGAACAGACCGGCAGGGGCAGACAGACCATTCAAGCACTTGGACACTGCCCGAGGGCCAGGGGTCAGTAGGGGGCCCCATGAAATGCCCCTGGTACCTTTCATTGGCTTTTGTAGGTATGGGCAAGGACACAGGGGCCCCATGATCCTCTATTGCCCGGGGGGCCCCATGAGTTGTCAGTCAGCCCCTGGAGATCAATGTGTAAACACAGGTCTCTCTCCTGCCAGCAGTAACCTATTGCTGTGTATTTCTCTGCTGTGCAGAGAAATACACAGCAGAATGTTTCCTAGTAAAACACACACAGCACACAGTAAACCCTTTGATCACTCCAGATGTTAACCCTGCCCAGTGCCATTAGTACAGTGTCAGTGATTTTGATTAGAACTGATCACTGTATTAGTGTCAATGGGGATGTCGGTAGCCAGTAGTCAGTTCCTCCCCAGTGTCAGAATTGCACAGTCCCGCTATAAGTCACTGATTGCCGCCATTACTAGTATAAAAGAAAAAAAAAATTAATGTATATATACACCGCCATTTGTAGACGCTGGAACTTTCAAGTAAACCAATTTACATGTATTGGGATTTTTTTTTTTAGTAAAGATATATACCAGAATACATTTGGCCTAAATATATGAAGAAATTAGATTTTTTTTTACTGGATATGTTTTATAGCAAAAAGTCAAAAATATTGTTGTTTTTAGAAAATTGTTGGTCTTTTTTGTGTATAGCGCAAAAAATAAAAAAACCACACAGGAGATCAAATACCATCAAAAGAAAGCTCCATTTGTGGGGGAAAAAAAGGACATACATTTAATTTATGTACAAGGTTGCATGAATGCACAATTGTCAGTTAAAATATCTCAGCGCCGTATTGCAAAAAATGGCCTGGTCAGGAAGGGGGGTAAAGTGGCTAAAGAGCAGTAGGATATTTGTCCAACGTTGACTGTAAGTGTGAAGCATCGAATTATAGCGTTATCCAAAACCAAAGAAAAAAAATAAAGAGTTTTGCCTAGAGTGGAGAAAAAGCAGGTTTTTTTCCCCTCAATAAATAGGTGCAAGGACCTCCCCCTTCTGAGTCACTTCTTGTCTCTGCCCCCTCTACCCACCTCCGACCACCATCACTTGTTCCACCCCCTACCCACCTCCCAGTACCGCTCCTTATAGAGAATACAGAACCAAGTATAATTTTGTGGTGCTAATTAATTTGTAATAGATTTAATGATAACAAGAAAAGCAGAAATATAGATCTCCTGCAGCCAGCAGTAATGGACCCCCGCCAGCAGTAATGGACCCCCACCACCAGTAACAATAGATTCCTCCAGCAACAATGGACTCCGAAAACAAAAGACCTGTAGACCCCCAGTAGCTACAACACATTTCCCAGCAGCTACAATCAATAGACTCTCCTACAGCCAGCCATAGACAATAGTCCTCTCCCTCAACAGTAGACCCACCTTCCAGCAACAATTGACCCTACCATGTTTCCCCGAAAATAAGCCAGTGTCTTATATTAAGTTTAGGTAAAAAAAAAAATGCACAAGGGTTTATTTTCAGGTAGGTCTTATTTTTATTGACTTTTATTTATTTTTATGCACTTGGCGACACCCCCTCTGACAATCCCCACAGGATGGATTGGATCTGCGGGTAGAGCATCATGGATCGGAGTCCGATCCATTATCCTCCTGAATCCACAGATCTGATCCATCCTGTGGGGATCGTCGGCTTGCAACCTAACGGATCTCTCCACCAGTTCCACAGAAAGGTACATTTTAAAGTAAGCCCCCCCCTCTCTGCCTTCTCTCTCTCTCTCCCCTCTTTCTGCCATCTCTCTCTCCCCCCCCTCTTTCTGCCCTCTTTCTCCCCCCCTCGCTCTCCCCCATACCTACTACATGAAGCTGCAGTGCTGTCACCAGGATATGGGGATTACATACTTATCTGCTGCATACTCTGCCCGCCCCTCCAGCACTCTGACTTCAGCACCCGTGGCAGGGATGGCAGCCCCTCTGCTGAAACTCCGAGGAGAGGTGTCCGAAGTGCCTGTCTCACTGTTTGTCCCCTCAATGCCTGCTTATTTCAGAAGCGGCACATACAGGGACGGACTGAGCCTCTTATGGGGCCCTGCAGTGACCCCGGGTCCTTGGGCAGTGCCTGAATGGTCAGTCTGCCCCTGGTGGAGGTAGGTCTTATTTACGGGGAGGGCTTATATTAGTGGTAGGCCAAAAAGTACCGCTAGGTCTTACTTTCGGGGAAACACGGTATTAACAATAGAGCCCTTTCAGTGACAATAGATCCCCCAGCACTCCTTGCCATTACAAGCATTCAGTGCCGGAGGTACCGGAACTGCATTCCCTCTGAAAAAAAGCCCTGAGAACACCTCTCAATTTTTTTCACTTTCTGTTTCCCCATTAAGGAGATTCATCTGCTCTGTTTGTCCTCTTTACCATTAGCATTGAAAGTGAAACTAAAAGAAAAAGCCAAATTTTCGGTTGTCTCCAGAAAAGTAATAAAAGGGTAAATCTTCCAATGGTTCTGGTGGCCTGGTGGTCCCCAACGGATTCCCTTAATTTGTATGGATTTCCTCTCACTTCTTGTTTTGGCTACAGGGCAGGAAGGAAAGGGAAATCTTCCCAGTGGGGCATAGATGGCAAAAATTTTACCAACAGGGGGTATAGTCCTCCCTTGCTCTATCCAAAATGAAAAACAAATATGTTGCCTATAGTTCATCTTTTGAAATATATATGAACCTAAATGTTAATGTAGAAGGCTTAGGGAAACAGTACATTGCGTTCATAAAATATAAATGATCTTATTGATCTTTGTAATTGTATAGGTTTTATAGGTGCCTAGAGCTACTTGTAGTTGTACACAGGAAAGTCATATTTGTGCATTAAATGATGGAGGTCTAGTTCTAGTACTATACCAAAATTTTACATTTAAAAGCAGTAGTATAGGAAAAACTTTTTTTTCTCATTTTGGATAGACTATGGGAGAGTCGTAACCCCTGTCAGTTTATTTTTTGCCATTTGTGTCTCGTTGGGGAGATTTACCATCACTTCCTATCCCAAAGCCAAAACAGGAACTGAAATTCCCTGCAAATTAGGGGAATTCCTTAGGGACCCCATGTCACCAGAACCAGTGTCCTAACTGGAAATTTTCCCCTCCATTACTTTTTTAGGGGACAACCCAAAATTTTAGGTTCCTTTCACTTACAATAGTAAAGTTTTGATGTTAGTTATATTTTAATCACTAAAATCTCATACCAATTTTAACATGTTAGTCTAATTTCAGAAGTTTTCAATCCTCAATATCTGCAATTTCCATTAAATATTACCTGGTGATCCAGCCATGAGGGTCCTTGTTTAGGCACCTCCTATTATGGGTTGACAACTGTTTCCCAATTGTGCTTCTGTGTTGTCACCCTGGAAGAAAGTATAGGCAGTCATGACAGACATTGTGCAGGTATGGTCCACTGTTGTCAAGAAGCTGGCCCAGGGCAACAACATGCAGTTAATGCTGGGGTGATTGGCGCTATATAAATACTGTATAATAATAATATATGCAAAGGGTTTGCTCAGCGCTGTACAGTAGCAAGGGGGACAGAACATGAGACAAGACAGTAACAATACAATACACGAGGGGTTTGAGGGCCCTGCTCTTTCGAGCTTACAATCTATATATAATGGAAGTGGCTGAAAGAGATTAGAGGTGATCAGCAGTGCTAAAACTAAGAATTAAAAAAAAAAAAAAAAAAAGACGGTTAATTAGGGACTAAAAGTCATGAAAATGTAGTCTTTGGAGTTTTGCATTTGATGGGTTGCAATACCATGTTCTTCCTACAGTTGGTGCTGTTTTTAGAATGTAATTAAAATTTTCATATCTTGGGGGTTGTAGAATGAAGAATAGGTGCTACTACCCATCCAATGTTCATATCAAGAGTTAGGCAAGTGCGTGATCTACAGTTGCTTGTCTGTTGAAGAGTCAGATGAATGAAATTGATCCACACAACCGCCACTGCTCTAAAATCTTCCTTTTATTCAATCGACCACAGTAAAAACATCACAGGTACAAAAGGTTGATGTGTTTTGGCTTAACAAGCCTTTTCCTAACCTAAGACTAAGGCTTGTTAAGCTGAAACGCGTCAACCTTTGCAAGTAATTTTAGTTCACTCTAAACCCTTCATGGACCTCAGTGCTTTATGAAATACACAACTATTGGATGTGCAGCACCTGTGCTGTGACACAAGACTTAATAATGAAATACAAAACCATTTTATTTTATTGGTTTCATCCTTTGGCCAAATTTGGTCTCTCATTGTTCAACATACAAATACATTTTATTCTCCTTTAATAAAATATATAAAAATAGTGTGCATTCCATAGGGAAACATTGCTCAACAAACAAGATACTCGATAAGGCACAACATTGTGCAGCATTTCCAAAATACTTCTATATATATATTATAAAAATGAAAAGATGCAACCTCTCTGAGGTTGTTAGCTTCTGACACAACACATGGAGATCTTGTTTCCATGAATTCTACCCATAAAATAGAACTGGGTTTACAGTTGGGAACTGGAGGCACTCGTCCATTGGGATTTCCAATAAAATATGGAAACTCTCTATTTGACTAATTAAGCCTCTATTAAGTCTCTTGCTCTTATAGTAATTATTGTATTTTATCATAACACAATATCAGATGTCATTGGTAGATTTTGCAAAGAGTGAAACCTGTAACTGCAGATGTCTCACTGGAGCAAAACAGGGAGCTAAGGAGTATCCCATCAAAGCCAGTATACAGAAGATACACAAAGCAATAGTGAAAATCCACCTTTTTCAGGAATTTTCCTTTAAACGTAAAGGATAAGTTCACCTTTTAACAAAAAATAATAAAAGCACTTTTTTGCAGGTAAAAAAAATGTACATTTATTATTTTTTGTTTCTGGAGTCTGTAAAGCATTGCACCAGTGATCAGGAGATTGCTGGTGCCATGCAGGTCTCTCCCTGACCGGTCAGTATATTTGCTTGCTCGTACATCCCATACAGGAAAGCAGATACTAGGAGTTGTGGAGCGCTGTGGTATTTCATTGAAAACTACAAGCCGACAGCTGCAAAGTTTTTACATACACGGAATACTGTGAATGAGTGCCACGGCCGGGTGGGCGGAGCCCCGCAAGCCGCTTTTTTTAAATTGTGACAGCTAACGGAGAGGAGAAGATCAGGGATCGAGGGGAGGGGGGTGCAGAAGCCGGTTCAATCGTAACATGCTACATGTTACACCCATGTTGAGGGTGTAACATGTATTATGTTATGAAAGGTGAACTTGTCTTTTAATGCAAACTTGAAGCCGAACTCTGGGGAAAATGTATCAAATGGGCCCCCAGCCGGACTAAATAAAAAAAGAAAAGCAGCTTTTGCTTTTCCCAACAGTAATTTTAATTCCCCTACAGTAATTTATTTTCCCCACTGAATGTCCTGTCTTCCAGGCTGAATAACGCCCAGCATGATTCAACTCGGATGATTGAGGACATACTGTAAGTACAGGGCACTGTGGATCTCTAAATAGAGCATCAACATGTACCCTGCACAAGGTTGTAAAGGCAAAGAGAAATTCTGAAGTCCTCATGTCACCGGCACTCTCGGCTTCATTAAGGACTGCCCACCATTAAGGAAGAGGCAAACAGGATCCTGCATCACCTGACCAGCCTAAAGTCATGTGAATAGCTTAAAGAAAATTGAAAAATCGGTAAGTATGAGATTAAAAAAAAAAAAAAAAGCATAACACACAGGGGAGTGAAGGTCACAGTTGGGCTTTAAAGAGGATCGTGATTAAAAGATAAAGGATTCCCAGAGCAATATAAATTAGATAAAGTGACAAAGAAAAGTCTTTGCATTGCTTTTTAGCTGAGGTCTCATTCACACCAGGCTGTTGCTGAAAAGTGCACATTACCACAACATGCAATAATAAATGTTACATACCGTGGTGTGCTGTGTACTATTTCTTGTGAATAGCATATAATAGTGAATAACAATGTCATGTTTCATACTGATATCTGTATTAATTGGCATTGAGTGTCCATTTTTGAATGCCAAGGTTCCGGGACTGTCACTGAAGAAGAGCTTCAGTCTCAAAACCCACTGGACATAGGAACTACACTATCTGGACTGTGACCAATTCCCCAGCCTATTCTATATTTAAGGGGTTCTATATTACATCATATGGTCAACTGGCTCTCTTTTGGTTATTGTTCACATCTTAATTATGAGCCTGTTTGTGTTTTTAGCTTAATACATATTGAATAAAGTAGTTTTTTTTTTGTTTTTTTTAAATTTGTGTGTTTTTCTCCTTCAACATCCCTGCCACGCACCATTTTTTGATCTACATTTCCTCTGGGATGGGCGTTGACTGATCTCCAGTCACACCATTTCACATTTGAGTCTTTAAATAGCACCCAAATGGACCTTCACAACATATATGCCCTGCAACACACCACAGGACAGAACAAGGCACGGTGTCCTGTGTGATGCACTTCACTGCGTTAAAATGTAAACAGCACCTATGTTATAGTGCGTTTGGGTGCCTAACGCAGTGTACTGCAACAGCATCAACTCAAGAAAATGTGTGTTGTGTTGTGAATGGGACCTAAAACCTCCAACTCAACCATCTGATAAAGGATAAGTTACTACTGAGATGACTTGTAAAGTTATGTAAATATAGGGCTTCTTTTAGCCTTGTATCAGCAGAGATAAAATGCTAAACCTAAGAAAGATACTAGAGCTCCACTTGCTGGCTTTAGAGAATATGTAAACCTAATGTTTCATATATCTGATATGTACCTGTTGCACCATGTACCTGTATGAAAAATTATCCTGGTCTGTTTGTATTGCTTCCTTTGTGCGAAATTCCCGGTGTTCCTGCCAGTCCCTCTGAAGTCCTATTTTATTTATTTTAATAAAACTGACCACCCTGGGCATAAGAGCACAGTGTAGTCAGTTCTCTAACTGTACTGAGAACTCTGCCTGCTTTCCACCACTGATCAGACTTCTGCTGACATGCCCCCCTTGCACAGCCATTCTCTGGGAAGATCAGTGTACTGCTGCTGCTTCTCCTCCCTGAGCTCTGTAAGATCCTTATGTCGCTGGGAACAGAGGGTATGTGATCACTTACAGTATGAAAAAGAGAATAAAAAAGGTATTTATAATTTTTGTTTATAGGTTTACACAATTGTTTTACCTTCTCTATTTTAAACTGAATGGGTTGTTGTAGAAGGTGAGGGTTTACATACATGCTAAAGAAAATCTGTAGAAAACCACTATAGATGCTCTTACAAAATAAAAGCTTTTGAAACACTTGGTTTCTTCGCCATATTGACAAACTGATGATTTGCAAATATGCCCTGAAAAGTATTCCAACAGCTTGAAGATTTATGTAAAAGCCATTGGCTATGCAGTGTTCATTGTGCAGGGGAATTCCCATTTCTCATAAACTGCTGTAGTCAGTACAAAAGCAAATGATGGCATTGAATATCCACAGCGGACCCTACTTGAGGAATCGAGCTGTGCAATAATCTCCCATTCATTATGACCACATCACTAGACATTGAAGCCTCCAAGGAGGTAGGAAATCAGCAAGTGATTGAAGTGCCTAGTGAAAGATGAAGAGTTTTATGGTGTCAGTGGAGATGGCCTATAAACAAATGTTCATAGCAGGGTCTGGTTTGGTCTGATCACCACAGATGTTCATCAGGAAAGAGAAGGCCTACCACTATGCTGCCTATCAAGTCTCATCATAAGACTGGAATCACTTGTTTCCGAGCCCCTTTACAGTTGGACAGGTTGAACAGACAAACTCATCACTGATACTAATTACCAGTCAGCCAGGTTGGGAGTGTTTTGCAAGTGTGCCCATAATATTTTGCCTAAAGGTCCCAACAATGTAAACCCAGTTCTGCTCATAACACCATACATCAGATATGGGCAGCATGCAGTTCCTTCAACTAATGAGAAATTACAAGTCCTGCTAACTGGAAGGGCTTGCTCAGTCTTGTAGCCCCTGAAGAGCTGAAGGGTGAAGTGCCTCCCACACCTACCACTTGTGAGCCAAACTACTGAAGGATTTCATCCCTGAGGTGTCAGTTGTAAATGCTGCCAAACAAAGGAAGATTTCAAACACCTATTAAATAGCACAGATAATCACCATGATGATTTTTTGTTTGTAGGAAACATCAAGAGTCCTTCCATACCCCCCTCCAACCCCCAAAAAATGCCCATATGTTAGCAAGAAGCTCTTGCATTGCATTGTCCATGCTGGTTGAGTTTTCCAAGTCTCTTGCTTTGTTTCAGAACTCAGAGTGTCATCAAGGACCAGCCTCAAGCATTATTACAGTCTCAGAAGAGTCTCACAAAGTGTTTGTCACTGCTCCTAGCTAATAGCAAGGAGTAAGGTTGCCCTCATTCTCATATCCTGAGGGTCATAGTATTGAGGAACTGCAAAGTTCATAAATAATGAATTTCCGTGCACTTCCTGACAAAGTCTCTCATAAACACAAGCTTTTCATTGTTCACCAAAGTGTGCAGTTGGCACAAAAACCTTCCTAATAATAGCGGTTCAGGCTCCTTGTCCCTGGGATGTCCGGTTGGCCGTTCATCCAGATCTCCCGGATAATACGTTCCCTCTCTTCGAGCCTTTGTGCCCTCTCCAGTTCCTCAGCAGAGGTGAAAACATTCATGTTTAAAGTCCTCTCAAAGCGCCGATGCCTTCTGGCAGACAGGTCAGATGTGGTGTCCGAGTCATCATCGCTATCGCTGCTGTCACTGTCACTCTCCTGCTTCTTGGGAGTCTTCTTCACTGTGGACCTTTTACAGTCGGTCTGACAGGATATCCTCATTACTAGAGCCACGAGTGTCAAAATGAGACCAATGCACACTCCAGATACAAAATACAAAGCTGCTCTTTCTGGGTTTTCTGCAAACAAGTAGATAGAAAGAATGTGTCAAAAAAGGAAAAAGCAAAGTTACCATTTGAATTAAGGACTGCTTAGATTCATTGCTCTGTTACATTGAAGCAAAATATGAATTAAAGAGCACAAATACATAAATCTAGATATGCTTTCCTTTGCACACGTAGAGCAAAGTATAGGAGCCATGTAGGCTAAACCCAAAAAAACCAAGAACAAAATGTAATGAATTGCACTTTACCATTCCCTAGATTTGGTGACTGCATTAGTTTTCTTTTTTCAGGTTATGTACATTTTTGACAAGTACATAAAAGTACTTGTTGATCCTGATTGAAATCCTTGTAACTTCCTGTGTGCTGAACTGAAATGTCAAATAATGTTATCAGCTTTCCACGTTTTCTTCTGTAAATTAAAAAAAAAAAAAAAAAAAAGAAAAAGCCTTACCTATGATAAAGGAAATGGGAAGAAGGGGTGGCGTTTGTAGTCCAGTTCAGGAGAGCAACCTAGGGTGACAACTCAACTCACACTCACCACAATGTCTATAGAGGAGCAGTCACCCTAGGACAGGAAAAGGTTTCACCAGGTAAATAAAGGAAAGAAAAACATTAAAGAATGCCACCACATCTAAGGACCAGTAAGCTGCAATATACTGTATATATGTTTTTGAGTTGATATGCTTTAACACACACCCCCCCCCTCCTTTTCCCTCCAGCATATGTAGCCAACTTTCCTCACTACAGTGCCATTTTGTTTGGCCTCCAGAACAGAGGTAAAATACCCATCACTTCCAGGTATGCATTTGCTCATGACTCACTACCCTAGTGTTGTCACTTGGGGCTCGGAAAGATGTCCATAGTCTTCAACTGTTTTGGAACTTTCATTGACTGGTCTTAGACTCCAGTGCTGCTGCTCTGTTTGGCTTCCATCTAAAGCCAAAATATTTTATTAGTTTTGGATTGAGCCTTAGCTGTCCTGGAAAAAAGTATCCTGATTAGCAATGGGGACATGGAAAACAACCGTCTAAAATTTCTCCAAATTTTGGAGGGATTTTTTCCCCACTTCCTGTTGCATCTCTGTGTCTCATTGGGGAGATTTCCCTTCACTTCTTGCCACAGAGAGCAGAAGAAGAAAAAAAAAAAAAAGACATGGGTTTCAACCATTCTCTACTCTAACACTTTCTATTTTTGTTGTTGATATACTTTCAAATATACATTGCTTGGATTACAGGAGCTCTTCAAACCTTGTGCCTACAAAGAAAATAGTGTTACTACTTTGGGAACAGTGCCAAGAGGTCCCCTGAGACTTAGTTCTAGATTTACAGCAATTCAGTTGAAAACACAAAAGTCTCTTCTAAAAGCCTGGAGAAAATATAGCCTCAACCGGTTTTGTCTTAGTATTTGACGTATCTGATTGTGTCACTTGCATCCCGTCCATTCCAAAGAATGAAACTTAATCCCAAACAACATATATTCGCTTAGAGGAACTACGCTGGCTCCATGCCCAGACCACCAAAAATTAATTCCAGTGCGATCAAGGTTTGATTTATCATTTACATTTTACTGTGTTCCTCGCTTTTCTCTACAGCATCTCAGTGATCTAGCCTTTCCTGTGCTGCAGCCGTCTAGCAAACAGCCTGAGAACAGATTAGACGACAAATGGAGCACTTGGGAACTTCATAAAGTGAACTTCAGTACACAACGTCCTGTCGTGTAATATTAAAACTAGGAGTAAAATGGAATACAGACCCCATAGGAAGACGTGTAATCGAAGATAACAGGGACGATTGTTTCCTACGTTTCTCTTGCCCTGCATCTGAAATTTAAGAAATCCTTATTTTACAGCTTGCCATTAGATCTGGGACAAACAAAATCTAATCTTCTCTGGGCCTAATTTATAAAAGGTTCAATTCCAAGTTTTCATATTTTTACTTTTTTTTTTACTGTATTGAACTTTTTTCTAAATTTGTTGGTCTCTATTTTATGACTGTCTGCAACTTTTGTGCAGAGCCTTCAATCTTGCTAAAGTACTGTAAGGAGAGTTGGGCTTTTGAGATCTCTTTTCGAAACACGTAAATGGGATCAGATTTATCTGTCAAAGGATGTATAAAATACAGAGCTGTATAAATCTGTGCCATTAACGGTTTGCTCATACCACCTGCATCGATCTGCAGCTACATCACTAACCTGGTCTCAAAATACCAACCAAACCACTCTACATGGTCCATACAAGACCTCCTGCTTTCTAGCTCCCTTGTCACCTCCTCCCATTCTCATCTCCAGGACTTCTTCAGAGCCTCTCCCTTCTTCTGGAATGCCTTACCCCAGTTTGTCAGACTATCTACTACTCTATTCCCCTTTACGCAAAGGCTATTCTGCTTGTAACTAATACGGTCTTTTTCCTTTCTCCATCAGCTCCCCCACAGTTTATTACCTTTTGTATCACTTGACTCTCCCTCTTAGATTGTAAGCTCCAACAAGCAGGGTCCTCGGATTCCTCTTGTATCAAATTGTATTGTAACTGTAATGTCTGCCTTCATTTTGTAAAGAGCTGTGCAAACTATCCTGTAGAGTAATCTGTACAGATCAACAAAGACTCGGTGCCAAGGCACAGAGAAAACAATTGTTTTCTATGTGCCATGTTCATACCACAATGCTGTGGTGAGGTGCTCTGCATAAAAATGCTGATATGCTGCATTTATTCAGTGCAACTCACCAGACCATGTCACTTGAATTATTTTTTCTGAAGAAGCCCAAATCACAGGGTATACCGCATATAGGAGGCAGGAGCTGAGCCCTTGACGTCACCCCACGGCTAGCTTGGATTATTATATGGAGAGCTATGACCATTAGAAACATTAAGAGTCTTGCTGTTTTTATAGTCTTTGTGGGCACAAATAAAGGTAAAAATAGAGAGCACTATGGTTCTGCTTTCTTGTTTTATAGTACCCATATTGTGTGATGTCTGCATATTGGATGTGGGAGATTACTTTGAATCTAACCAAGAGGAGGATCAGTGAAGGAGGTTTCCCATTGAATACAGTTGATGCATTTACTGGAAAGTGTAATGAACGAGTTATGACCTGTTTATGAGGTCTAAGAAGGAGGTGAGCATGTTTTTCACCTGTTTGGCGGAGGCACATACGGCATGTAATGAATACTGATGATTTTTGAATCACCAATTGGAAAGTGGTGCTTAAAAAGGAGAAGTACAGCCAAAGCTCTTTTGGCTGTACTTCTGTGGACCACAGGAGTGCAGTTCGTTCTGCACTCATGTGACCCATTTTCAGCTGGCTGAAGCCTGCTGTCGGTTGAAGTCACTCAGCCGGTCCAGGCTGGTGAAAGATCCTGACTTCAAAGTCGGGATCCACCCCAGAGTCTGGAGTGGCACCTTGCTCGGCCTCTCATCGAGCCGCTGAGAGCCTGAGCCAGCCACTCACTCCCCCTCCATAGCCCAGCGCTCCAGTGAGCATGGGGAGCAGACCAGACAGGAGTGACTGACAGTCATCGCTCTCTGCTCAGGGAGGCTGTGAGAGCTCCATTAAGCCGGTGGGGGACAGATGCTACATTGGACCAATGCTGTATCCACTTTAGGTAAGTATGACAAATAAAATTGTGTTGATGGGGGAATCAAGCAGTCAGCGCTGTAGGAGACATTCCCCCATCAATACTATTGTGTTTTGCCAGTGGGGGGGCTCGGGGTCCCTTCACAGCAGGCAGACAATGGTTACTGCTAGCAGCAGTAATCGAATATCAAATAATCCAACGGGCTGGTTGTACCCAAGTTAGTGGATCGACTTGGGTGCAATAAGCCTGCCAGATTAGAATGTTTGGGGACCCCTGCTAAAGAGGATCTATAGAGGAATGTTGAACAGCCTCTGGTCATTTTGGGAAAAGTGGAGATAAACAACCTACAAGAAAATCACTTCTAGCTCAAACTGAGGTTATTGGAGACATCACTGGGAACTCCACTTTGAAAACAGATGTTTTTTCATGTTGCCTTTACTAAGCACTGGTAGACTCATCCATTGGTTTGCTAAACACAAGGACAGTGGTAAAATGGGCTAAAAGACACTGGTGTGTCTGGGGTCTTAGCTATGAGTTCATTCAGTATATTATTTATCTTGGACTAAACAAGAGGACATGACATTCAAGAAAACCATTTTAGGATGCATTGAGGGTCAAACAGGCAGAAGACCATATTTATTTCCACAAGTGATGTGAAATATGGCTTTGATGAAACCAACCAAAGATTTTGCTATCTTTACGAGAAGAAAGCAGACTGAAGTTCAGCAAAACGTGTTGAAGCTTTAGAAGGGTTTATAGAGAGATGTAAGTAAACACAGATGTGTTTTATGTAGTGTAAAACTGGCCAGCAAACAGTTCCAGGAGTAATTCAAGTAAAATTTGGGTTGTGTCATCTTCATTATTTATCGCATTAGTGCTAAACCAAGTATGAAAACTTAAAGCTGAACTTTGGTCAGGTTATAAAATATATGGTTTTTAGAAGCCTCCTTTCTAGTACAGTATGGTTCTAATGCCCATTTAGTCCAGTGTGATGCAACACATAGGAACGCTTACCTTATTCCTCTCTTCCCCAGGAGTGACTTTGTGGCACTGGTCATGAATACCAGAACTGGAGGGGAGGAAGCCTGAGGGACTGAGAAATTAGGTAAGTAATGTATGACATGCCCCTAGACTAAATAAGCATTAGAGCCTTGCGTCAAAAACATAATAATCTGACCGGCTTTAATATCTGTAAAAGAGCTGCTAATGAAGTTAGATATTTGACATTTAACTTTGGATGGTAAAACACAAACAGAACATTTTGGAAGTCACTAAATAAGACATTTTGAGTCTGACATCCCTGATCTTCTAATATCTACTCATCTACTACCTAGTCCTTACTCATGTGATGCATACATCTAAATTAAATTAAAGTACATGTAAACCCAATCACTAAAATCTTATCTAAGTCTTTAACATGGCAATGTAATTTAAAGCATAATTTAAAATATTTTTAAATCTGCTGTTTTTATTAACCCCTTGACAATAGCAACAGGCATATATGCCTAGAACTGTGAATAGGTGGTCATTGAAAATAATTAAAAGGTGTAAAAATAGTAATTTAAAAAATTACAATTATTTATGATACACCATGTTTAACACACTAAATTCATTTATGGTTTACATGTGCTTTAAAGCTTACGTTTAAGGGCCCATTCACACTAGAACGCGGTGCGGGAAACCCGCGTTCTGTGCCACTTTCTTGCACAACATTCAATTTGCACTGCCCTTGCGATCTGCAGCAGGTATCAGTGCAAAGTTAAAGTGTTACTAAGCCCACAACAGTAAAATCAGTCTGTATATGCAGTAAAGCATGCTTGTTATACTCACTGTGGAACCTAAGGGGTTAATCCTTTGCATTGTGTAAAAAGGCCATTTGATCCTGTCTTCTCTGCTCCTCCTCTTGTTCAAATATCCACTTATGTCCTGATGAGACAGACTGAACCCCTAGCCATTCTGCACATGCTCTAGTGATATTTTTATTTTCTTGGGAGAGTGCATGTAATCAGCACAGTCCAGACAGAGGTCAGGGGTTCTGCATCCTCCTAGAGCAGAAAGAAAACTCCTCTTCCAAACTTCAACCAGTACTCTGCTGAACACTGATAGAAGTCACAAGACTTCTAACTGCTGATGAGAAAAGGTATTTAGCAGTTTATATTTACTACAATAATCGCATTTTCATGTTCTGTGTACTGAGACTAGATATAGTGAATGCAGGGTCCTGGGTTTAGTAACACTTTAATGACACCCTACGTAGTGCAATCGTCAGCAAGGGATCGCATGGTTGCAGTGTGTTCAAAAGTAGTGCATGCACTACTTTTGGTACAGGGCTGTGCAATTTTAGCCCATTCAAATAGAATGGGCTGAAATCGCACTGCACAGAACTGTATGTGAATCTCTCAGGAACAGCAGCATGACTCGCATGCAGTTCCTAGTGTGAACCAGCCCTTAATCAGCTACATACAGTACATTTCAGGGGCTTCAAACAAAAAGGTGTTTGAAATATTATGGTTTATAATCAACGATGACCAGTGTGATTGTAAAAAAGAAAGGAAACATCATAAAAAAGAAATAGGGAATAGTGAATACTCCAATGAAGAAACAAAATGGAAGGTATAACAAATGAAAATGTATAAGTCCTCTAAATATCATAATAATCCCAAAAATAGTGATGTGATCAAATCAACAAAATGTAGTGACTTCTGTGACTTCTGCACTGCACCTCCACCATAATGCACTCACCAGACGTAAGTAGCAAGCAAGCAAGCAAGCCTAGAGAGGAATGACACTAAGGGGTGTTCCTGCTTGTTCCTCCTGCCGGTGACCCAGTTGAAGGTGGAATCTCTCCAGAAGCCAATGATACACCAAATGATCAAAAGTAGAGTAGCCAAGTCTCCATCTCCAGCCCACGGTGAACCAAGGAAAGGGATTCCTCCTAGAGGGCAAGCTCATAGACCGAGCCTGGAGACAGTATCATATAGTGTAGTATGTTTTATTAAAAAGATAGCAACCACATGGGCCATAAAATCATCAATGGATAAAAAGCACTTACAAAGATGGCCGCCGGACCATCACGTGGACGCGGCGGCGTGACGTCAGCACGTAGCCTCCTCCCTATTTCCCGATTTCTTTTTTATGATGTGTCCTTTCTTTTTTACAATCACACTGGTCATCGTTGATTAGAACACACATTTGTATTAGCGCTGCACATTGATATTATAGTGTTTTGTTGGAGACAGAGGCTTTGCTAGCTGCTTTACTTTTTTGTCTTGCGCTCACCATTTATTCCTTGATTATAAATCTTATGGTTTGTTTTCTATAGAAAGTAGCCCCAGCCTGAGTTGAAAAGCCTGTCCCCTGCCAAATGCTGTAGAGAAGGACATTTGCTTTCTGTGAGGAAGCTCTGGTCTGTCTGCAGAGGTCCACCGCATCCTTTGCTGATTCAGAGCTAGAGCTCTCTAATGAGCAGTGAGCATAAGCTTTGCAGACAACATTAGAGGTCCGACTCCGCAAGGGGCGCCCGACTTCTGCAAAGAGGCCACTGCTGCCACACCCAGAGCATAGGTCCTTTTCTGCAGAATGCAAGCAGGGGACGGGCTTTTCTGCTCACGATGTGGCTGTTTGCATCAGCGAAATACTTTACAGGAGCACCAAAATAAAAGGTGTTCAAAATCGTAGTTTTCTTTAGCAAACGGAAAGTTCAATTGGGTTTTAAATCTCATCGTTGTTTATTCCTTCTAGCTATACATGGCTATATGCCTGAAGTACAACTCCTGTATGTAGTTATTTATGGTGGGTCAGATTTTGGTGGTCTTTGGATGCCAACAGAAGCTAACTAACATGGTGAAAGAGAGCCTAGAGAATGAAAGCCTATTTATACCAGAAAAATGTCAGGGACAAGAGTGGTGAGGTCTTCAGGTGACATTAGTTACAACATGACAGTCTATGGCAGTCATACTATACTTTCATGTTCGGGCGCCCACCCAACAGCTGCTGATCTGGGGTCACTGCTTGGGGCTTGTAACATGGAAATAAATACATCCAGCAAGTCCAGCTAGTAAATGGGGTTTTGCTGCTCGTGAAGGAATGCCGGAGTATTTATGGGTGGGAGACAGCTGTGCACAGCGTCTTATACAGAACAGTAATAGAGCAGCAGGTGCAGGAGCTTTGATTAGCAATGCCAAAAGTGCACATGGCCGTTATTTCATGATTATTTTTTATTGCTGGCAAAGGCATGGTTTAAGAAATTTCTTTTTTACCATCTATTGTTGCTGTATTGTCTCCCTTTATATTGTAAAGTGCTGAGCAAACTATTGGCGCTATATAAATCCTGTATAAGGGCTCATGTACACTGCAGCTGATAAATGGACGATCAGGAGCTGTTCAGCGTTTTCTTCAGCAGCCCCTGAACTCTCCCTAATGTCTTCCTATGTGTCCATCTACACATCGTCGTTTACAAGCAGTTGGGTTTACAGTCTTTTTTTTTTGGAACGCACCAAACTTGCGTTCAGGAGTAGATTTTACCGGCATTTCAAACACTTGTAAACTTGGTTAACCACCTTTATAGGCATTTGCGTTTAGAAGCGTTTTTTTAACTGTTCCATATCCAGATGCTGTCCAGAGCCGTTTTTCATCATCAGAGATGCATGCAAAGTGTTTTCCATGTATTCAAATGGACCCGGTACACCAACGCAGTCAGTTCCAGGTTTCACGTGAAGGAAAAAATGGTAGAACGTGCCGCATTATGCTCATGATGGGATCCATAGTGAATACAACCAGAAAAGACAGGTCATCTCAACACATACTGCTCTCTCTGCTTCTGCTCCCTCTATTTCTCTCAAAATATCTGAAATTGTTAATTATTTACTATTTTTCAGTGCATTCTGGACATTTGAGAAGGTCTCCTGAGGCTCTCTTTTAAAAACGCTTCAAAACGCAAGCGCGCATAAATGCAGCTAAACTGACTTTTTTTAACCTACGTTTTCCAGCAGTCAGATTATTATTATTAGGGCTCATGTACATGGGGCATTTGGAAAGCTCTTATGAATGATAGAAAAAAAGAAACAAAATCAGATAGTTTCCATCTGCAGGATATGCCAGCATGCCTTGGCACAAGGAAAGAGAAAAGGTTGATTTTCAGGGTATAATCTAAGGAAATGTGTGCACACTCCACTGTCGTGTGGATTTATTGGCCAAAATTAGCAAACATGTATCACAACAGAAGCACAAAAATGAGGATCCAACAAGGGGAAAAGCTGACACGTTTCACGCTCCGTAGCGCTTATTCATAGGTTATAAGTGCTACAGAGCATGAAACATGTCAACTTTTCTCCTTGTATCACAACAGAAGCACACAAATAAGGATCCAACAAGGAGAAAAGCTGACACATTTCACGCTCTGTAGCACTTATTCATATGTTATAAGTGCTACGGAGCGTGAAACGCATCAACTTTTCTCCTTACTGTATCATCATTTGTGTGCTTATGTTGTGATACATGTTCACTAATTTTGTCTAATAAATCCACACATCTCAGTGGAGTGTGCAGCCATTTCCTTTGATTTTCTGCTGTTTCCGGGGGCAAGCACCTCTGTGTATGGAGTGTTGGACGAATCCTGCTGCATAAAGGTGGAGCGGTGTTTTCTTTTTTGTAGATTATACCCTGCAATATCTGAATCCTAGGCACATGCATCACTTGCTAGCTGTTGCCCTGCTGCCACCACCAAAAAAAATTAAATTGTGAAAAAAAAAAAAAAAAAAACACAAAATGGACTGACTCCCATAAAGGAACATCGTTACTTTCCCTTATAATCATCATTATTTATATAATATGCTCGAATAGGAATTTAAAGCCAAATTCTGGGCTGGAAAAAAATGATCTTGCAGTCTTGCCCTTTACTGTAAGAGTTAAATGTGTAAAGCTAGCCATACAGGGAGCCAATTTCATCTGGCTTCTAATGAATCAGTTCAGATTCACTCAGTTAGGCTACGTTGACACTAGCGTTGTGTGCAGGCGGCAGAAAGGCGTTTGGGAAGCGTTTTTATCGCTTCCCAAACGCCTCGGACACATTGCAGCACATGGTGCTGTTCTAACGGCAGCGTTAGCATCGCGGCAAAACGTATGCCTCTGTTTGAATCAGGTGTTGAAGCCTCCTATTCTAGTCTATGGTGCCACTCCGCAAACGCCCGGCCGGCGGTTGCGACGCAGTTGCGGGGCATTTGCGGAGCGGTAACACCATTCAAACTTCATTATAGGCATTTGTAGGGCATTTTTAACGCTCGGCAAACGCCTAGCAACCGCCGCTGAAAAAACGCTCCGCAAACGCCGGACCAACACTTGCCAAACGCTATAGGGGCGTTTGGCAAGAGTTGGTAAAACAGTCAAGTGTGAACGAGCACTTAGTGGCCCTGTCAGCCCCCTCCCACACTACATCTCGCAAACTGAAAAATCAAAGGCTTCAGGTGGAAAATTTTTGGCTGACCAGCGTCTGCATCCAATCAGATGCAGACAATGTTCAGGTATTTTGACAGCCGGCAGTCAATATACAGCAGCCAAAGTGGAAGATTTGTCATTCCAAGCTACAATTTACTAGATGTGTATAGGAAAAAAAAAAAAACTGTAAAATTTTGAACACCTTTAATTTTGATACTCCTGGAAAGTATTTAGTTGATGTAAATGGATAGTTCAACTGGGTTTTAAATCTGATTGTTTACTCCTTCTAGCTATACGTAACTGCATAGAGCAGTGTAGCGATTTATGGTGGGTCAGATTTTGTTTAGCCCACAGACTGAAATGCAAAGTATAAGGAGTAGTACTTTCCTTACTCCTGGCTCCCACTGGGTCCTTCTAGCTGTGCAACTGAGCCCTACAGCCTCCTCCCTAAGCATGCTTGCAGTCGCAGGTTTGCCCCACCACATACTATGCAGGGTCAATAGCCCTGCATTATACATGACAACCCAGAGGGAATGCCCAGAGCTCTAAGAGGGAGAGGACAGTGCTGGAGCCTACTGGAATGGTAAATCAGGCTAAGCAATACTGCTTGTTCCTCTACTCCTAGACATACGGAGCATTTGACCTGTGTAGTGCAGGATGTGTTTTTCTTACAATCACCATTCCTCCCGTGTTTACTAGGCTTAAGTCCGGTGCGTTAGCCAAATTTGAAAACTAGATGGTGGCACCAGCAGTGGTTTCCAGCCTGGGTCTACGTAAGCCTTTCCAGGAAGAGAATATACATCATGTAAGGTCAGCAGACCACTTTCTATGGACAAGCAGGGGCGCTCAGCCTTTTCAAGAGTGAGGGCCACTTAAGTGATTTGGTAACCGGTCGCGGGTAACAATGAAGTGAAATGGTTCAGAATTTTACTTTTTTTTTTATTTTGAATAGCAGAATGAACATTTTCCTCCTAAAGCCGCTGAATGCCGGTGGGAGGAAGGAGGAGGAGAAGCCGGCTTTCAGTGGTTGCAGGAGGAGAATGTGGAGGATCAGTTTCTTTATATGCCGCCCCTGCCACCCCACCTTGTCCAAGTGTAAAACAAAATGTGACAGGGAGGCCTCACAGGCCCCCTGAAGCACGGGGCGGGGGTTGCTACACCAGTGGTTGAAAGGGGGGGGGTGTAAAAACACATCTCAACTATGGGGTTTTACCCCCCCCCAACCGCAAATGAGCTCATACTGTCCTAAGCCCTCTATAAAGCAGCTTTCACACTGGTGTGCTGAGATTTACCTGCATCACGGGTGCAGTGCACCTGTGGCTTTCCTGCGGATTAGCTGCACTTTGCCATAGACTTTTATTATATTCTGCAGGTTTGGTGCACTTTCTGAAAGCACACCATAATTCCTGCATTCACCAAAGTGCACCAAACCCACAGGATATAATAGAAGTCTATGGCAAAGTGCAGCTAATCCGCAGGAAAGCCACGGGTGCACTGTACTGCATCCATGGATCAGTGTGAATGCAGCCTAATAGTTGTTAACCCTTTAATAGGTGCCAATATGCCAACTGCAAAAGCTCAATGTATTTGTTTAACACACTGACATTCTCCTCCTCCAGCTTCTGCTGTCCTTGCTCTCCAAGATGTTAAAAAGGTCCCAGGCAAAGTGCACGTGGTATTACTCTGCCTGGGACAGGAGCCGGCCCTACAGAGGAAGCATCAGCTTATGCGGCTCCTGCTCCCTCCACCTGCTTTCTCTGCTGCAAGGGCCAGCATAGTGCATTCGGATTCTTCAGGATGGCGGATCGGCAAGCCCAGATCCCGATCATCAGGTTACCGACCCCAGGTATGCGCTTCCCTGGTTTGAGATCGTGGGCCACATCAGAGGGCCATGGGTTGAGCACTCCTGTTGTAGAAGCAGGGTCATTTCAACAACAAGAAAAAATATATTTAGTGTAAATAATAAAGTTTTAGGCTTAAAACGGAGCTTCACCGAAAAGGGTAAGTTCCGCTTTAAGTCTTTGTCCCGCGCTCCACATTAAGGATTGACACCTTTGAGGAGTGGGTACCCAAATTTGACAGGTACCCATTCCCACTTCCACTGTGATTGCATAGGCGATCGGAAACAGAAGTCGTCATCCTCCCCCCTCCCTCCTTGTAGACTTCTGGGACATGTGACAGGTCCCAGAAGACTACGGGGCCATTAACAAAGCGCAGCAGCTACAGTATTTGTAGCTGCTGACTTTTTTTTTTCAGGTGGAACTCCACTTTAAGGTTTAAAGCGATTCTAGAGGTTGTTTTTTTTTTTTGGGGGGGGGGGGGGGAGAATAACAAACATGTCTATATTTACCTGCTGTGTGCAGTGGTTTTGCACAGAGTAGCCTGGATCCTCCTCTTCATGGGTCCCCCGCAGGCTCTACTGGCTCCTCCTGTCTGTCAGGTGCCCCCACAGCAATCAGCTTGCTGTGGGGGCACCCACTGCTCTGTGTGTCCATTCACACATGGAGTGGTGGCTTGGCCCCGCTCCCTCTGTCCTCGTTGGTTGACTGGCTGTGATTGGCTGAGACCGCAAGTCGGAGCCATTGGCTCCTGCTACTGTCAATGAGAAGGCAGAGATCCAGGACCGTTTACATCGCTGGATTGCAATAAGGCTCAGGTAAGTATTGAGGGGGCTGGGGGCACTGTCGCACACAGAAGGTTTTTTACCTTCATGCATAGAATGCATGAAGGTAAAAAACCTTGAGCCTTTCTAACCACTTTAATATTAAAACCCATCTGTAACAACCGCCATCTGTTCATACACACCTGCCACTAATTAGACAACTCAACTTGTTTATGAAGTGAAATCTTATAGGATTTAAAAAGATAGAAAAAACAAAAGAGCACAGACCAGCATAACGCAATTTCCTGTCTTTTTATCTTTCCTTTACCAATCTGTCTTTTTATCTTTCCTTTACCAATCTCTACATTGAACTCCGCAGCGGCTGTCCCCGATGGCCCTACAGAAGATAATCAGTTTGTGTTGTGAATAATGCCTCGTCCATTACACTGCCGTCTCAGGAACTAAATATTTCCAAATATGTAAAACTCTGTTTGTTTTACTAGCAGTTATATTTGGAAAAAGAAACCCTTTGGAGCTGAGCTGAAGCCAGGAGACATTACTCATCTGCAAACAAAACCTATTAGAGACATCCGAAAAAAAAACCAAAAAAAAAAAAAACTTTGCTTTCATCTAGAGGAAAAAAAAAAAAAAGATCTTGCAATAACACTAGAGAGATTACAGCTGGTAGATACAGCACATTGGGAGATCAAGCCCTCTGCTGCTGTTCTGGATTGTGGCTGGTGCGCAGTGAGGTCAGCCACAGATGAGTAAATCTTGTAGACCACCATGAGGTCTGCAAACGCCCAGCCTTGTAAATTGATAATACTGGACAAGTTAAAATGGACTTGAACTCAAGAGTAAATTACTATCCTAAAGGAAAATATAAAGGGACATAGAAAATGTTAATTTTGCCCAAACCGTATAATGAAAATCAAACTTTTGTCTTGAACTCCTCATAGCTGTATATCTGTAGTGTGAGATCATCTAAGGTCCTTCAGCCTCTGAATATTCATCTTATGAGATTTGCAGAGAAATTTGGTGATGTCTATATTGTGCTGCACACTGTTCTCCTTGCTGGAGAGGAAGCTGTACCTGAGAAAATGCAGGGCAAGGATCTCCCTGATTCTGCTTCATTTATTCTGTGAATCTGTGCTTTATCCACCTCTTTTGCTGCTTTATTTATAACTCCACCAGTCATCAGCCATCCAGGAAGACAGCATGCAACATAGTAAGTCAGTAGTAAAGATCAAGATAGGATGTAGTAAAGATCAAGATAGGATATTTTTGTGAATACAGAACTACTTTATTTTCGTCTTTTATATCTGCCTGGGGTTCAGTGTTAAATAACTTCTGAATTGACATTAACACTTACAACAACAATTTAAAGTATATTACATTTTACTGGATTTTTGGATTTACTTTAACAGAACAGCTCCTGGGAGAAGCACAAATGACTATGCTTTAAGTGCCCTCTGACCTACTGTTGGGGACAGACACCAGACAGGTTGTATCCAGACACAAGGCTATTCTGTTTAGAGGAAAGTAGACGTGTTATTCATAACAGAGTACTACATACCGGTGATAAAAGAATATGCTGCCAGCATATTGCTGATCAGTGCCATCTCAGTGTTACTGTGCCCCGTTGGTGCCATTGTTTGATTGGCGATGGTGTGTTCTGTCTCTCCCATAGAAATATTATCATCCACTGGATAGAATGCTGCTGCCAATCCTTTTTTCCTGTCTGTTAATATAAAATGTGAGAAGATATTGGTAACGGTGAAGAACCACCATTATGGCCAATAGCATAAGAGCTGTTTATGTTCACTCTCAAAACTGCACAATAAAAAAATTAGACCCTGTCACCAGACCATTCATTTCAACAACATTCTTCTCATAAGAGTTTACATACATATTTGCATTTTATACATGTTATGTCCTCTGTGTAGACTTCATAAGCCCTGAGACTGCTTCTGGGCACCACCATCTTGAATGTGATGTCAGCAGCCTCAGAGCTGTCACTTAAATGACACTCCAGCTCCTCCACCATCAGCTACATAAATGGGTAGGTAGGGAGGTGCGGTGAGGAGAGGGGCAGAGGAGGTGAGCCAGCACAGAACATTCTTTTTTAAAAAGAAGAGCAGGCTATGACATGGCACAAGGAAAGAGAAACTGCAGGAGTTCTAGGAAATTCAATCTCTCCAAGAAAAGTCAAACACAAGATACCAGTAAATAAAGCATTGTTTATAGAAAGAAAAAAAAATAAAGTTTTTAAACTACTTGAGTTTTCTGTTAATTATAATCCTTGTGAGCTTCTACAGTACAAGAGCTCAAGAAAATTTAAATATTCCAAAATCTCAATATATAAACACACACACATACCTATACACACAGTATATTGGGACGCCTGCCTATATACGCACATGAACTTAAAAGGCATCCCAGTCTTAGTCGGTAGGGTACAATATTGAGTTGGCCCACCCTTTGCAGCTATAACAGCTTCAACTTCTTCCAGACGTGCATTTGTGAGGTCAGGCACTGATATTGGACGAGATGGCCTGGCTCCCAGTCTCTGCTCTAATTCATGCCAGTCAAGTTCCTCCACCCCAAACTCGCTCATCCATGTCTTTATGGACTTTGCTTTGTGCATTGGTGTGCAGTCATGTTGGAACAGGAAAGGGCCATCCCCAAACTGTTCCCACAAAGTTGGGAGCATGAAATTGTCCAAAGTATCTTGGTATGCTGATGCCTTAAGAGTTCCCTTCATTTGAACAAAAGGGACCAAGCCCAAACCCTGAAAAACAACCCCACACCATAATCCTCCATCCACCAGACTTTACACTTGGCACAATGCAGTCAGGCAAGTACTGTTCTCCTGGCAACCACCAAACCCAGACACCTTCATCAGATTGCCAGAGAAGCGTTATTCCCCACTCCAGAGAACACGTCTCCACTGCAGTGTGCTTTACACCACTGCATCCGACACTTTGCATTGCACTTCGTGTTGCAAGGCCTGGATGCAGCTCGGCCATTGAAACCCATTCCATGCAACTATCTACGCACTGCTGTTGTGCTTATCTGAAGGCCACACCAAGTTTGGAGGTCTTTAGCTATTGACTCTGCAGACAGTTGGATGGACTTATTGCACAGGTGGCAACCTATCACGGTACCACGCTTGAATTCATTGAACACCTGAGAGCAACCCATTCTTTCACAAATGTTTGTAGAAGCAGTCTGCATGCCTAGGTACTTGATTTTATACACCTGTGGCCATGGAGGTGATTGGAACACCTGAATCCAATGATTTGAAAGGATGGCCTAATACTTTTGGCAATATAGTATACAGCCACATATAAATACATTTAAAAAGTCCTTCAAATTCCTATCTAAACAAATCTTTTGTGTTTCTTGTGTATTTATCCAACCTCCAACAGTACTCATATGACAAATACACTCTTTGTGCTTGACCACCACTAGATGTACTCTCACCTGGATCCTTTGACCTCACATAACATGCTAGGTCAAAAAGCACATTTGGCCCACTGTGCGGACCATGCAGACTATCCCAGTTAACCACTTGCCCTCCAAAGGATTTACCCCCCTTCCTGCCCAGGCCATTTTTTGTGATAAGGCATTGCGTTACTTTAACTGATAATTGCGCGGTATTGCAATGCTGCAACCAAATGAAATTTACATCCTTTTTTTCCCCCACAAATGGAGCTTTCTTTTGGTATTTGATCGCCTCTGCATTTTTTATTTTTTGAGCTATAATAAAAAGTCAAAAATATAATTTTTCTCAAAATTGTCGGCCTTTTTTTTTTGCTATTAAACATGTCCAGTAAAAAAAATGTAAAAAAATCAAATGTCGCCATAAATTTAGGCCAAAATGTATTCTGCTACATGTCTTTGCAGAAAAAAAATCCCAATACATATAAATTAATTGGTTTATGTGAACGTTATAGCTTTTTTTTTTTCTAGTAATGTTGGCAATCAGCAACTTATAGTGGGACTGCAGTGGGCATTCTGACACTGGGGAGAACTAACTTGGTGTCACTAACATCCCTAGTGACACCAATACAGTGATCAGTGCTAATAAAAAGCACTGACACTGTACTAATGGCACTAGGCAGGAAGGGGTTAACAACCGGGGCGCTCAAAGGGTTAACTGTATGTTGTTTTGCATACTGGGCTGTGTTTCTGTAAGCACACTGCGTTGTATGGTTCTGCTATGCACAGCCATGCAAAGCAGTGTGCAGGAGCTGACAGGGGAGAGAACTGTATTGTTTACAAACAGTTTCCTCCCTCCCCGTCGGAGATGCTCAGCAATCCCCGTCCGGTACCCGGTGTTTGACAGCCGTGGCCGGGAATAGCAGCGCAGGTAGGGTGTGCGCCCCCTACCCAGAAATGCGAAATCACGTATACATGCGTAATTTTGCGCACCCGTTCCGCCCTGTAGCTGTACTTCTGCTACAGAACGGATGGGAAACGGTAAAAGCAATCCTGTTGATAACATTATCCTATAGCGACACTCTACTCCTTTACTCCTCCATATAGTATCATGAAAAAAGACACAGAGAGCTTATCCTTGTTTAAATTGATTGTTAAACCAGCTAAAATTACACTCAATTGCATCAGGTGCGATGTTATATACTAGCACAGCACTTGCTTATTTGGAAAAGGAAGAGAAAGGAGGAAGGAAAGGAAGGTAAGAAGAAAGGAGGGCGAGAGGAAGGAGGGAAAAGGGAAAGCAAAAGGAAAAGGAAAAAAAGGGAAAGGAAAAAAAAGGGAAAGGAAAGGGAAAAAAAAAAAAAAAAGGAGAGAAGAGGAAAGGGAAAAAAAGGAAAGGGAAAAAAAGGAAAGGAAAAAAAAAAAAAAAAGGAAAAAAGGAGAGGAAAGGAAAGGGAAAAAAAAAAGGAAAGGAGAGGAGAGGAAAGGAAAAAAAAAGGAAAAGGAGAGGAAAGGGAAAAAAAAAAAAAAAAAAAGAGGAAAGGAAAGGGGAAAAAAAAAAAAAAAAAAAAAAAAAAAAAGAGAGGAGAGGAAAGGAAAGGGAAAAAAGAAAAAAAAAAAAAAAAAGGAAAGGAAAGGAGAGGAGAGGAAAGAAAAAAAAAAAGGAAAGGAAAAAAAAAAGGAAAGGAAAAAAAAAAGGAAAGGAAAAAAAAAAGGAAAGGAAAAAAAAAAGGAAAGGAGAGGAAAGGAAAGGGAAAAAAAAGGAAAGGAAAGGAAAGGAGAGGAAAGGAAAGGAAAGGAAAGGAAAGGAAAGGGAAAAAAAGGAAAGGAAAGGGGAAAAAAAAAGGAGAGGAAAGGAAAGGAAACAAACAAAGGAAAGGAAACAAACAAAGGAAAGGAAACAAACAAAGGAAAGGAAACAAACAAAGGAAAGGAAACAAATAAAGGAAAGGAAAGGAAAGGAAGAAAGGAAAGAAAGAAAAAAGGAAGAAAGGGAGGGAAGAAAGGTAGGAAAGAAAGGAACTGAAGGAAAAGAAGGAAGGGAAGAAAGGAACTGAAGGAAAGGAAAAGAAGAAAGAGGAAGGAAAGGAAGGGCAGGCAAGTAAAGAAGGACAGAGAGAAACAAACATTGCAGGGTAAAGAATATGAGAATGAAAATGTAAAGAAAAGTGGGAAAGGAGAGTGAAAGAGAAGGATGGAAAGGTAGAAGCATGTACAGTACATTTTATGGCTCTTGCCCATCACCATACTCTACAGTAATCTAGCCATAGAACACTTTTGATATATTCACATGTAATTTTTATGACTCTGTCCTGCACTGAGGCCACTGCATCTGCTCCTGTTATACAACCCTGCTCTGTATCAGGAGCCAATTAAGCCGCAGACAGACCTATTAATCATTTCCTCTTGTTTGTGCTTATTAAATTTAGGCAAAGCACCGTTTCCGCCTGTGACCTAGTAAGTCGGGGAAGTGAACATTAGGATTTTAGGTTATGCTTTTCATTCAGTAATTACCTCATAGAGCCCTGTTCTGTTTGTTCTGGGACTAGTGTCCTGTTCATAATAAACAATTCATTACAGATAGGGAGGGTGACTCTAGAATGAGATGGTGGAACTGGTAGAATCTGTATCTATTTTTCAGCAACATACAAGGCAATGCTTTAAATCTTGAAGCACAGCAATGAGTAGTGTCCCCACCCCATCCCACAACCCCACACACACTCTAGGGCCAATTTATCAAAAAGCCAATTAATGTAACAAATATTGGGTTGTGGAAAGAGAGCAGAGCACCAAACCCTCACTGGCAAATACGGTGGGGACGGCAGAATGTTGATCTGGGGGCAACCCAATCACTTTGGGGATTAGGAATATTTTTTTTCTCCCTGGTTATAGCCAACTAGACCACAATTTATAAAGGGTTTTTTTTTTAAACCTTCCTGTGAATCAACTGCAAGTTTTAGGGTTTGTTTGATTTCAGATTCAATCAGATTTTATTTGGATTTAAATTTTAACTTTTGTTCAACTATAATTAGGTGACATAAAATGCCTATAAAAAGGGTACTATACTACACACAGGACCCCAGACCTGCATGATAGACTGACAAATGGCGCTCAAACTTTATATTTGCCTTGATTTTACCCTTTCTTTTGTTGCGTCTCAGTGCTGCTGATCTCTGCAGCCTCTTTGCAGCTACTTCCGGACTACATGCACTTCACTAATAGTGCTATGCCCAAGAAATTGCATGCAGCTATCAGAAAGTGCATGACCAAGGACCTTCATGACAGGATAACTAGGTATTATTTTAATTAACACGGAAGATTACTGAAAAAAAGACTTTTGTAATCACATGACCATGTTAAAGATTCGATTTTAGTGATTGCGTTTACATACGGTCTCAGAGAAGCTGGGAGTCCATATAGTCCATATAGACTGAAAAACATAATTAAGCAATTTTTTTCCCATTCCTTTCCATGCAGAAACATCTGAGCCGTCTACCACATCAGGGTGTAGGTCAACATTGCTAATTACCTGCCATGCCAATGATTGAGCATGTTCATGAATGCAAGTACACACACCTTACGCTAGGTTTAGACATGCATCTAAACCTGCCACTTCATGTTCAGATCGCTTTTCAGAGGCGATAGACAGGAGGTGATGTGATGCTTCAGCCGTCAAACTTCCTGACCATGGCTTGTGAACACCCCCTTTTTCTGGCACTGCAGCTTAAGGACAGGAGGGCCACTAATGTGTCTAAGCCATGAGTTAACACCCCCCCCCCCCCAAAACGCATGTCTAAACTTAAACTACGAGTTTGCAAGTAAAAAAAAACAAATTCAGCAGGTTCCTTTTAACTTTTAATCACCACTTTGTTATGCAAAATGTTTTTTTCCCCCTTAGGCTCCATTCACACTAGGTTTTTTCAAATCGTGGGTGGAATTGCTGCGATTCTGGCGACACTTTGAAAAAGCACAATAAAAGTGTGAATATGCACAATTGCGCTTTCATGTGCCATTTATTTCAATGGCAGTTAAAAATGCAGGGCGTTTTTGCCGCAATCACGGTGCATTTTATTTTGCAGCAGATGCACCGCAATCGAACAAACAAAATCACGGGGTGTGCAACGACCAGAAAAGGTTCCGAAACCCCTTTCTGGGTGTCACGCTACCCACGGTTTTCTTGTGCGATTGCAGCAGGTTTCCCTTGTGGAAAAACGTGCCGCAATCACGGCAGAAAAGTCATGCATTCTTAGCTGCCATTGTAATAAATGGCACCTGAAAATGCGATTACGCATTTTCAAATCATGGGCAGAATCACTGCAATTTGAAAAACCTAGTGTGAATGAACCCTAAGGACAAGACAAGTAAAGATGAAGAGGAGGACCATCAATATCTTCGAGGGAAACAATCACAGAAATGATGAACATGCCTTTGCAAAGACTCAAGACTCAAACAGAAGACATAATTTTGGAGAAACACTATCCATTTGGTCATCGTCGTCATCCTTACAAAAAGTGTTGGGGGAAATCACCCCAAGAGGTTCACAAATGTAATTTGTAAAAAATGCCACAGAGACTAACTTCCTCGCTCTATCAAAAATTAAATAATTTGGATCAAGCGATTAGATAACTGTTCAGATGTTCATCTACCAAGAAGGTCAGTGTGGTTGTGTCATAATTGCACAGATACATTTATGTGGTCAATGTGGAACCACTACTGTCCTCCACTGTCCTGAATGTAGCCTGGCCGTCAACCACCTGGATTCCTGATTGACCATCCTGATGCAGTTGCAGATCAGCTGTTCAGAGTGGGGCACTCATGCATGCAATTTGACCAATTATTATTATTATACAGTATTTATAAAGCGCCAATAGTTCGCTCAGCGCTGTACATTACAAAGGGAGACAGAACATGTGACAGAACAATACCAATACAATGCAAAACATGAGGGGATTGGGGGCCCTGCTCTTTCGAGCTTACAATCTAGGAGGGAGGGGGTGGTGGCACAGGAGGAGATAGCTGTGGGGGATGGAGTGGTAGGAAGAGTGGAGGAGGTCGGCAAGTTAGCAGGGGGTGGGGTAGGCTTCCCTGAAGAGATGGGTTTTCAGGGTGCGCCTAAAGGAGAGGAGAGTAGGTGATAATCTGATGGGTTGGGGCAGGGAGTTCCAGAGGATGGGTGACACCCTGGAGAAGTCCTGGAGGCGGGCATGGGAGGAGGAGACCAGGGAACTAGAGAGAAGGAGGTCTTGTGAGGAGCGGAGTGTGCATGCTGGGCGGTACTTGGATATTAGGTCAGTGATGTAGTTCGGGGCAGTATGGTGGACAGCTTTGTACGTCAGCGTTAGGATTTTGAATTTGATCCGTTGCGCAATCGGAAGCCAGTGGAGGGATTGGCAGAGTAAAGCATGTTTACTCCATTCTGCTGAACCCAAGTTTAAATGAAACAAGCTTTGAATATCCATTTTCTTTTCTTTGTACGTTGAATGGTAGTGTACCTGGTAGAACGTGTTCAGTTATGAAGGCAGGGTCTGGGAAGAAGGCCCCATCCCCAATCACATTGCGATCATGAAGTCCAGGCCGCTCTGGGAAGCGAGTTTGCCGCACTCCGTGGTAATTTGTTGACTTTGGCTGAGATTCATACAGCAGTTTCTTTGGGACTGAAAGGAAACGGAGAAGAAAAAAAAAATCATTAAAAGCAGTTTAAGTATCTAGTCCATAAAGTCCTAATCTTATGGACCATTAATCTAAAACAAAGTTTATTTTTGTTACATTAGATTAAATTCCATTTGTGAGACACCAAGAGTGCAGAATGTGTCCAGTCATCCACAAGTCATGTATGCAGCATAGGAGCTACTAATACCAGTCACATATGTTACAGCTATTATTCAGTCATAATTCCTTATTACAATCCTTTGATTATGTTTTGCTAAATTGCCATATGCATGTCTTCCTTTTTAGTAATTTGTTCTTACTGATTGCCAAAAATAATCAAGCTGTAGTTTGGATGACACATGTTGAACTCCAGACAACTAAATACACAGTTGAAATAAATATATAGAAGTGGTTTTAGCTTCCAAAGTTTTTGTATTTCTGTCCATGCAGTCTTGAGACTTGCACAGCCCAGTCAGACAGCACAGCCAGATTGGTGACCTTACTTTTTTCTACTGCAGTTAGCCAATGCAGCTAGGTCACCTCCATCCCCAGCCAGTGCCGCAACATCAGATTGATGAACTCATCTTTGTTTTCTCCTCCTGTCAGCAAACCTGCATGGGACAAGCTTGACTTTTCTCAACTTCTTCCCCTCCCTATTTCAGTCTACGTTTTCTACTGTATAGGGGAGAGGAGGCTGTTGGAGGAAGTTGGGGGGGATTAAGTTTGCCTTGCAGTGACAAGGCATGGTTTCACTTTAGAAAATGCTGGTGAACTATATATGATATAAAAATGTGAATACATTTTTTTGTTTTAAAAATGTGTCCACCCAAAACGTTTTTTTTTGGTTTTGGATAGAGTGGGGAAGAACAAGAACCCCTGTTAAGTTATTCCTGCTATCCCCAGATCCATTGGAGAGTTCCCCTCATTTCCAGGACAGGAAGTGAGGATGAATCAATCTAACATTACTAAAGAAAATCAAATGTATATATGCCTGTCTTAGAGTAGGGCAGGATAGAACCCCTGTGTGGTTTTTATTCTCATCTGTGTCTCTATTAAAGCAGACCTTCACTCAAATTTTTCTAGTTTACATAATATTGCGCCCTCCTTTCATATAATTGCAACATTTTTTTTCTTTTAACAAAGAAGCTGGCACCTTTGCCTTTTTTGCATTCTTCGGAGGCACCCGCTTCATGCATCTCAGGAGGCTTCAGGGCAATTTAGAACAGATAAGCATGCTCAGGGAGCATCGTCAGGGGACTGGATGCAGGAATCTGGAAGGAACAGTTGGCTTCCGATGATGTAGGAAGACACGAGCTATTGAGGATCACAGAACTCTCACACTCACGATAGAGTGGGTGCCCTCTGAAGAGTGTTCTGCATTTGCAATGAATGCATTTGACAGGTGGTGAGGAGGGGTTATATCACCTTCTCACTGCCTGCTTTACAACTACCATGTTGCACTGCCACACTGCACTAGCACTATCATGTTGCATGCGGCTGTGGTGCTGCCCTGATGAAGCAGTGCCGCTTGTCAAACTGTTTACTCCAAGTTAAAAATTCAAGCAAAGCCACCCCATGTGAACAGCCCTGGCTAGCTGTTCTTTTACAGTTTGGGTAAGTGGCAGACAAGATAAAAATAGCAGCAAGGGACATGACTAGGATAGTTCAGATACACCTTCTAATATATGAAAGAAATCCTCCTGCGCACAAAAGGGAAGTGATAAATGTAACTAAAGCTATCCGCTGCTGACACCCCAGACTGATACCTAAAAACAGTGATAAACAATAATTTTCAAAAGTGGTGCAGCGCTGAAAATATTAGATAAATACCGAAATAATACTAATATATAATGTGCCCCAATATATAATTGATAATTCAATAAACGTGCATACTGTGCCCAAACAATGTGACCTCAATAAATACGTGAAAATTAAAGATGCTCAAATAGACTCCTCTAAAAGGATTATAAAACTAAACACAAACCCCTCAACCCAGGGGGTATCTACACTGTGATTGGTGCAAACGTGAATAAACACAGCAAATAAATAGATTCCAAAAAAAAGTCCATAAATAAATCAGATCATAAGTGCTTCAAAATCCTGAAAATCATGCAACGTGGCAATGCTGACGATAATCCGTGAACAGTGTCAGCACACTTTATCCACACTGGCTAAAATGCCTCCTCACCTCCTTTCATCGACCCAATGGGCCACTTCGCTTTCAGGATCACAACTGGATCCTACTCCAGACCTGGCTGGCAGTATTTCACCTGTAGTTCCTCTGAATAGCACTTCAGGGCTCTCAGGATGGATCAATCTATAATTCTCACCCATGCTTACGGTGAGTGAGAAAGAAATCTTCCATAGTGTAGTAATTGAGATAAAGGTCTCCTTTATTAAATATATAAAATGCCCACTCACGTTTTATCCCCAATATAGATACTCCTCTGTCCTCATGTATGGGTGTACTGCATGGGTTAGGGTTTTTTTTTGGGTGTTCCAAGATGGCGTCCAACGCTGGATGTGCGTCACCGCGCACCGGAAACTGCGTCACGACCCAGTGTGGATAAAGTATGCTGACACTGTTCACGGATTATCGTCACCATTGGCTCGTTGCATGATTTTCAGGATTTTGAAGCACTTATGATCTGATTTAAGGACTTTTTTTAGAATCTATTTTCTGTGTTTATTCACGTTTGCACCAATCACAGTGTAGATACCCCCTGGGTTGAGGGGTTTGTGTTTAGTTGCTTTATAATCCTTTTAGGAGAAGTCTATTTGAGCATCTTTATTTTCACGTATTTATTGAGGTCACATTGTTTGGGCACAGTATGTACGTTTATTGAATTCTCAATTATATAGCTCGAAAGAGCAGGGCCCTCGATCCCCTCATGTTTTGCATTGTATTGGTATTGTTCTGTCACATGTTCTGTCTCCCTTTGTAATGTACAGCGCTGAGCGAACTATTGGCGCTTTATAAATACTGTATAATAATAATAATAATATATTGGGGCACATTATAGATTAGTATTATTTTGGTATTTATCTTATATTTTCAGCGCTGCACCATTTTTGAGAATTCCAGATACACCTTCTGTTGCCTATGTAAAAGAAAAACAAAAAGAGGGCACACCAGCCTAGTGCATGATCGTAAAAAATATATTTATTGAAAGATTCAAAAGTAGGTATCATACTCACAATGGACTTATAAAACCACCTGTTGCCTATGCCCACTCTAAACCGCCCCCCATTTCCACCCCCTTATTTCCTTAAATAACGACATCAACACCCAAAATGGAGCAAATTGCCAAAATCGGCCCTTTATTAAACAAAACCATAAATAACAAGCAAAACATTCACCATTATAAACAATCCACCTCCAAGAACAGTTGCGGATCCTTGACGATGACACCTCCATTTTGGAGTCCGTGGTACCATTAAGCTAGGCTCTATACCCATCCGCTAAACACCACCTCGGAGACTATCCTAACTGACCACAGACCCCTACCAACCTTACCTCCACGGTCAGTCTAAACTGAACCAGACCATCCGGAGGGCTCCATACCCAAGATGGGTCCCACCGTTTTACCAACATACACGTTTTTAGACCCCCATAAAGGACCCCAACTGCACCCCACCTCCTACAAACCAAGCCAACCCAATTACCAGGACAGGAAGGAGGGACGTTCCACCGATGGATTTCCAGCTTGCAAGTGATGCCCTTCACTCCACCCACCCCCCCCAACTCTTCTCTCGTCAGCTCCTCCCATCACCCCGTCCACTCTACCAATCCGGTAAATGTGCTCAGATTTCAAATATCAACCGCACCTTAACCCTATCCTGTCAGGTTTTACTTCCACCCTGTTATGTATGCCCTGCGCTTATTCTCTCCTTTCAAAGCTTGTCTGGAGTGGTGCCTGAGGACGACGACACTCATCTTTCTATGCTGCATAAACATACTCACAACCCCCGCTGATCCAAACATAAATAGCAAATGAACTGTATTTTTGTAGGCAAGGGTAAAGTTCCTCATTAAAAAGTTCCTTCATTCCCTGCCTGGTAATAATGTTGTCACCAGGACAGGAAGTGAAGGAAAATCTCTCCATCGGAGCCGCGGACAGCAGTGAAAACTCAGCTAGAGTTCTAATCCTTTTCTACTCTATCCAAATCTAGAAACAAAAGTTTTTGGTATGACATACACTTTATTTATTCCAAAATGTTAATACGCACACAAGTATTTTATGTTGCATGAAAATTGGAAAACTGCTTAGTCTTTTCTTTGCAGGCTCTTAATGTTCTAAATGTATTTTTTTTTTAAATCAGATTTCCTTCCACAGTCTGTGTGGTTCTTGACCCCTTTTCCTTGGAAACGTCTGCCGCACCAGTTTATGGGGATGCCAGACAATGCTCCCTTTGTGTTCAGACTAAATAAACTCTCCTTTTGGTGATTACACAACCAGTTCCAAAACGCAATTTGCTTTGACTCACATTGTGGTGTTTGGAGAGGGCACAATCCACAATGACGCTTTATAGAAACAATCACAATCATACAATTACTTGAATTGCCTGAACACAGTAAAAAAAAAAAAAAAGTAATTTTAAATTTTAGGAAATTTTGAGGAGGGTAGAGTAACAATAATGGCAATTTCTTTTTATCCTCATCCTTTTATTTCACGGTGGCTGAGTCACCTAACTAGAACAACCAAAGTGGAGCAATTTTGTTCTGAATCACTTCCTATTGAATGTCTAGGAACGATATGTATTACTGCTGTGTATGTATTACTGCTATGGATTTTTTGGAGCAGGTTATCATTAGGCGATGATGTCACAGACTAGGCCTCATTTGCCCAAGTGCCAGAAATAAAATCTGCATGAACTGCATCATATCACTCAAGTGGAAAATGAAAGAGTGAACTGAAATAACTTATTTTCCAGTACAGGTGGAATGCAGGGGCGGACTGAATTTGGAAACTCTGGCACTGTCCGAGGGCCCGGGGCCAGTAGGGGGCCCCATGAGATGCCCCTGGTACCTTTTTCATAGGCTTTTTTGAGTTTGGGCAAGGACACGGGCCCCACGATCCCCTATTGCCCAGGGGCCCCACGAGTTGTCAGTCTGCCCCTGGTGGAATGTGATTCATTTTTCTAAGGCCGGCCATACATGGGACGATTTTCAAACGATTTTTTATTTGAAGATCAGACCTAAGAATAATAGGCTGATTTTCGCTGTTAGTGGGGCAATGGCACAGGCCAATTTTCGTGGTTCCTCCCCATTTAGTTTATTGGGCATGCTGGAAAATTTGTGAAAAACGACAGATTTTCAAAATCATTAGTGGCACCATTGGATTACAGAACAAACAATGTTTTCGATCGAAAAATAGTTCAGAATTCCATCCATGTATGGCCTGCTTAAGAGGTCAAGTGTGGTTACAATTTTAGACTCTTTGAGAGCAGGTTCACACTGGGGTCCTGTGGTTTGTCCACAAAGCGATTGTATGTGCAGTTTACCTGCGGTTTTAACTGCGATTCTATTGACTTCTATTAGGCCATGCAGTTTCATGAATGAGCATCAAAGTCCTGCATGCTGTATCTTGGATGCACTTTCAGAAAATGCATGGTCTAATAGACGTGAATGAGAGCGCTCCTAAAACCATGGGTAAACAGCACATATAATCATATTGCAGCCAAACCGCAGCACACCAGTGTAAGCCCACTCAAGAAATGAGAAATGAAGCCTCCAGCCGATGTAGCAGGTTATTCTGCTGTCAGATCTTAAAACAATGAGACATCTCCATTGCAAACCTATACACCTTTATTAGTGCAATGTCAAATCAGTCAAGTAATCCAATGTTACGGGGCATACAGGCTCCTTTCCTCAAGGCGACAAAGGGTCACTGTCGCCTTGAAGAATGGACCCCACATGTCCTTGAAACATGGCGTCTCATCATTTTACTGTGGTTTATGCAGCAGCATCTGCTACAGTCACTACAACCACCCATCTGTTACCAAGGTCAAACAGGAAGGAGTGCAGCCCTCATCTTCTAATATAAGGCTATCAGATCATGGCTTGACGGATGGGCTTGATTGACAGGGTGTCTGAAGGAAAATCGGTTTGTCTTGTTCTTGCTGAATAAAGTTGTCCATAGATGGATAGAAATTCGGGAAGTTTAGCAGGAACCAGACAAATTTTAATCCATCTATGGCCGTTCACACTTGACAGAAGCCCAAGGATGTTGGGGATTTTTCATTCGATCAGCAGCTGCAGCCAATTGGTTGTGGCACTGATCAGTGTATTTTGAGGAGTCTATGCTGTCAGCATACAATAGCACAGTGGGGAATATTCCTCCTTCCACTTTGAATACTTTTTCAAGGCACTGTACACAAGCATACCCCTTGCAATTTTTCACATTGTCATGTTAAAATCCCAATAAAATACATTTACATTTTTGGTTGCAAGTGATAGACCAACACAAAGTAGCACACAACTGCGAAGTGGAAGGAAAATGAAAAATGGTTTTCAACATTTGTTTACTAATAAATATCTGAAAAGTGTGGCATGCATTTGTATTCAGCCCCCTTTACTCTGATAACCCGAACTAAAATCTAGTTTAACCAATTGCCTTCAGAAGTCACCTAATTAGTAAATAGAGTCCACCTGTGTGTAATTTAATCTCAGTATAAATACAGATGTTCTATGAAGCCCTCAGGTTTGTTAGAGAACATTAGTGAACAAACAGCATCATGAAGGCCAAGGAACACACCAGACAGGTCAGGGATAAAGTTGTGGAGAAGTTCAAAGCTTGGGATTTTTTTTATAACCTAGCCCTGCTTTAATCAACTCACGGAGCACCGTTCAAACCATCATCCGAAAATGGAAAGAGTATGGCACAACTGTAAACCTACCAAGACATGGCCGTCCACCTAAACGGACAGGTCGGGCAAAGAGAGCATTGTTCAGAGAAGGAGCCAAGAGGCCCATGGGAACTCTGGAGGACCTGCAGAGATCCACAGCTCAGGTGGGAGAATTTGTCCATAGGACAACTATTAGTTGTACACTCCACAAATCTGGCCTTTATGGAAGAGTGGCAAGAAGAAAGCCATTGTTGAAAGAAAGCCATAAGAAGTCCTGTTTGCAGTTTGCTAGAAGCCATGTGAGGAACACGGCAAACTTGTTCTGGTCAGGATGAGACAAAAATTGAACTTTTGGGCCTAAAAGCAAAACGCTATATGTGGAGGAAAACTAACACTGCACATCACCCTGAACACGCCATCGCCACCGTGAAACATGGTGGAAGCAGCCTCATGTTGTGTGGATGCTTTTCTTCAGCAGGGACAAGGAAGCTGATCAGAGTTGGTGGGAAGATGGATGGAGCCAAATTCAGGGCAATCTTAGAAGAAAAGCTGTTAGAGTCTTAAAAAGTCTTGAGATTGGGGTGGAGGTTCACATTCCAGCAGGACAATGACCCTAAACATACAGCCAGAGCTACAATGGAATGGTTTAGATCAAAGCATATTCCTGTGTTAGAATGGCCCACTCAAAGTCCAGACCTAAATCCAATTTAGAATTTGTGGCAAGACTTGAAAATTGCTGTTCACAGACATTCTCCATCCAATCTGACAGAGCTTGAGCTATTTTGCAAAGAAGAATGGGCAAAAATGTCCCTCTCGAGATGTGCAAAGCTGGAAGAGACATCCCCAAAAAGACTTGCAGCTATAATTGAAGGGAAAAGGTGGCTCTGAATACAAATGCATGCCACACTTGGTTTCAGATTTATTTCTAATAAATCTTGACAATTTATCATTTTCCTTCCACTTCACAATTTTGTGCCACTTTGTTTTGGTCTATCACATAAAATATATTTATGTTTTTGGTTGTAACATGACAAAATGTGGGAAATTTCAAGGGGTTTGAATACTTTTTCAAGGCACTGTAGATCAGGGAATCCATTTGCTGCTTTTTTTTAAATCACCCCACTAGTGATCGATCTATGCCTAGTCTATATCGATTCTAGCGGTTGTCCTTCAAGTATGGCTAGAATTCAGATTCTCAATACATTCAATAACTTGATGAATATTATTCAAAAGTACCTTAAAATTATATTTTACTGTTTAAATAAAATTTCGCAGTGAATGGACCATGATTAGAAATTTGTCTATTCGTAAAATCTGGCAACCATGGGTAGATCATTTCCATCCCCCACTCTTTTGCTCCCTTGTTGATTGCTCCCTCCTGCTGGACATTATACTGCCAATGCAAATGTTCCGCAAGCCCAACTTGGGATTATGACCCTCTCCTTTCCGCATCTCCCCTTATTCTCTCCCCTGACTTCCTTTTTCTCGATCTTAATTTTCGCACTGCTTGCCTGTTTTTTTAGGCATCTGGGGTCCCCAAGTTATTTACACAGTATCACCATTGGTACCCAGTAGTAGTTTACTTTTTTGTTTGTGGTCAATACTGAATGAATTGATAAAAAAAAAAAAAAAAAAAAAAAAAAAAAACACTATCTACATTTCAATTTGATGCTTGGTTATTTTTTGGGGGTTTAGATGTAGCCTGACTTGTTATTTGGACCCATGTTAAATATGTACAATGTTTATGTATTGTATGTGATGAAAATCTTATTAAATACATTGAACGAGAAATTCGTTTATTCGAGAAAAAAAGGTTCTGTCCTTCAAATTTTCTCAACACTGCAGTTGAAAATTAATCTCGATTTGACCGCAATAGTGATTAGAAAATCAAATGAACATTCTTAAAACAAATATTTTTTAATGAAATTCTACTTGAATATGGCCAGCTTTAACATAGACCCTGCATGAAAATACAAGATCTGTTTATTTCTTAGCCCCTACTTCAGAATAAAAAAATGCAGATTAAAAGTTAAAAAATAAACTGCACAACGCAGGAGTGCATTCTCACTGGATTTGGAGTACAAAGCTTTCCAGGAGGTAGTGATGAGGCCTATTTTTTACAGGAAATAGCTGGAAGTCTGGGTCTAAGGTAAACATAGTTTCTTTTTTTTAAAGCTTTAATTAGCCCCCCACATGCAAGATAATAAAAAAAAAGCTAAGAAATAAGCAGACCGTACGTTTTTATTTACCTACTTTAAAAGGTGATTTCTGCTGCATCAGGGGAACCAGAAGGATGGGTGAGAGGAGGAATTACGACAGATGGAGTGCACAAGTAAGAAATGTGTACCTGTGTACAGTTGTGTGCAATACACCAAAGCTCCACACAGCAGGGGCAGACTGACAACTCATGGGGCCCCCGGGCAATAGGGGATCATGGGGCCCGTGTCCTTGCCCACACTCAAAGCACACCCAAAAAATCCTATAAAAAAAGGCAACGGGCATTTCATGGGGCCCTCTACTGACCCCGGGCCCTCGGGCAGTGCCCAAGTGCTCATATGGTCAGTCCGCCCCTGCTCCACAGTCATATAGTGTGCATCAAGTAATGGATGGACTCAACATCTGCCAATGCACGTGCACAAATTTATTGCATGCCTATGTCTTCAAGACCGAAAGTGAACGGAGATCACCCCAATGGGACGGAACAAAAAAACAACAGGAGCTTAAAAAAAGTTTAGGTCATATGTGTATAGTAAAAGACCAACTCTGGGTTATTGTTACACTTACCCTTATGGTAGAAAACCACCCCACCCACACCCACCGCATAAGTTAAATGCTCGATTAGCTAGGGGGGAAAAGAATTCAAGTCAAAACGCCTATATTATTCCTCCACCGATGCTCCTCCAGTTGCACAGAGAGGAGTAAAGCAAGCACTTTTCTCATTTCCTTTCCCTCCTAGCAAATTGCACATTTAACCCCTGCAGACCCAACTGTATCGGTAAATACAGTAAAGAGTAGGCTTTAAAACTCTCTTCCCATTATGCATTGCATTAATAAATGAATAGATGAAAAATAAGCAAACAATGATTGGTTAAACCCATAAGTCCTTTTTCCCCCCCACTGCCTATCCTTCGTCTAAGTAGATATGTATATTCCATGCCTGGCCAATCCCTACAGAAGTGGAGAATCACTGTGATAGCCTCTGCTGTCTTCTGTGTCCCATGCGGATTGGTTGCCTTGCTGCATAGTAACCACAGGAGGTCACTCACTGGGCAGAGCAGTCTCCTATTGGAGGAGATGGAGAGGCAGGCAGTGACATCACAATCTCCACCTTGTCCAATCAGAGAATGCCTTGCATTCACCAAGAAAAATACAAGGCGCTCTTTGAATGGTGCCCATGCTGAGCAAGCGATCCATTTTGCTTACAAGCAGAGCAGCTCCCTGGCACAGGACCCAGAAGACAGGGAGTATCACTGTAGTAGTGGCAGCTACTATATTAATTATCTGCTTTCACAGGGATCAGCCAGGGACAGAATATGAATAATTACATTGGTCCAAGCTTAACTATGCAAAAATAAACATACCTGGAATTAAACTAACAATAATATAAATGTTGGATAAAAAGCGTTGTGCAGTATAACACTCTTGATAGTAAAAAAAAGTGTTATACTGAAAAGAGGGACAACAGAGGAGGAAACATGAACAGAAGCTTTCAAAAGTTCCAAAAGAGGGACTGTTCCTCCAAATGAAGGGCAGTTGGAGCTGTGGGCCATACCTCAGTTTTAGATCTGTTGTCCCATGTGTGGTTCCACTGGGGATCATGAGCAACCTGTGTGGTCTTTGAATCTCTCTCCCACCACAGAAAACAATACCGTGCATCCTTGTTTCTTCCTTTCATATATGACAAACTTTTCATGATGGCATGATTATACCAGCACCATACCGCAGACCACCAACAGAGCTGCTCGTTAGATATGGTATAAAAACCACCCAAATGTCTCACCAATGCCCTGCTAGCTGGAGTCTCATTAGGCTGTGGTAGCAGAAACAAGGCGCTGACAAACAGCTCCACCGCGTGAAACGTACACAAATGTCTGGGAAAAGGTCCACGCTACAGTATATAAAAATAGTATATTCCTGCTTATAAACACTTTGTGCTCTCCAGCTTTTACGAAATGAACTACCAATGTCACATATGTTGAACATTACAAAGATGGAGAGGAAGCCAGCTTCTGCTTACCATAATTGCAGCATGTAGAGTGCATTTTCAGGAAAGAGATCTTTTCATTAGTATAATAATGAGTAACCCCAAAGTTTCTTTGTAATGTATTTAAAGGGCCCCCAGTTCAGTTTGCAAAACTAAAACGTGCCTCGGAGTTGGTTGTTGAGGTTAGAACCACTTTTTTTTTCCCCAAAAGTCTGAATGTTTACACAGCATGGTATTTTGCAATCGTGTTGCACGGTAAGGCTTTTTTTATTGTATTGTATGTTTTCAGACTTATTTCTTTTCTTGGAAATGCTGATCTAGCCTTAGGCTGCGAAAAAAGCCTACTATATCCAGCGCAACAGTCTTAACTGAGGATCAGGAACCAATCAGCATGGTTCCTAATCATGTGATTGCCATTGTCTTCAATTGTCACAGTATTAGACCTCATGCACATGGACGCTTACTGAGCTATAAAATCCCCAACTCTTTCTGGCACCTGGGAGCTGCACATGCCACATATAGCCACCAATACAATTGAATGGCTTTACACGCCCATGGTTGAGAAATGGCTGATGGCTTCTGCATTGGCATTTACTGGTGAATGCCTTTTCAGAGCTGTTCTCCAAACATCAAAATGATGTGTTCAGGTTGAAGCACCATACGCACATGCACTGATAAACGCCAATGCAGGGGCCATCAGCGTCTACCCTAGTATGGCCATGTACAGCTTTTCAATTGCTTTCTGCAGTCTGGTGCTGCCAATACACAGGGGTTTTCAGACTTCAGCACATAGGAGCTGCTAAGCATCCATGTGCACGAGGTCCTACTTTCTGTGTGGACTCATTGAGCGGCCTATTACACCAACCAAAGTTAAAATATTATAAAAAATAATCTGAGTACAAGTACACTGGGTGTTAAAACAACTGCTCCTGATGTTCATTTCTGAAAGCAAAAACAAAAAAAACGGGACGCTGGAAAACATTTGTAATGCGTTTACCTGTGTCAAGCGCTTGGACCGTTATTTAGTTAATCGGCCAAAAGAATATATGTTTTTGCCACGTTTGGTGTTTTTCTGTCGAAACACTCCTCTCCTGAATGTGACTCTTCTACATTCAGGATAAGAGCATAGTACTGCCTCTAAGCTCTGCTGCTCCTAACCACTGGTAAAAGCAAATGTTGCATGGACACATAGGCTCTTACGGAGTTCAGGGGGCTTTGACAAAAGAACACCAAAAGCTCCTAAACATGAGTTTAAGAGCAGCAGTGTGCATAAGGCCTTAAATTGGAACTATCCACTGTGGTCCTCTCTATTTTTGACAATCAAGCTGCTCAAAGCCTTGCCACAGGTTGACTGGAAAATACCAAGGACAGCTAAATCCAAATTCCTGATGATCGCCTATTGCACTTTGGCTTTTTACTGGACAGGTTTAGAATTCTAGAAGAAGAAATTAAATAAAAAGATAAAATGGATGACTTCAATTAACGTAAATGGAAATGATAGTAGGTTTAAGAAAGAATAATGACTGATCATTCCGAAGATTGAGAACCAGTAAGGTCACTAAGAATCAAATCCAACTTGTTAGCACCAACAGCCCTCTTATCAGGAGCCTTGCCTTAAGATTTCCCTCCTTTCTCCCAGTTCCCCATAAATAATACATCACCATCAGCAATGGGAGACCATTAGTATGCTTTAAAAATCCTCAGATCTTACTTTTGCTCATTTTTCATGAGCTGTGGTTGATATCAGGATGTCTGTCCTTGCTTTGGCTATCATGTTCGTCTAATAAATCAATAGAAACACTGCATGATTTGCTTTGTAGTTGAAGAAGTAGTTCTAATATGCAACCCTTGCCTCTGGATACCATTTTAAACTCTGGATATTTTGAATGGACGTTTATAAAACATAGCTCTGCCATTACATGCCGTGACGTGGCTCTTCACTACTTGCAGTGTCGTCTTCTACCCCCCTTTTAATTTATTTTTTTTTTTCTGGAGGGATACCCTTTTCCTGTGAGAAACAGCCTGCACATCTGCCTTTCTTACCTAGCCAAGAGTGACGTCTCCTCACTTGAAACCTTCTGGGGTACCCACATCACGTGTCCCAGAAGGCTTTGGGCTACATAGAACACATGCATGTGCAGTGGAACATCATCAGGGGGCCATCTCTTAAGAACCAGAAGAGACAGCTGGAATGATGAGATCAGTAAAAAAGATGATAGAACAGGATGCAGTGACTTTTGGAGGATTACAGCCAGCGCTGGAATTGCTGGGTGGGAGATTATGTTCATTCAGCTTTACCCAGCAGACCAGGTTAACCTTAAGAAAGAGAGGGAAAGGAGGGTTGAGAGTTCCTCTTTAACCACTTGTCTACCAGGCACATTTAACCCCTTCCTGCCCAGACCAATTTTCAGCTTTCTGCGCTCTCATACTTTGAAAGACAATTGCACGGTCATGCAACACTGTACCCAAACTAAATTTTTATCTTTTTGTTTAGACAAATAGAGCTCTCTTTTGGTGGTATTTGATCACCACTGGGGTTTTTATTTTTTGCTAAAACATAAAAAGACCACAAATATTGAAAAAATGTTTTTCTTAGTTTCAGTTATAAAGTTTTGTAAATAAGTAATTTTTCTCCTTCACTGATGGGCACTGATAGTGCCCATCAGTGACTCCTCATCAGTGCAGCCTGATAGATGGCACGGATTCAACTGATGGGCAGTGATTGCCAGCACACATGGGCACTATTGGCCACACTGATGGGGCTACACTGAACTGATGATCGGGGCACTGATCAGTGTCCTGGTGATCAGTGTAGATGTCCCCCTGCAAAATGCTGCTTACCAGCTTTCTTCTCCTCGTGCTGAGGAGAGGATTGCCAATAACCGGCATTTCCCATTTACCCTGTGATTGGACACAGCTGGTCACATGGTAAAAGCAGCTGTGATTGGCCTGCTCTTTAGTCTTGTGATCAGCTGTGTCTGAAGGAGATCTGCTGTTTGAGCAGAAAATTCATGTCAAAATGATCTTAAAATGCTTACGTCACACATTTTCAAGCATTTCTATTGAAGTCTATGGGGCCAAAAATGCTTTAATCTACCAAAAAGAACCTCATGTACTTTTTTGAGCGACAGGCATTTTGCTTCAGGTGACAGAATGCTCATATGTGAACAGGGGCCATTGAAATGAATAGGATTGGTCTTGTTGAGCGTTTTAGAGCTACAAGCTTCAAGCAGAAAATCGCTCCAGTGTGAATGGGGCCTTCAACATTGGTCACCAGATCAAGTGTTCACACTGGAAGATACTACATCACCTCTTTCTATTGACAACTGTGGAATTTTGGATTTCCCACTACTTTCTGTCTTGATAATGATGGTTACCAGGACAAATAGGGGTTGATTTACTAAAACTGGAGTGTGCAAAATCTAGTGCAGCTCTGCACAGAAACCAATCAGCTTCCATTTTTTTTGTCAAAGCTTAAAAACGGAGTTCCACTCACACTGTAAAAAAATAAAAGTCAGCAGCTACAAAAGCTGAAGCTGCTGAATTTAAAAAAAAAACAGCCACTTACCTGTCCCAAGATCCCGCAGTGTCCTCCCCGCAGCCCGTTTCACCAGCTGTCTGGTGTTCCAGGTGCCGGCATCTTCAGTTTGGGCTCCCGGCTGTGACAGCTTGCGGCTTCACAGCTGGGTGCCCACAAGTAGTACTGCACTTCCTGGCCCCGTAGTCTTCTGCGACTTGTCACATGTCCCAGAAGACTATGGGGAGGGAGGGTAGGAGGACAACTTCCGCTTCCAATCGCCTAGGCGATCACAGGGGAAGTGGGAGCGGGTACCTGTCAATTTCGGGTACCTGCTCCCCCCCCCACTCCCAAAAGGTGCCAATCCTTAATGGGGAGCGGGGGACCAGTCTTTAAAGAAGAATTTCCCCTTTTGGGTGGAGCTCTGCTTTAATTAAACAAGCTGAAGTTAGAAGCAGATTGGCTACTATGCACAGCTGCACCATATTTTGCACTCTCCAGATTTAGTAAATCAAAGCCATAGAGTGCAAATAAAAAGTAATAAAAAACAAGGGTTTTAAGCCTTCACCACTTTATTATAAAAAAAAAAATTGGCTATTGATACAGTTTAGGTTAGAAAAGTTCTGTGTTGCTTCATAGCCACCCATCAATTCTGAAGTTTGTCCTCCAGCTGTCATTTTTCAGTGCACACTTGAGTCTGATTGGAGGCCATGGACAACAAACAGAACTGGTAGTGAAAATCTCTTCAAGAAAAAAAAACATGGGCATAAACACTTCTTTTCGTGTGGAAAATTGTAAGAATCTCTTATCAGAATACTACCTACAGGGAATTTGCATGTCCTCCCTGTGTCTGTGTGGATTTTCTCCAGGTACTCTGGTTTCCTCCCACACTCCAAAGACATGCTGGTAGGTTAATTGGCTTTTTTCTATGTTGGCCCTAGTATGTGTATGTATGAATGTAAGTTAGGGACCCTAGATTGTACACCCCTTGAGGGTTAGGGACTGATGTGAATGTACAATAAATATGTGTAAGACGTGTAAATTGACAGTGCTATATAAGTATCTGTAATAAAATAATAAAATTAATCCCAAACACTTTGACCTGGTGACAAACTGTGCCCCAGGTTGTGACTGTGTGCCTCTATGGCAGGAATTGAGAAGCAGTCTTTTTAATGGGGACATCGGTTCTAAATCTTTTCTACTCCATTGAAAAGCCAAAAAAAAAAAAATAATAATAATTACAGTTGAGCTTTAAGCAAAGTAGGCCCAAGTTACCCCGCATTGCCCAGATTTTGTGCTGGTCATAGATAAGAGAATCATTTTGTGCTGAGGCCTTGGTCTTTCTTCTACCATTTCCACTTCCATAGTATAACCATATCATTCTGAATATGCATATTTGTGTGTAAAATCAGCCAGAAAGACCTATTTGCTTTATTGTCTGCACTTTTAACTGTAGTCTGTCTATGGCCCCCTTAAAGAGAAAATTCAAAGGAACACGTATATGGATCAATTTATTTCCATGCAGCCATTCTCATATGAATATAATATATATATATATATATATATATATACATACACACACACACACACACACACATATATTTATATATACACACACACACACACACACACACACATATATATATATATATACACATACATACACACATATATATATATATAGATTACATACATATACATACACACACATATACATACACACATACACATACATATAATACATACATATACATACACACATACATATACACACACAGTACATAGATCTATATCAAATTCTCTAAAATGATCATATATTCTTTTGGTCTATAGGTTCCCCTTAAAATCTACTTACAGTATCCGCATTTACTGTTTTCAATTTTTTCTGGTTGATATAACCTCTTGGCATATTTAATAATTCATATATTGTTAAAGAAAAGGCAGCAGCAACCCTGGAAAATTTTTAAAATGTTACAACATTGTTCATTTTACCAGCTCATTGCTGTGTCATCATTAAGTTCTTTGCTATGTGTTCCCCCTTCACAATGACACAATTGTGTGCAGCCTCTGGCAACTGAACCATCTAAGTCCAACTTATGAATTCCAAGAGTTTCCACAGAGCTTTGTCCTTCACAATGACCTTATGTACTCTAAGTGACACCATGACAGATGGATTTTTATGGATATCCTCAGTCACACTGTTTCTTCCCATTGTACATCCTGACTGTGACAAAATCTTACTTGCTTAGTAATGTCCTCAATGACCCAAGATGCAGGAAACAGTCTGACCTCCAAGAAGAAAATAGGCTCCACAGATATACAGAGGGAAGATACAGTGGGGTTTTAATGTAGCAGAAACAATTCTGAGAACTACAGCCCTCCAGAAGGGTCAATGAGAAAAAAAAATTGTTCTGCTCCATTTTTTTTTAATAGTTTCTTGTTGTAGATATGAAGATCTCCTTGTGAAATCGCAATAGCCAAAGGTGCTTGTTGCCTGTAAGCCCCAGGTCAGAAACTGGTCATTTGTTGCACGAGATGCTCAACTTGGGAGTGTTTTTTTTTTATTTTTTTATTACTAGGTCATGATTGAGGCCATCAAATGGAACTACTACTGTGCAGCCCTACTAACAAAAGCCAGAACTACATACAGTATGCAATGCTGAAGTATGGCTGTGTATTATAAAAACCTTATTTTGCCTTTAGCAGTTCACCTGGAATTCCAGCAGTTGCAGATATTAGTAAGTCCAAAAAATGTCTTTGCAGCCGTACAGAGGATAAAGCCAACCCACAAGTTGAGCAAGGCCCCTTGGGTAGCATAGCCAACACCACTCATAACAGTCTGGCCAGGACTGGTACTACTTTATAGTAGTGCTAAAATGGTGGGAAGCTAAAAATTCATGTCCCCCAAAGGCAACCCAATATATCCAAATTTTAAATCTTATTTACCCTTCTAATTTTTCCACTACCCAATCTCTACAAGTTATATAAATGTAATCACTAAGACCTCACACAAGCTTTTCTAATGTCTTTTTAAAAGCCATTTTCAATTTTTACATCTGCCACATTTATTAAAAGAATACCAGGTAATCGTGCCATAAAAAAGGTCCTTGTTCTTGCAGCAGAACCAAGAAGAATGAAAGGCTCAAATGATGAAGAATGGTGAAAGTAATATGTTCTAAAAGGAAAAAAAAAACATTACATGGCAACAGTTTATGAAACCCATTACTTTTGAAAATGAAATGTCATCCTGATAGAATTTATATCTACTTTAAAATGATACATGGGGCAGGATTGAAATGGGCATACACAGTATACACTGTGAACCACCCTGACACAGGCCCTGCTTGGCCCCTTGCCCCTTTCTTTAAAAATGTGCTGCTTCTTCTTGCCAGCTCCTTGCCTCAGTTGAGAAATGCCAAAGCAATTTGATACTCTCAACACTGTATAGGCCAGACAGAGAGAGAGAGGAAAAAAAAAAAAAAAAAAAAAAAAAAAAAAAAAGGACATTTCAAGAAGAAATGGGAGAACCAACCAAGATGACAGTGGCAATGCATGACAAGAGGGATGAAAACTTGGGAGGAGCAGATTTCCGCATTTGGCACAAGATGAGCTCCAAGATAGTTGAATGGAGCTTCTGTAGCCTTCAGAAGAAACTCAAACCGCTTAGCGCAGCCTTAAGCCCCGGTTCACACCGTCACATCTCATGTAATTTGCACAGGAAATCGCACCGCAAACCTGAGCAAGTCGCATGCGATTCTGTGCGATGCAATCTGAGCCTGTCATTTTGTATTGCTCTAATCGCACCGCATCCGCACAAAAAAGATGCAGTCACTTTTTTTGCAGCTCTGGAATCAGATCCCATGGGTGGTCATAATCATACAATCTGATTTAGGAAAACACAATGTTCTGCGACCTGCTTTTGAGGATGTCATTAACTTTTACTGGACACCCACAGCAAAAAAAGCATGAACACATTGCTATTGCTATGCATTGCAATGAGATGTAGGAAACGCACAGGAATCTCTGGCCATCAATGTGAACCGAGCCTATAACCAGCACAGTGGCTAAGTGGTTAGCACGTCTACCTGGCAGTACTAGGGTCACCGGTTCAAATCCCAACCACGGCACCACCTGTCTGGAGTTTGCATGTTCTCCATGTGCCTGCGTGGGTTTCCTCCGGGTGCTCCGGTTTCCTCCCACACTCCAAAGACATGCTGGTAAGTTATTATAATACAGTATTTATATAGCGCCAACAGTTTGCGCAGCGCTGTACATTAAAATTGGGAGACTGTACAGTAATACAATACACGAGGGGTTCGAGGACCCTGCTCCTTGGAGCTTACAATCTAGGAGGGAGTGGAGAGTGGTACAGGAGAAAATACCAGTGGGGGATGGAGTGGTGGGAAGAGCGGAGGAGATCAGCAATTAGGTGAGGGCGGGGTAGGCTTCTCTAAAGAGATGGGTTTTCAGGGTGCGCCTAAAGGTGAGGAGGGTAGGTGACAGTCTGATAAATTGGGGTAGTGAGTTCCAGAGGATGGGAGAAGTCCTGGAGACAGTTAATTGGCTCCTGTCTAAATTGGCCCTAGTATGTGTAGATATGAATGTGATTTAGGGACCTTAGATTGTACGCCCCTTGAGGGTTAGGGACTGATGTGAATGTGCAATATATATGTAAAGCGCTTAATAAATTGACAGCGCTATACAAGTACCTGAAATAAATAAATTAAATAATAACCACCTTAATTCACTTCCCCTACTAATCACTATGAGCATCTCCAAAAAGGTAAGAGCTCTCAGAATTGCAATTTTCAACAATTTCTGAGAAAAACTCAGTTTGGCTCATCCCTGAAGTTCAGTAAAGATAGAGGTTATTGGCACTTGGTAGTGGGAAAATGTGCTCCTTGTTTCTATACGTGTCAGAGGATTTTATTCCTCTAAATACATTTTGCAAAGCTCTGCAACACTTTGTGAGATTATGATATTTTTTCTTGCTCTAACTGCTATGTGATCCATGGCAGCAATAAAAAGACAAGTATTTCCAGACAGAAAAAAAAGATTGTTTTTCCACTGTGGTTTTCAGAAAGTAATTAGGAGGAGGGAATCAGAGATTTAGGGGCTCTACTATATATGGGATTTGTACTATTCAAGAGTGAAGAGAAGAGCTTTTTTTTCCCCTCAGAGAATTGGTGAAGGAACTCTCCCTTTCCAAGTCACCCCTTTTCTCCGACCCGCACTGTCCCTAGGGTCCACCCTTTACCTACGTCCCAGAACCAAGTATCAATTTGTATGGAATTTGTTCATGTTAACAAGAAAAGCAGAACAGCTCCCCTGCAGCCAGCAAAAATAGACCCCCCCCCCTCAGCAACAATGGACCACCTGCAACAAAAGAGGCCCCCAGCAACAATACACCCCTGGCAACAACCGATCTCCATAGAGCCAGCATAAATATACCCTCCAGCAGCTAGCAAGCATATACCCCTCCCTTAACAGTAGATCCCCTCCAGCAACAATGACCACACAGCAACATAAGATCCACCCCCAGAAACAATTGATCCCCCATCAATATTGTACATCCCCAGCATCAATAGACACCTTCCTCCCCCACGCAAAAATAGACCCTGACAGTGACAATAGATCCTCCAGCAGCCAGCATCAATGGACCCTGCAGTACATCTCATCACCACCCCTTGCCACTACATACATCTAGTGCTGGAACTGCGTTCTCCTGTGTTCCCGCTGAAAAAAAAAGCCCTGGTGAACAGTAACAAGATGCTACTACTGTATATAGTGCTGTCAATCTACGCAGTGCTTTACATATATATATATATATATATATATATATATATATATTGTATGTTCACATCAGTCCCTAACCCTTGAGGGGTGTACAATCTCAAGTCCCTACCCTAAAATCATTCATACATGGGCCAATTTAGACAGGATCCAATTAACCTACCTGTGTGTTTTTGGAGTGTAGGAGGAAACTGGAGTACCAGGAGGAAACCCAAGCAGGCACAGGGAGAACATGCAAGCTCCAGGCAGGTGGTGCCGTGGCTGGGATTTGAACCAACAACCCTAGTACTGCCAGGCGGAAGTGCTAAACATTTAGCCACTGTGCTGCTCGCACTCCTGGACAGTGCCCATGCACACTGGGTGTGGTAACGTTACCTGTGTAAAGTCACATTAAAAACATGAGTTTTTCAGCTTTTTTTAGCGGTTTTGCATTAGCATTTAGCAATGTTTTGCCCCTTTTTTTATTTTACAAAAAATTAATTTTTTTTGGTCAAAAAAAGGGCCAAAAACGCCAGTTTGCAGCGTTTTACCACGTTTTTCAGCGTTAGAGCAATTTTACAGCTACAAAACTCCTCTAGAAACCCACTAGTTCTGGGGGTTTTTCCAGCTGAAAAACATTGATTACAGTCTATGTGTACATGGATACATAGGATAACATGCCGGGGGGGGGGGTTACTAGCTGTAGAAAAAAACATCAAAAGCCAAACACAGCCGCTGTAAAAACAACCAGTGTGTATGAGGACTAAAAAGTGGAGTGATTTTACTAAACTAGGCGATTGGACAGATGAAAAGGAACCAATCACCAATGACTTACTAATTAAATTAATATTCATATCCAAAATATGTAGTGCGGTTTTATTTATTTTATTGTCTGCAAATTTTTCCAAAGTGTAAACTCCTAATTTTGCTTACTGCAGCTTAAATGTGCTTGGATTAAAGAGATTTACTTTCTTGACTTAGAGTGATTTTTTATTGGAGGAAGCTGAACATATTTAGGCTAGTTACTTTATCTTTTTGTGCAAAAAAGGTTTTACATATCACCTAAAGGGGTACGGTTGCTCCTTTAAACTATGTTTGATCTGTTCTTGTGCCAAAAAAAACAGACCCTCATTTGTTTTATTATTTTACCATTTCAGGCTTCATACACACTGACTTAAAAAAAATGCTGCTCCTAGAGGAGATGAGCATTTTTCCTGTAGAAGCAATTAATTTATTTCTTTCAGGTACTTATATAGTGCCGTCAATTTACGCAGCGCTTTACATATATATTGTACATTCACATCAGTCCCTAACCTTCAAGGGGTGTACAATCTAAAGTCCCTAACCAACATTCATACATATACATACTAGGGCCAATTTAGACAGGATCCAAATTCACCTACCAGCATGTCTTTGGAGTGTGGGAGGAAACCGGAGTACCTTGAGGAAACCCACGCAGGCACAGGGAGAACATGCAAACTCCAGGCAGGAGGTGCCATGGCTGGGATTCAAACCAATGACCCTAGTACTGCCAGGCGGAAGTGCTAACCATTCAGCCACTGTACTGCTAATGTTTACCTAATGTGTATGGACACATAGGATGTCTACAGGCATTTTTATGCTCAGCATTTAGAGGCAGAAGTAAACTCCTCTGTTTTGGGTTTTTGAGTTTTTCTGGTGGGATAAAAAAATTTAACCGCTCCTAATAGTACAGAAACCACTCAAAATTAGCGTTTTTTTCTGCCAAGACCACGGTTTTTTTTTTTTTAAGCCAGTGTGCATGGAGCCTTAAAATGAAAGCTCATGTCAAAGCAATTTAACCCCTTTGTGCCGACGCCTCCTGGCCCTTTAAGGGGTTTCTGATGCCGGGAGGGGGGGCTTAGGGTCATGTGACCGCCATGCTGTCATGGCAGTCACGTGACCGGAATGGTCCCGATTGCAAAGAGATCAGAAGCTTTCAGTGGGATGCCAACATGTCAGCGCATAGGGCGTGTGCTCCCAGCATGTTTGTTTACAAATGGTACGCAAATATGTGGCCGCTCGGCGTCAAGGCCCAGTCTCCAAGAGGCCGCATATTTGCGTACGCTCAGCGTGAAGAGGTTAAAAATAAAATGCAGTACATACCTACAATACATTAACAATTCCTGTGTTTTATCCCATAAAAAAAAAAAAACTTCATGTACAGAAAAAATACTTGATGTTCTGCAGCTTTTAGTCTCGGTTGTGAGCTGTGACAACACACAGAATTTTTGTGGACTGAGTGGTGTCTGCCCTGTCCAGTGTCTTCTACTAAACTACTCAACCACTTCCACATCTCTAGAACATAAAAGGCTAATCATTCTGTAGTCCAACATAACAGGTAGGAGTGCTCTATGAGATCACAAACCAGATCAGCAGTTTTTTTTATTTTTTATACTTCTATAACAAAATGCTTTAAATAGTATATTAAACAGACCAAATATAGCAGAGAAGTTTATTGACAGAGCTTCCATACATTTTAAAGTACTGTATATCAACCCCCCCCCCCAATTTTGGATTTTGTAGGGTAGGGTTAAAACGACTGTCAGTTTTTTTTCCTCCATCTGTGTCCCATTAGAGAGATTTCTCATCACTTGCTGTACTGTAGACTCAAGAAGTGAGAGGCTATTGATCCCTGGAGTATCTTGTTTTCTTTTTAATTTAATGCAGCTGTACGTGGCCCCATCCCCACAACCGCATCATATATTCACAGGGGTCAGAATGAAAAAATGGACTACATGTCCCATCTGTCATCACAGCAGAGCGTCTTATAGATCTCAATGGAGCATAGGTGTGGTGACATAATTGTACTCAGTCCACCGTATTGTACTTCCTCCAGCGCCATAAGAGAAGGTCTATACCTCCAAAGGGTCCTGGGGCTATAAGAACACTGATCATGGTTGCAATGATCTGCAGGCTTTAATACAAACATTTAACAGCTGCACATTTTTTATTTTAATATTTTGGGTGAATTTATCAAATTTATGTCTATGTTCATGTTCCCCATTGACTTCACAGTCTTACTAAAGTGGCAGAATTTCAAAATCGCCCAATTTTCCAGGGGAAATGAAAACTCTCATACAGTATCTCACAGAAGTGAGTACACCCTCACATATTTGTAAATATTTTATTCTATCTTTTCATGTGACAACACTGAAGAAATGACACTTTGCTACAATATAAGTAGTGAGTGTACAGCTTGTATAACAGTGTAAATTTGCTGTCCCCTCAAAATACGCGTCTAAACTGCTGGCAACAAAAGTGAGTACACCTCTAAGTGAAAATGTCCACATTGGGCCTAAAGTGTCAATATTTTGTGTGGCCACCATTATTTTTAGAGATGAGCGAATCGAAGTATCCGAAGTGGAATTCGAGTCGAATATCGGAAAAATTTCGATTCGTGCCGAATCCGAAAAACAGCCTAATTCGGACGCGCGAATCGAAATTTTTCCGAAAATGGCGGCTGACATGTGCGGCGACGGAGCGGGGATGTCGGGGAAGGCGCGCAGACAAGGCGCGCTGCCCCATAATGCATTCCTCAACGACATGTGATCGCATCAGCCAATCAGCAGCCAGCCAGCCAGCACTGTGTAATGGTCGAGGTATATATAGCGGCCATTTTGGAAATCTTCATTTGCCTGCAGTCATTGAACAGAGGCAGACCGCTCTGTACTAGGGACAGGGACAGAGTTAGGGCCACAGAAACGAGAATTGGGGACAGAGAGAAGTTACTTAGGGACAGAGAACCATTACTCAGGGACACAGACTTGTTAATGAGGGCCACAGAATCGTTATTTAGGGACAAAGAAACGCTAGTTAGGGCCACAGAATTCATACTCAGGGACAGACAGAATTTTCACTCAGTGCCAGAGAATTGTTACTTAGGGCCACAGAAACGTTATTAGGGCCACAGAATTTTTACTCAGGGACAGACAGAATTGTTACTGAGTGCCAGAGAATTGTTACTCAGGGACAGACAGAATTGTTACTGAGTGCCAGAGAATTCTTACTCAGGGCCACAGAATTCATACTCAGGGACAGACAGAATTGTTACTCAGGGACAGACAGAATTGTTACTGAGTGCCAGAGAATTGTTACTCAGGGACAGACAGAATTGTTACTGAGTGCCAGAGAATTGTTACTCAGGGACAGACAGAATTGTTACTGAGTGCCAGAGAATTGTTACTCGCACAGACACAAAATTGTTACTTGCACAGACACAGAATTGTTACTCGCACAGACAGAATTGTTACTCAGGGCCACAGAATTCATACTCAGGGACAGACAGAATTGTTACTGAGTGCCAGAGAATTGTTACTCAGGGACAGACAGAATTGTTACTGAGTGCCAGAGAATTGTTACTCAGGGACAGACAGAATTGTTACTGAGTGCCAGAGAATTGTTACTCGCACAGACACAAAATTGTTACTTGCACAGACACAGAATTGTTACTCGCACAGACACAGAATTGTTACTCAGGGCCACAGAATTCATACTCAGGGACAGACAGAATTGTTACTGAGTGCCAGAGAATTGTTACTCAGGGACAGACAGAATTGTTACTGAGTGCCAGAGAATTGTTACTCAGGGACAGACAGAATTGTTACTGAGTGCCAGAGAATTGTTACTCAGGGACAGACAGAATTGTTACTGAGTGCCAGAGAATTGTTACTCAGGGACAGACAGAATTGTTACTGAGTGCCAGAGAATTGTTACTCGCACAGACACAAAATTGTTACTTGCACAGACACAGAATTGTTACTCGCACAGACACAGAATTGTTACTCAGGGCCACAGAATTCATACTCAGGGACAGACAGAATTGTTACTGAGTGCCAGAGAATTGTTACTCAGGGACAGACAGAATTGTTACTGAGTGCCAGAGAATTGTTACTCGCACAGACACAAAATTGTTACTTGCACAGACACAGAATTGTTACTCGCACAGACACAGAATTGTTACTGAGTGCCAGAGAATTGTTACTCAGGGACAGACAGAATTGTTACTGAGTGCCAGAGAATTGTTACTCGCACAGACACAAAATTGTTACTTGCACAGACACAGAATTGTTACTCGCACAGACACAGAATTGTTACTCAGGGCCACAGAATTCATACTCAGGGACAGACAGAATTGTTACTGAGTGCCAGAGAATTGTTACTCAGGGACAGACAGAATTGTTACTGAGTGCCAGAGAATTGTTACTCGCACAGACACAAAATTGTTACTTGCACAGACACAGAATTGTTACTCGCACAGACACAGAATTGTTACTCAGGGCCACAGAATTCATACTCAGGGACAGACAGAATTGTTACTGAGTGCCAGAGAATTGTTACTCAGGGACAGACAGAATTGTTACTGAGTGCCAGAGAATTGTTACTCGCACAGACACAAAATTGTTACTTGCACAGACACAGAATTGTTACTCGCACAGACACAGAATTGTTACTCGCACAGACACAGAATTGTTACTCAGGGCCACAGAATTCATACTCAGGGACAGACAGAATTGTTACTGAGTGCCAGAGAATTGTTACTCAGGGACACCTAATCGTTGAATTAAATAGTATGTCAGACAACATGCAGAGGAGTGGCAGAGGAGGCAATGTTTTAGGAGCGAGCAGACGTGGCAGCAGAGGAAGGGGTCGAGGCAGCAGTATTCGCAGCCAGAGGCCAGTGCTCCCGGTGTCATCCAGCGGTCGTGTCTCCACCGACAACCCTGCAGTCATTGATTGGTTGGCTCGGTCGTTTTCCTCTTCCCAGGTCACCTCTGACACCTACAGCCAACGGTCGGTGGGTACGTCAGACACAACCGTTAGTTGGCATGGCCCGGGAGCAAGCCCACTGAAATCACGTGTCCTCTACCTGCCCCTGTCCTTTGCTGTTCCCTCACCAAGCGAAGTATCGCATGCTGTGGGCTCAGCCCCACTGTACAGTGAGGAAGAGCTAACAGAGGGCGGTCAGGAACGGGGGGAGACATCGGCCTTTTCAGCAGCCAAGCGAACAAGTACTGGCGAGGAGAGTGGCTCGGTAGCCGGTCTAGAGACAGGTCTGTCTCCTGACCCAGACGCAGCCGAGGGGGCTAGTAGTGAGGCGGAGACCCTACTTGATGATGAGGAGGTTGATCGCACTTGGCAGCCTCGTCGTCATCAGGCAATTTCTTCCGCATCATCAGGAGAAGAGGGTGGCAGCTTGGCAGCGAGCAAAACAGTCGGTGGGTTGCCCAGGAGACAGCAGCAGGGTCGCATCAGTGTCAGTGGAGCCAAACGTCCACGGAGTAGAGCACCAGCTCCACTGCAGCCTACCACCACGGCCAGTAGTGGTGCCGGTGCGCACGGAGGAAGTAGCAGTCAGCCAGTGAAGAGTAGCGGGGGCAAAGTTTCCTACTCGGTGGTGTGGCAATTTTTCCTCAAGCCGCCCGAGGAAGTAAACGTAGCCGTATGTCGACTATGTGGCCAGAAATGCAAGCGTGGCCAGGGGGCCCATGTTGGGACTACAGCGTTGCGTCAGCATATGCAGCGTCACCATTCGGTGGCCTGGGAAAACCGTGATAAACATACGGCGGTTCTGCCTGCCCCAGCCCCCGCTCCATCACCCGCTCCGTTACTTGCTCCGTCACCCGACGTCGTCAATCGCCCTCTATCAGCCAGTCAAGGCTCCAACACCTCTGCTGAGGGGAGTTGTCGCTCGTTGGCATCTTCCGCTCGTTCAGATGCTCCTTCTCCTGCTACTCCTCTTCTCGGATTCCGTCAACAGTCTTTCTTGGAATCCGTATCCAAGAGACAACAGTTTGCGAGCACGCACCCGACGGTGCAAAAGCTGAACGTCCTCCTGTCCAAGTTGCTGGTGCTGCAGTCCCTCCCTTTCCAACTGGTGGACTCAGCACCTTTCCGAGAAATGATGGCTTGTGCCGCGCCGCGGTGGAGAGTGCCAAGCCGTCATTTCTTTGCCCAAAAGGCAGTGCCAGCCCTGCATTCACATGTAGAAGAGATGGTGGGCCAGTCTTTGAGCATGTCGGTCTCTGCCAAAGTGCACGGCAACGCCGACGTGTGGAGCTGTAACTACGGTCAGGGACAGTACATGTCATTTACGGCCCACTGGGTGAACGTGGTGCCGGCACAGCCGCACCAGCAACTTGGACAGGTCACGACGCTTTTGCCTCCACGTTTGCACGTCCTTGGTCCAGCAAGCATGTCCGCCTCTACCACCTCTTTTTCCGCCGTGTCCTCAGCCGCCACCCCCGTGCCAAGTCCCATTACCCGACCGGCATATCACATGTGCAGGGCGCAACGGTGTCACGCTGTGCTGCACCTGGTATGCCTTGGCAAACGTAGTCACACAGGGGAGGAACTGCTGAGTGTAATGAACAGAGAAATCGACAGATGGCTGTCTCCGCGCAAACTAAAAATCGGAACCATGTTGACTGACAACGGAAAGAACATGGTGTCTGCTCTGCGTCAAGGAAGGTTGTGCCATGCGCCATGCATGGCTCACGTGTTCAATCTGGTTGTCAAGCGGTTCCTAAAATCCACCATCCCACTGCAAGACATCCTTAAAATGTCACGTAAACTGTGCATGCATTTCAGCCATTCCTACACCGCAAAGAACACCCTCATTGAGCTGCAGCGGCAGAACGGAATTCCACAGCATCGCCTGATCTGCGACGTTGCAACAAGGTGGAATTCAACCCTACACATGTTAGACCGCCTTTACGAGCAGCGAAAGGCCATCACCGATTTCCTGATGTTACAAGCGGATAAAGGTACTCCCCTGTGTAACTTAGATGTCAGCCATTGGCAGCTCATGCGTGACACCTGCCGCTTGCTCAGGCCCTTTGAGGAGGCCACGCTATTCGTGAGTCGGCAGGACTATGGGATGAACGACGTCATTCCTCTGTTGCACGTCCTGGAACAAATGCTGTTAACAATGGCTGGTCAGGGTGCGGTAGACGTGGCGCACAGATCTCAACGCCTCATGACCCCTGTGGGGGCAGGACAGGAAGAAGAGGAGGAGGTAGAGGACGACATTTGTGCTCAGGAATTATTGAGTGAAATGGGTGGTTTTTCCACTCAGCGGACAGGAGTGGAGGAGCAGGAGCATCTGGTAGAGGAGGAGGAGGAGGAGACAGAGGACCCAGACGCACCGTGGCAGTATGCTGTGGAGATGGAGGCAGGGAGTCCCTCGCATTCCTTGGCACAAATGGCCCATAGCATGCTCGGTTGCTTGCGTAGCGACAGCCGAATAATAACCATCAGACACAGGGATGACTTTTGGCTGTCCACCTTGTTGGACCCTCGCTACCGGTCCAAAATGGTGGCCTTTTTCACACCTGCTGAGAGGGAGGCCAAAATTACGTACTATAAAAACCACCTATGTAGTCAGTTGGTCTCTGCCTTTGTGCGCCAACGTCCATCCTCAGACACTGTGGGCCCTGTGCGCTCGCGTTCCGCTGGCATGGCAGCAGGGGAGGGGTGGGGTGGTAGGAGCAGTGGCAGCTCCACCAGCAGCGGCTGCCTCAGTCTGCAGTCGATGATGAGTAGCTTTCTTCACCAGCGCAGTGAGGAAACTACTAACCAGCCGCAGCAGCAGCAGCAGCAGCATCAGGTGGACCTGGAGCAGGAGCTCAAACAACAGGCTTGGGCCTACTTGGACAGCACCCTGCCAACCGAGGTAGACAATCCCCTTGACTACTGGGCAACGAAACTTGACCTTTGGCCCCAACTAGCTGAATTTGCCCTTGAAAGGCTGTCATGCCCGGCCAGTAGCGTGGCATCGGAGCGCGTGTTTAGTGCGGCAGGAGGTATTGTAACTCCGCGGAGGACACGACTGTCCACCCAAAGTGTGGAGAGACTGACGTTTGTGAAAATGAATCAGGCGTGGATTAGTCTGGATTTCAAACCACCAGTTCCTGACACAACTGACTAAATCCGCCATGAATCATGCCTCAAACATGTGCCACTTTCAGGTCTCCTCACACTGCTGGTGTGTTTAATTTTTTGACATAGGGTGCTGGCAGATTACGGGCCTCCTATAGCTGCTGCCAGGCCCCTAATCTGCCATAGGCCCCTATATACCGCCTCCTCATGCTGCTGCTAGGTCCAGAGTCTCTCATGGGTCCCTGTACGGCCTCCCATTGCTGCTGTCTCCATCGCCACACTCTGCTGCCATGTGCCACTTTCAGGTCTCTTCACACTGCTGGTGTGTTTAATTTTTTGACATAGGGTGCAGGCAGATTACGGGCCTCACATAGCTGCTGCCAGGCCCCTAATCTGCCATGGGCCCCTATATACCGCCTCCTCATGCTGCTGCCAAGTCCAGAGTCTCTCATGGGTCCCTGTACGGCCTCCCATTGCTGCTGTCTCCATCGCCACACTCTGCTGCCATGTGCCACTTTCAGGTCTCTTCACACTGCTGGTGTGTTAAATTTTTTGACATAGGGTGCAGGCAGATTACGGGCCTCACATAGCTGCTGCCAGGCCCCTAATCTGCCATGGGCCCCTATATACCGCCTCCTCATGCTGCTGCCAAGCCCAGAGTCTCTCATGGGTCCCTGTACGGCCTCCCATTGCTGCTGTCTCCATCGCCACACTCTGCTGCCATGTGCCACTTTCAGGTCTCTTCACACTGCTGGTGTGTTAAATTTTTTGACATAGGGTGCAGGCAGATTACGGGCCTCACATAGCTGCTGCCAGGCCCCTAATCTGCCATGGGCCCCTATATACCGCCTCCTCATGCTGCTGCCAAGTCTAGAGTCTGTCATGGGTCCCTGTACGGCCTCCCATTGCTGCTGTCTCCATCGCCACACTCTGCCATGTGCCACTTTCAGGTCTCTTCACACTGCTGGTGTGTTTAATTTTTTGACATAGGGTGCAGGCAGATTACGGGCCTCACATAGCTGCTGCCAGGCCCCTAATCTGCCATGGGCCCCTATATACCGCCTCCTCATGCTGCTGCCAAGTCCAGAGTCTCTCATGGGTCCCTGTACGGCCTCCCATTGCTGCTGTCTCCATCGCCACACTCTGCTGCCATGTGCCACTTTCAGGTCTCTTCACACTGCTGGTGTGTTTAATTTTTTGACATAGGGTGCAGGCAGATTACGGGCCTCACATAGCTGCTGCCAGGCCCCTAATCTGCCATGGGCCCCTATATACCGCCTCCTCATGCTGCTGCCAAGTCTAGAGTCTCTCATGGGTCCCTGTACGGCCTCCCATTGCTGCTGTCTCCATCGCCACACTCTGCTGCCATGTGCCACTTTCAGGTCTCTTCACACTGCTGGTGTGTTAAATTTTTTGACATAGGGTGCAGGCAGATTACGGGCCTCACATAGCTGCTGCCAGGCCCCTAATCTGCCATGGGCCCCTATATACCGCCTCCTCATGCTGCTGCCAAGTCTAGAGTCTGTCATGGGTCCCTGTACGGCCTCCCATTGCTGCTGTCTCCATCGCCACACTCTGCCATGTGCCACTTTCAGGTCTCTTCACACTGCTGGTGTGTTTAATTTTTTGACATAGGGTGCAGGCAGATTACGGGCCTCACATAGCTGCTGCCAGGCCCCTAATCTGCCATGGGCCCCTATATACCGCCTCCTCATGCTGCTGCCAAGTCCAGAGTCTCTCATGGGTCCCTGTACGGCCTCCCATTGCTGCTGTCTCCATCGCCACACTCTGCTGCCATGTGCCACTTTCAGGTCTCTTCACACTGCTGGTGTGTTTAATTTTTTGACATAGGGTGCAGGCAGATTACGGGCCTCACATAGCTGCTGCCAGGCCCCTAATCTGCCATGGGCCCCTATATACCGCCTCCTCATGCTGCTGCCAAGTCCAGAGTCTCTCATGGGTCCCTGTACGGCCTCCCATTGCTGCTGTCTCCATCGCCACACTCTGCTGCCATGTGCCACTTTCAGGTCTCTTCACACTGCTGGTGTGTTAAATTTTTTGACATAGGGTGCAGGCAGATTACGGGCCTCACATAGCTGCTGCCAGGCCCCTAATCTGCCATGGGCCCCTATATACCGCCTCCTCATGCTGCTGCCAAGTCTAGAGTCTGTCATGGGTCCCTGTACGGCCTCCCATTGCTGCTGTCTCCATCGCCACACTCTGCCATGTGCCACTTTCAGGTCTCTTCACACTGCTGGTGTGTTTAATTTTTTGACATAGGGTGCAGGCAGATTACGGGCCTCACATAGCTGCTGCCAGGCCCCTAATCTGCCATGGGCCCCTATATACCGCCTCCTCATGCTGCTGCCAAGTCCAGAGTCTCTCATGGGTCCCTGTACGGCCTCCCATTGCTGCTGTCTCCATCGCCACACTCTGCTGCCATGTGCCACTTTCAGGTCTCTTCACACTGCTGGTGTGTTTAATTTTTTGACATAGGGTGCAGGCAGATTACGGGCCTCACATAGCTGCTGCCAGGCCCCTAATCTGCCGTGGGCCCCTATATACCGCCTCCTCATGCTGCTGCCAAGTCTAGAGTCTCTCATGGGTCCCTGTACGGCCTCCCATTGCTGCTGTCTCCATCGCCACACTCTGCTGCCATGTGCCACTTTCAGGTCTCTTCACACTGCTGGTGTGTTTAATTTTTTGACATAGGGTGCTGCAAGATAACGGGCCTCACATAGCTGCTGCCAGGCCCCTAATCTGCCATGGGCCCCTATATACCGCCTCCTCATGCTGCTGCCAAGTCCAGAGTCTCTCATGGGTCCCTGTACGGCCTCCCATTGCTGCTGTCTCCATCGCCACACTCTGCTGCCATGTGCCACTTTCAGGTCTCTTCACACTGCTGGTGTGTTAAATTTTTTGACATAGGGTGCAGGCAGATTACGGGCCTCACATAGCTGCTGCCAGGCCCCTAATCTGCCATGGGCCCCTATATACCGCCTCCTCATGCTGCTGCCAAGTCTAGAGTCTGTCATGGGTCCCTGTACGGCCTCCCATTGCTGCTGTCTCCATCGCCACACTCTGCCATGTGCCACTTTCAGGTCTCTTCACACTGCTGGTGTGTTTAATTTTTTGACATAGGGTGCAGGCAGATTACGGGCCTCACATAGCTGCTGCCAGGCCCCTAATCTGCCATGGGCCCCTATATACCGCCTCCTCATGCTGCTGCCAAGTCTAGAGTCTCTCATGGGTCCCTGTACGGCCTCCCATTGCTGCTGTCTCCATCGCCACACTCTGCTGCCATGTGCCACTTTCAGGTCTCTTCACACTGCTGGTGTGTTTAATTTTTTGACATAGGGTGCAGGCAGATTACGGGCCTCACATAGCTGCTGCCAGGCCCCTAATCTGCCATGGGCCCCTATATACCGCCTCCTCATGCTGCTGCCAAGTCCAGAGTCTCTCATGGGTCCCTGTACGGCCTCCCATTGCTGCTGTCTCCATCGCCACACTCTGCTGCCATGTGCCACTTTCAGGTCTCTTCACACTGCTGGTGTGTTAAATTTTTTGACATAGGGTGCAGGCAGATTACGGGCCTCACATAGCTGCTGCCAGGCCCCTAATCTGCCATGGGCCCCTATATACCGCCTCCTCATGCTGCTGCCAAGTCTAGAGTCTCTCATGGGTCCCTGTACGGCCTCCCATTGCTGCTGTCTCCATCGCCACACTCTGCTGCCATGTGCCACTTTCAGTTCTCTTCACACTGCTGGTGTGTTTAATTTTTTGACATAGGGTGCAGGCAGATTACGGGCCTCACATAGCTGCTGCCAGGCCCCTAATCTGCCATGGGCCCCTATATACCGCCTCCTCATGCTGCTGCCAAGTCCAGAGTCTCTCATGGGTCCCTGTACGGCCTCCCATTGCTGCTGTCTCCATCGCCACACTCAGCTGCCATGTGCCACTTTCAGGTCTCTTCACACTGCTGGTGTGTTAAATTTTTTGACATAGGGTGCTGGCAGATTACGGGCCTCCCATTGCTGCTGCCAGACATGTAATCTGCCATGGGCCCCCGTACCGACTCCTCATGCTGTGACGTTGCAACAAGGTGTAATTCAACCCTACATATGTTAGACCGCCTTTACGAACAGCTAAAGGCCATCACAGATTTCCTGATGTTAAAAGCGGATAAAGGTACTCCCTGTGTAACTTAGATGTCAGCCATTGTCAGCTCATGTGTGACACCTGCGCTTGCTCAGGCCCTTTGAGGAGGCCACGCTATTCGTGAGTCGGCAGGACTATGGGATGAATGAGGTCAAATCGGCCATGGGCCCCCGTACCGCCTGTTCACGCTGATGCTGGTCCCACAGTGTGACCTGGGTCCCTGTACGGCCTCCCATTGCTTCCACTCTGCCATGTACCTCTTTGAAATCTCCTCACACTCCTGCGGTTGTCCATTTTGTCATAGGTTGCTGGCAGATTAGCGGCCTTCCATAGGTGCCGCCAGGCCCCATATCGACCATGGGCCCCCGTACCTCCTGGTCACGCTGCTGCTGAGCCCACAGTGTGACCTGGGTCCCTGTACGGCCTCCCATTGCTTCCACTCTGCCATGTGCCACTTTGAAATCTCCTCACACTCCTGCGGTTGTCCATTTTGTCATAGGTTGCTGGCAGATTACAGGCCTTCCATAGGTGCCACCAAGCCCCATATCGGCCATGGGCCCCCGTACCGCCTGGTCACGCTGCTGCTGGGCCCACAGTGTGACCTGGGTCCCTGTACCGCCTCCCATTGCTCCCACTCTGCCATGTGCCACTTTCAGGTCTCCTCACGCTCCTGCTGGTTTCCATTTTGTCATAGGTTGCTGTATGGCCTCCCATTGCTGCTGCCTCCACCGCCACACTGTGGCTCCAAACACTGGTTTTGGCCCCGTGACTGGCCAAAGGAGTGAAGTGTGCAGTGATTCTAAGATCGACGGCACTCATCTGCATGTCATACTGACAGACAGTATTATTTCTCTTCCCCAGCAGACTCCAAGGGCATTTAAATTAAAGGTAGAGTGTTCTGCACTAATATTAAGTCTCTCTGAAGCCTAGAAACACCCTTTTTTAAGTTAAATTCACAGCGAATTTATTCGACTCGAATCGAATATTGTCCACGAATTCGCCGAATCAGTCGAATCGAATTTTTCATTTCTTCGCTCATCTCTAATTATTTTCTAGCACTGCCTTAACCCTCTTGGGCATGGAGTTCACCAGAGCTTCACAGGTTGTCACTGGAGTTGTCTTCCACTCCTCCATGACAACATCACGGAGCTGGTGGATGTTCAAGACCTTGAGCTCCTCCACCTTCCATTTGAGGATGCCCCACAGATGCTCAATAGGGTATAGGTCTGGAGACATGCTTGGCCAGTCCATCACTTTTACCCTCAGCTTGTTTAGCAAGGCAGTGGTCATCTTGGAGGTGTGTTTGGGGTCGCTATGTTGGAATACTGCCCAGTCTCCGAAGAGAGGAGATCATGCTCTGCTTCAGTATGTCACAGTACATGTTGACATTCATGGTTCCCTCAATGAACTGTAGCTCCCCAGTGCCGGCAGCACATATACAGCCCCAGACCACAACACTCCCACCACCATGCTTGACTGTAGGCAAGACACACTTGTCTTTGTACTCCTCACCTGGTTGCCACCACACACGCTTGACACCATCTGAATCAAATAAGTTTATCTTGGTCTCATCAGACCACAGGACATGGTTCCAGTAATCCATGTCCTTAGTCTGCTGGTCTTCAGCAAACTGTTTGCAGGCTTTCTTGTGCATCATCTTTAGAAGTGGCTTCCTTCTGGGACGACAGCCATGCAGACCAATTTGATGCAGTGTACGGCATATGGTCTGAGCACTGACAGGCTGACCCCCCCCCACCCCTTCAACCTCTGCAGCAATGCTGGCATCACTTATATGTCCATTTCCCAAAGACAACCTCTGGATATGACGCTGAGCATGTGCACTCAACTTCTTTGGTATTGCACAGAGTGGCCCCGAAGCACCTCTTCTGGGGTCCGCCCCCAGAGATATTGGCTCCTATGCTTCTGTATCTGTCCCCATAGCAAACCACTTGCTATGAAGACAGATGTGTTGACTTGCTCCTGGGACGGACTGTGAGTGTCCATAGACAACCACAGCATGGCTTGGCCCCAGCACCCACTGTCTGCTCAAATGATTTGACCGACAGCAGCAGGAGCCAATGCCTGATCCTCCTGTGAGAAGTGAAATATAGAGGTTAAGAACTGTAGCTGGGCACAATGCTGGATCGATATAAAACTCAGGTAAGTGTCTGGTGGGAGTTGGGGTTGGGTGTCTCAGCAAGTGACAAAATATTTATGTTTATGTAGGGAATGCATTAAGGGGAAAAAACAAATTTAGCTTCAGAACCACTTTAATAGCCCCCCAAGATGTAATTAAACATTCTTCGAAATTTCTCAGCTGAGAATGTCCCAAAGGAAAACAACACCTCACTTCATGGAAGACCTATTAAAAAAAATAGACTGCATTTTTCTTAAATTCTCAGCTGAGGACATCTCAAAGGAAACCAACACCTCACTTCATGGAAGACCTATTAAATGGTCCTAGGTTCTCATAAGTGAAAGCTTGCGATAGATTTTCCTCCTGCTCGCTTGTTAATTCACATTACTGCTGACTCAATGGCTTGCTTTAAAAGAGCCAACACAAGCTGCTGGCTTTGGAGCACTGCCACTGTCAGTTTGATGTCCACATTGCGCTGGCAATGCTTCCCCTATTGTGAGGGGTTTGCAGGGCACAGGAGGATAAAATGGATTATCACAATAAAACTGTCAACTGTTCTGAGCGCAAATACCCACACAACTCAAGTTCCGTAAATCGGATTGGAAAACAAATTAAGGGTGTAGCAGGAGGATAAAACAATTTATTTCCACATATGCATGGAGTCAGGGGCCAATTTACAAGGGACAACAGCTAGCTGCTGAATGACATATGGTTTTGGATAGAAATTATGAGTAGAGTGGCACTAACAAACTTAGTTCACACATGGCAAGATTACAGTTAAAGTTCACTTTTACTGCTTCGCCCCCAGTGATCCAAAGAGTGTTCACAGAGTTTTATATACATACAAAATAGTGTATTTTGATTGTATTTATTGCATGCTTCCATGTATCTTATTTATAAAGTGCGGACAAAGTGCACACAGATCCACTGCCTCTGCCACGTTTTAGATTATTATGCAATGCCCCTTCCAAAGACAGTTGGGTCAAAGTTAGGTAACCTTAGAGGTATTAAGGTTGTGTAAAGCAAATAGAACACCTGGAAGAAACTTGCACTATCACAGAACACCACATACATTTCATACAGGTTGAGTTCTTGTCTCAGGATGTTCTGACCAGTATAGAAAACTAAGCTTCTTTACAAGTATCCTGCTCGTCTGATCCAGCTTGGAACCTAAACTCGCACCTGCCACTGATTCTGTACTTGATCTGCCAGTTGCTGACCCGGCCTGCCTAACCTTGAACCAGACCCTGAACATCTACAGTATATATCTTCTGCTTACTTGTCTGCAGTTCCATTCACTATTCAGCTGCCTACTCACCAGTCTGCTGATTCTGGATTCGGCCACTGCATCTGCTAATGCAGTGACTAATCTCCTGCCTATCATCCTCCAGCGAAGTCAACATGTCAAGGACCCGACCAGTGGCTCCTATTCACCCATACCAGCATCCAGCAGGCCAGTGAGGCACCTGTGCTACTCCATGTCATTTTGCTATCTGCCCACTCTATCAGGAGTCCTGGGCTGGAGGTGAAAGAGGCCAACCTTGTTTTATCAAGCTCCCCTGCTAGGTGAGCAGCACCTTGCTGAGTACTAGACCAAAAGCTGCAGCATATTTTTTTATTCAGTAAAGCTTATGGCCATTCACAGTAGTCCAGTGAGGTAGCTTGTGGCAAAAAACTTGTGGGAGGATGCAGCTCGTCTAGTTAGGTTTCCCATTTTTAGTAAAAGGCCCCTTTCATCATTGGGTGGGGAATGCCCAGTTCTATAAAAAAAGGTAGGTAGGGGCTAGGAGAGGACAGTTGGAGAGCACCATAGAGGAAGTGGCATGCACACTTGCTTTCCTCTCCAAGGGAAAGTGAAATTCAGTTGGACCCTTAGTCAAATGGGGAAAGGAAATTGACAGCAAGGCATGTTTTCTATAGCTTAGTGATCACAGCAGCACCCATTTTGTAGCACCCAACAATGGGAAAAACTATGTGTGATTAAAAGTTACCTTCCAGAACTGTACCATATCTTTCAAAGAAGTCACAAACATCCAAGACTTAAAGAGTATGGAAATAGACCTCCAGCTTGGCTGGTAACATAAGTGGTGCTCTTGTTGTAAACGCTTGGTGGCCTGGACCCTCATGTTCCATGGTCCTTAAGTGTTCGGTGAAACCCCCTCACATCAAATCAGAGAACCCTCTCATTAATGTATTTATATGTGATGTCCAGCATGGCCTTTGGTATTACACTCAGATTCCTATTTAATCTGGCCAGAGAGGTCACTAAAGATCTTCTCCTGTAGCCTCTTGTGTGCAAACTGGCTGAACAACCTATCACTATGGGGCACCACATACTGCAGCACATGAAAGAGCACAGTTAGGGTGCCACCAATTACACACTTGCACTGTAGATCACCACAATGCACAAACAAAACACAAGGCAGCACAGTGGCTTAGTGGTGGGCACTTCTGCCTTGCAGCACTAAGATCCCCAGTTTGAATCCCACCATTGATCAGATCAGTAAGCATTATTGTTCAATATCCTTTACCAGACCAAGCTGTCCAGCAAAAGCATCAGAAGTTTGAGATAAACCATTTACAATGACCAGGGGTGCTTACAAAAGCTCAGCTTTTATTTATGTAAAACCTTTATTCCAAAAGGAAAAAAACATTGCTGTAACTGCTTATAAAGTGCTAGCTGAAGTTCAGCTTTAATTTGATAGTCAAGTCCATCTAAATCTGCAAGTGCATATAACATAACCTTTTCCTGAGATTGGCAATGCTGCTGTCCACAAGTGTCTCCATTGCTCCTCCATCCAGAGTGGAAACATGTTAAGACAGAAGTGTGTTACTGACCAGATCACCAGGTGAAAAAGAAAAAAAAAAAAAGCCTTAAATTGTTACTAAACCCACAACAGTAAAATCAGTCTGTATATGCATTAAAGAATGCTTGTTATACTCAGGGGTTAATCCTCTGCATTGTTTAAAAATGCTGTTTAATCCTGACTTTTGATCCTCCCCTTCTTCCAGTGTCTTCCTCTTATCTCCTGATAGGACATACACTCTGCACATGCTCAGTTTAGTGTGTATTGCTAGAGAGGTTTTTTTTTTTCTTGGGAGAGTGCGTGTGATCAGCATAGGGCCAACTGCCACTGTCCAGACAGAGGTCGGGGGTTCTGCATCCTCCTAGAGCAGAAAGAAAACTCCTGTAGATTGGACATATAATTCACAAGGGAAATGTTGGGTAAACATGGAAAGGACTTCGAGTAATCTTCTCTAATTGTGCCTTACGCAGATACCACCTAAATTTCATATATTGGATGCGAATATTAGTCCATTGACAAGGAATGTATTAAGAGTTTGGGATATAATATACAAGCAAAAGGGATGGAAATATAATTCAATATGGACTCCTTTGGTGGGAACGGAGCAGTTCCTTCTAAGGAAGGACAATATTTCTGGGAAATGGATTGAAGATAAAAATGTACGTTTGAAGGATATATTGGACAAAAGGGAAATTGCACACTTTTCAAGATTTAAAGAAGAAAAAAAGATTTATTTTTCACGTTAGAAGAGTTGCGGTACTGTCAATTAGGTCACTTTGTCTCAACGCTCCCACAACCACTGAGGACAACAGAGGTTCTATACGAACTTGAAAAATTGTTGAATAGAAAAACAGTTCCAAAACAAGCTACCCCTAGGATTTATAAGATCCTTATGGATATGGAAGGAGCTGATCCTCCCCTGTTCTTGGAGAAATGGGAAAAGGAGCTTGGAAGAAAGGTGAATGAGCAACAAAAGAATAGGATATTTAAATTAACATATGAGGCTATGAATATAAGCAAAGTTCAAATGAACTACAAATATTTGGTGAGATGGTATATTACACCGAGTGTGGCACATAAACAATTAGACGTTTCACCTTTATGTCGGAGAGGTTGTGGGAAAAAGGGCACAATGGCACATATATGGTGGGAATGTCCTAAAATACAGGGATATTGGCAGGAAATAATCAACATATTCAGGAGACATGTGGGATCACTTTACAGAGGGACCCATGGGTGTTTTTATTTTACTATTTTAAGTTTTTGCTGAAACTGCATACAAATAGGGTGCTGTATCATTTAATTAGTGCGGCTAAGGGTCTGACTCCCAAGTTCTGGCAAATCCCAGAGCCCCGAAGAATAAATTATTATTATTATTATTATTATTATTATACAGGATTTAGATAGTGCCAACAGTTTGCTCAGCGCTTTAAAATATAAGGGAAACCGTACAATTACAATACAGTTCACTACAGAAGGATTGTGAGGGCCCTGCTCGTGGAGCTTACAATCTAAAGGAAGGGGCAGGTGATACAAAAGGTGATAAATTCGGGGGATGATCTGGTGGAGGCGATTCAAGTACAGGTCTTAGGTGGAGGTGGGGTAGGCTTCCCTGAATAAGTGAGTTTTAAAGATCGCCTAAAGGCAGACAGGGTGGGGGCTGACCAAACATACTGGGGTAGGGAGTTCCAGAGGATGGGAGAGGCTCTGGAGAAGTCCTGGAGGCGAACGTGGGAGGAGGTGATGAGAGAGCTAGAGAGGAAGATATCTTGGAAGGAGCGGAGTGGGAGATTTGGGCGGTATCTGTGGATGAGGTTGGTGATGTAGCTAGGGGCAGTGTTGCGGACAACTTTGTAAGCTGTGGTTAGTATTTTGAATTTTATACGATGGGTTAGTGGAAGCCAGTGGAGGGATTGGCAGAGAGGGGCAGCAGACGCTGATTGGTTGGTAAGGTGTATGAGTCTAGCAGCAGGATTCATAATAGACTGAAGGGGGGATAGCCTGTGTAACAGTAGACCAGTGAGGAGGGAGTTGCAGTAGTCAAGGCGGGATATAACCAAGGCGTGGATAAGTTGTTTTGTGGTGTCATTGGTCAGAAAGGGGCGGATTTTGGAAATGTTCCAGAGGTTGAGGCAGCACGATTTAGCCAGTGATTGGATGTGGGGCCCAAAGGAGAGGTCAGAATCTAGGATTACGCCTAGCACCCTGGCATGAGGGGAAGGACCAATGGTTGTGCTGTTGATCTTAATGGTAAAGTCGTTAGTGGGAGATCGGGGAGGAGGAAATACAGTAAATAACTGGATAAATAGAGTTGAAGAAATATACAGGATGGAGGAGTTGTATCATGCGGAGGAGGACAAAAATGGGAAGAATTTAGGAAACCGTGGAGTAGCTCTTCAGACTTTACAAGATCTAAAAAGATATCTGGAATTGTTCAGAGTTTAAGGTGAAAAGTCTAGTGAGAGCATGATGGAGAAGAGGAAAGAGTTGAGACAGGAGGTGAAGGGACACTGTTATAGACAGAAATATATGGGAGGAAGTAGACACTAGGAAACGGGATATGGACTGGGTAACTGGATGGGGGGATGGTGGGAGGATGGGTGGGGTAGAGAATAAGGTTAAGTAGAACGGAATTTGTGTTTATGTGAATTGTACGAATACAAGGTTGGTCTTTTTTTGTATTGAAAAAATGTAATAAAAGATTAAAAAAAAAAGAAAGAAAAATCTCCTCCTACAAGCTTTAACCAGTGCTCTGCAGAACACTGATAGAAGTCACAAGACTGCTGATAAGAAAAGTTATTTAGCAGTTTATAGTTACTAAAAAAAATTGCACTTCCATGTTCTGTGTACTGTGGGAGTTCAGACAGAGTGAACGCAGGTTAAAAATTAATGCAGCTAATACATTAAGCCCAGGTTCACTATATACGGTGCGATACATCACATGTGATTCTCGCAGGAACCGCACTGCATTCCTGTGTAAATCACATGTGATTTGTGTGCGGAGCGATTGGAGCCATACATTATGTATGGCTCTAATTGCACCCGCACCAAAAAGGTGCAGGACCTTTTTTTGGTCTGCACTAGAATCGGATTGCATAGGTATTCACACCTATGCGATCCAATTCTGCACATCACACTGCAGTTTGCAGACCGATTTCGGGGTGTTAACATACACACCCGCAGCGGTTTGCATGAACGGGTGCGATTCTGATGCGATGCAGAATTTGCACAGAAACCAGTGCGAATTCCGCACCCCATCAGTGTGAACCCAGGCTAAATTATCAGTACACTGAAACAGATTACATTTTTGTTTTTGGATTTAATACAGCTTTAAAAGCAGAACTTTTCTATTCTATATATCTATCGAGGAATATATTTCAATGAAACTTTGTGTCTAATCAACTTTGGCGGCATAAAATGCCTTTGCAAACCAAAATATCACTCAGCTGTACATAGGATTACCAAGTGTTCTTTTAATGAAAACTGCAGATTTAAAAAGACTGAAAACAACTTTTGAAAGTAGACTAACAAGTTAAAGCTTATAGAAGATTTTAGAGATCTAATTTATTAAACTTTTTCATTTTGCTTTGCCAATCCATTCTTTCCACTAATAATAATGAAATACCTTTTTCTTCTCTGTATTTTATCTTTCCTGAATGTGTAGATAAGAGCTGTAGAGGGAACCTGTGGGAGATGGAAGTCCCCTACTGTCTCTATCACACGTCATCTGCCATTGCGGAGTGTCTGAGCATGGAGCACGCGGTCTCATTTGCATGAACAAACACGGAGCATTATATAAGTAATCATTCAGCGGAGTACAAAAATTCCTCCGAACCAAAAACCTTAACAGCCACTCACAGTATTCTACAGGCTAGGAGATGCAAACAGCATGAGATGTGTTTTCCTTAAAGCTGAACTCCAGGCAAACAGCTAAACATACATATAAATAGAGCAGTTTTACCTGGCTAAGGATTTCTATTTTTGTCCATCCAGTTCTGTTATTTACACAGCTCAGCACATAGCACAGCCCTGTCCAACAGGGGAGGGGACATGATGTTTCTCTGTTGCAGTTTCATTTTAACTTTCAGCTCTCCTCTCCACCCTATGAGTGGAGAAGGAGAAGCATCACACTGAGCTCATCTCTATGTCACTCTGCTCTCTCCTTTCATCAACATGCTGCTGGCATTGCAACACACCTGACCAGCTCCTTGTGCCATTTCCCTCTGAGCCCTGCTGTGCAGACTGCACAGGAACTGCAACAGGCTGATACCAAAGTAAAATTCAGGTACTTGCGCTATGTACACGTAAAATATACATTTAAAACAGGACACCAGGAATTATTTGAATTGCATACTTACACCGGCCCAGCTTGTAAGTATGCATGTCTCATACCCGATGGGACGCTGGGGATGATGGAAATGCACTACAGTAGTTGGCACTACATTCTTGGTCGCCTTGATCTTTTGAGTCCTGCTCAGGTTCTACCCAGAGCGTCCAGAGCTGTGCGTACATTCCTTTATGTTTATGGATGTCACCTCTGGCATATGCGTTAAGATCCATAAAGTCAGTGTGTCACTTGGCATGTCATTGATTTTGACAGGCTGGATGTTTGTAGTTGCACAGAACACATTGGACATAGGGGTCTACAGGAAACCTACCCAGAGAGACCAGTATCCACTTTTTGACTTCCACCAACCATTGAAACCCAAACCAAAGGTTATTAGAACTTTGCCAGATTGGACTGAGATGATTAGAAAGACAGACATCTTGTGAGTGCTCAGAACCTCTTTGCCTGTGCTACTTGTGTGGATATAAATGCTGGGGTATCTTCCTGACATTCACCAAAACTGAAGAAATTATTTGGAGAAGCTACAACATGTCTCCAAAATTACTGAATAAGTCCAGTTGAATTTTACAACACTCCTAGCCATACCGTGGCCTGGATTAATGAGAACCTTTACTAACATCATAAGAATCTAAGTTTGACTGTAAAGACCTGATATGGAAGTTGGAAGTTTGTAGAATGTGAGACTTTCAATGATGGCCATAGGCCTATCGATATGACCATTCCATTGACTAATCAAAGCAACCAAACAGATCTAGTCACAAAAGTGCCTAAAAAGCACCACCCAACCAATAAAGAAAAGAATCAATTGTGTTGAGTGCGACACATTGACCAACTAGCCAAAAAAAAAAACTCCTTGACTAGTTCTTAGTTTCACGAAGGATCTGTTCTAAAAGGTCAGAGAAGGTCATAGATCACAGTCAGTTAGGTGAAGAAATAGAGTCTTGATTAATTTTTGATTGCTATCAAAGAGCAAATGACAGCAAGGGGAGTGTAGGTGCCCATTTAATTTGATGACGAACCAATCTTATTTAAATAGATAAAAAATTGAGCCATGTATTGTGGACATGAGACATTTAATACCCAAAGAGTATTGATATTATTGTGTCAGTGCCAGTCAGTCAGTCCATTTGCGATTCGTGTTAATTATTGTTGGCATTCAGCGCAGGAAGAGTCAGTTGGTGGGAGGGGAACACAGCTCAATTGAAGAGGAGTTCTGTCAGTGGTTCTTGCTGCTCCTCCCACAATCAACTTTCCAGAAGGGAAATGGCCTTCCAGTTTTATTGAATTTCTGACACATGCCACAACCCTTTTTGGTTCTTTATTTATGAATGGGTTTTCTGATACTCTATCACTATCTATTGAAGAGCTCACTGGTTCTGGTTGGGTGGCTTCCATGCAATCAGGGTCACCCTCCAATAGGTACTCAGGAATGTTCCTCCTAAAAAAAGTTTTTTTTATTTGTTGCAATAATTTTACTGCAATAATTCTGATCCATCTGATTCCTTTGCAAGCAATAAGTTTAAATGGAATCAGGGAAGCAGATGCCAGAGAATTCTTAAACACTTGCAAACATGAATCGTGGTGAAGAGGTAGCGTGTTTTCCGACTGAAGTGCTGATGTTTGGGAAATCTTTAAAGCTGGTTTGGACTCCCTAAGGAATTTGGTCTGGTAATCCTCCTGCTGGTTTAAAAGAGAAGTATAAACTTGTAAAAAAAAATATATATATAATAATAATAATAATATACTCTCCTAGGTGGATGCAACATTGATCTGATGCAGCATCTGTCTCTTGCCAGGTCTGTAGTGAGCAGAGAGCTGTGACTGTCAGCCGCCGGTTCTCTGCCTTGCCTCTCCAGCGCTCACTGGAGCACTGGGCTGTGAAGGGGGCAATCGGAGCTTTTTAGAGCCTGCACCAGCTCTGTGTTGTCAGTGGGCATTAGCCTTGGTAGCTTGATATTGATTGCACTGGCCATGCTTGGTGATTGACAGGGCATGCATTAAAGGTGAGATTCTGTGTGTTGACAAGAGACAAACATGGTCAGAGGGCTGAGGAGACACATAGGCCCATGTCACACAAGTGATTTTGTATCTGCTACAGCATCACTTAACTTTGTGTTTTTTGTTGCTAGGAACTTATGAACCGCAATCAATGAAATGTCTGTCTTAAAAATCTGACCCTTTGCACAGTGGCTGAATAGATGACTTTTTGTAGCATTTGCAGCTAGCTACAAATCTCCAGCTATAGTAGCTACCCATGTTATCCAATGCAACTGCTGATCATCACGGCAAACCAGCGATTTGTAGCTGCATAGAAAAGCATTGTAGCCATCTGGAACAGCAATTCTATCTAGAAACGCCTTAAAATATAGGCAAATAGATTTGTACCTGCTACAAGGTAGCGGATATGATACGGCCCTGGAGATGGTCATACATAGAGCAAATTTCAGCCAGTACTAGATGAACCAGCAGACATTTGAGTCTTGGGTAGCTCCCAACATCCTTCAATGTGTTCCTAAAATTAAGGAAAGTGTTCTTTAAGGCACCATTCACACAGATTTTTGTCTGATGCTTGTAGCTCTAAAATGCTCAAAAAGCCAAATCGCATTCATTTCAATGGCCCCTGTTCACATCTGAGCATTCTGTAGCCTGTCAAGTAAAATAAAAACCAGCGCTCTGGTCTTCATGCACCACAGGAACACTGTTTGTCACTCACTGAGGTGAAGCCCTCTAAAGATCGGGGAATCTTGATACTACTAGATGAAAACACAAAAGGGCGCACTCTCCTCACGTGTTACCATGATAAAAAAGGATTTATTAAAACATAAAATGTAATAAATACTTTTTATCACGGTAATGCACAAGGAGAGTGAGCCCTTTTGTGTTTTATTCTGTAGCACAATGCCTGTCTCCAAAAAGTACGACCTTCATTTTGGCAGATTAGAGCATTTTTGGCTCCATAGACTAATAGGAACACCTTAAAACGTGCAACATCAGCATTTTACGAGCGTTCCGTCACACGTTTTCTGCTCAAACAGCAGGTCTCCACGCCCCTTATCTCCTCCACCTTTCCTTTCTCTAGTTTGTTGGCTAAACAAAAAAAACAAATAAAAAAAAAATCTGCAGCTGTAAAATGTTTGAGAATTTCTGAACTTTTTAGAAGTGCATTACAAGCGTTTTAGAAGTGTATTACAAACAAAAACAACTTCAAAATCGCCCTGCCCAGGTGTGAATGTAGTCTAAAGGATTTCCCTATAGATTAGATAGTAAGTACTTCTTCTGGCAGTGTCTCCAAACTCTGCTGTAATGTAGAAAACCTGTCCAGTGAAGTCACTTCAGAAACCCGGCAGTGGTAATTTTTTAGTCTACCTATGCTTAGTGATTCTTCCTGCCGACCCTCTTCATCACTCTTCATCACTACAAGACACAGTAGAGAAGTCGTCAGGGGTCGTTGGGAGGAACTACACAGTGGGAGCAGTGTTGGTTTCTGAAGAGCCATCAGTGGATGACGTATTTCCAACAGAGGGGCTTTTAGTGGAGGTGAAAGAGTAATATTTACTCTCATCCTTACAACAAATGCTTTTATGGGCACTTTCATTTTAGCATCAAAGTCACTAAGTCCATTTCACTTTAACCGGTCTGGTTATACTTTCCCGTTGGCCCTCAAGTCTTGCTTCATAGAAGCCATGGTTTCCATAAACTGCACTCATGGAGGCTAACAAGCACAAAACAGCTGTAGGCATTTTAGAATAAATGATTTAGTATTATAATGCTGTATCTGTATCGTAAACCATCAGTAGTATATGTATCCTTGGCCTAGGGGTATAAAGGAATGATTTACATTACCCACTATCTCATATTGAGGAATAAATTCTGTATTACTGAACTTGTTACAGAAGTGAGATATGCATTCACCTTATTGTTTTAAGAAGGCTCTGCTGAACTTTACTTATAATACAATGGAAAATAGGTAGCAAGGTAGAAAACACAGGAGTGTCAGACCCTCCAGGAAAAGAACATTTCAATGTCATTTTTTGGAGGAGGAAATAAGCTGTTAGGCATAAGACGAGATGACAGACTGGAATTTGTAATCTGACACGATGTTCGGTGACAAAGAAGAATGAACAAAAGCCTCAGAAATGTTGACCTCACAGTGGTCAACTTACCAAATGCAGAGACTGACTACCTGGGCTGACATCTGCTCTACAGGTAAAGGGTCACTCCAACATAAAAATAATGTGTCATTTTTTAGTAGATGCTGATGAGTTACTTTTTAACAAGTCAATATGTAAAAAGACCCCTTAAAGCATTTTTAGATATAAACAGGGAAAAAAAAAAAAACAACTGCTTGGAATGTTTTCCATTTTTCATAAATTACAAACAACCATTGGGAGCTTTTTTTTGGACTTGTGAGAAGTCAGTTCATTTTAGTAGCAGTTACTTAACACAGCTACCCATTTAAAAAAAGTTGCTTTGAAATCTGCTAATCATTTCAATCACCACTACTCTCGTTTTTTGACTATTTCAACAGGCTTTGCTGAAAATTTACTTTGATGGTTTTACCCCAAAATATTATTATAGCGAAACAAAATTTCAGCAGTGTGAAGTTAGGTGTAATTTCATAATTTGTTCCCCAAGTCTCTATGCGAATTAGATTTCATCTCAGTAGTCAGATCATGCTAATTGACTAAACATGTCCATTTTGATTCATTACGATATGTTTCTTGGACGAAATTTTCCTTTTTGGAGATTCAGATGTATATGAATCTTTGAACAGACAAATGTCAACAAATCCAAAAAAAAAGTTAAATGAAATTAACAAAATTCATTCATTTCATTAGGATGTCGTCACATGATGTGATAGTAGTTCATGCCCATTGGGAAGTTAACAATTTTTGAATTAGTTTGATCATTTGGATAACAAATGGATTAGAATGGTGTTCGTCAATTCTGATTAACATGACAGCAGTTGATCTTGTCCAATCAGCTTTCTCTTAATTGGGTTGGACTAGAGTCTGAAAATGTCTGATTTGATAATATTGAATATACAGCTATCTTCCAAAAATCCACCTAGACCAACGAATATACAAATCAAATGCCGAAGATACAAAAATTCTGAAAACGAATTGGTTCAATTCAACGAATATGACAAAATTACATTTTTAATGAATGAATGCATCGGAAACAAAAATTTCTGGCATGTGCATGTCTACAATTGACTATTGTTAAATATGGTTTCTAGAGCAGCCTTTCTAAACCAGGGTGCCTTGGAACCCTAGGGTTCTTCCTGAGGTTTCTAGGGGTTGTCTAAGTAATTTCCAACTCCCAAGTAACCACCAACACCAATTATCTTGGAATGTAGATTCTTGCTGGCAGAGCTAGCAGAAGATCCTACATCAAATAAATGCCTAAAGTACTTGCATTTAGATATAAAGTAGAAGAGTAGCATGCATCTAAACATATGTAAATGCACAGAATCTATAGATATGTACAGACCTACTTTTTTATGCCATTAAATGCGATGCACATTTTCGTTCATAAATGCTCCTATATGTATGGTCCTATTTATTCCTATAGTACTGTGTTTAGGGGAGTACAAATTTGTACACATTTAATTGTGCTGTTTAAGACGCCTGTGTGAATGAGCCCCAATGTGGGATTAAAGCGCTAGCAGATAGATATTTATAACTGAAAAAATTCTGTATGCCTCTTCTGCCATATAATCTGTTGCCAAAATAATCTGTATGCTGTAAGAAGCAACAAAGCAGCTAGCATAAGAGATTGTGACAGCCAATCTCACAGTAACATGTGTATAAAGTGCAGCACTAAAAAAATATAATGAATAATATAGATAAAGGAATCATACTAAACCGCCAAGTGTAAAATAAACACACTAATGCAAAATTAATTACAAATAGCTCAGTGAAACAATGAATAAAGTCCATCCAGTGTATATTAATGGTAATGTGCAGCACAACAACAATGTGACAAAGTACAGTCCAAATGGTGAACAAATATCAGTGGCACTGCAAGACACAGCAGCAAAAGTGTCAAATTCCAAAACGGTGCTAGAGGATCCAGTGAACTTTCCGCCACCACTATGCACTCCCCAGAATGCTACTGGTATAGTGGCAGTAATTGTTGATCACTCAGATACAATGCTCAGAATCTTTGGCCAAAAAGACTTGTCCTAGGAAAAAAAGCTCACACCACGGAGCCCAGAAAGCGATATATAGTGTAGTAGTTTTATTAAAATGGATAAAAAAAAAAACATTCCACGTGGATAAATATACAACCATGGGTGAATTCACATACCAAGATGGCTGCCCCTTCGAGTCATGGACGATGCGGCGTGACGTCAGCACATGGGCTCCACCCAATCTGTTCCCCTGCCTGCTGGTGTTTTACTGATCGTTCACTAAGAAATGCTCATATGAAGCTTTGTGTACAATCCTGGCATCTACAGGATGCACAGGTAGAGGAATCAAGTCATCTTGGCGAAGCCAATTAAGAAAGGAGGGAAGAAGACAGTGGTGAAAACTAAAAGGGGGAGTAGCGGCAGCAGTGGTGACAAGTCAAAAGGTGAGCATGGATATCACATTACTGGAAGGCGGCATTATACAGTACCAGTAGGTGGGCCATAAGGTGCAAATATGTTGTGCATACTTGCACATTATGACAAGAGCTCCTGGGGTCCCAGAATAATTTAGTTCTACTGTAAAGTTGGCCATACACTGAGCAAATTTCATCCAGTACCTAATGAACTGGTCAAAATTAGATCAGTGGGTGGCCCTGCTGACACCACTCCGTCCAATAACCTTTAATTGAAAAAGTGAAGGATCTGTGCAGAAAAATGTAAAAAATCTAAAAGTGTATGGCCAGTTTAAACTGCTTTTGACATCTGTAGTGCAGAGGATTGTAAATCGGTCACCCTTCAGTAATAAGGTGAAGCGGGATATTAACACTTCAGCAGAGGCTCCTAAAACACTCTGAACGTTGTTTAGGATAATTAGATGGGGAAATAGTATCTGTCAGGGCTTTCTTTCTGCCGGAACGCGGCGGTACTGCGTTCCGCCACCTTTTTCTTCTTGTCCCCGCTCACCGACTGCCTCTGCAGAGCTGACAAGCTATGCAGAGCAGCGAAAGTGACAGGTGCCGGACGCGGCTTGTTTATGTCATGCTTGCGCGTGCCCGGCACCTGTCACTGCCGCTGCTCACAGCCGGTGAGCGGGGACATGCACGCTTCACCCCCCCCCCTCTACCGCCAGCGTGTAAACATCGGGGGCGCGCGGCCACCCCCATAGGAAAGGTGTATCTTAGTACACCCGGCGGTGCGCGCTGACGTCATCACGCCCTCTGCTCGTCGATCCTACCATAGCGCGGATCGTCAGCATCAGGTAAGGAGCGGCGATACAATTTTTCTCGCTTTTCTTGCTAATGTGGGGGGGGGCAGTGTTACTCGCTATTCTTACTAATGTGGGGGGGGGGGCGGTGTTAATTCCATACATTTACTTTTATAGCCCCTCCCAAATTTTACTTGCATTCCTGTTCTCTAAAGGGGTGGTCCTAGGGTTTGATGGGGGCGTGGCCAGGTTTGGGTGGGGGAGTTCCACCACCTTTCCTCTGAGAAAAAAAGCCCTGGTATCTGTACATGCAATTCCTCTGTAGTGCCGCAGTAATTAATATCTAGCACCCGCCAAACACACACACTTTAGAGATCATTAAAAAATCATTTGCTTTTAACAATTAAGCATGGGTGAGTGACAGTAAGGATGGGAAGAGGGCGTAATCCCTGAATGGCCAGTTAAATGTTAATGGTGCAATTAGCTCATGCTTATTATGTAAACACTTTTAGATATGTCAATGAGTATTGAAAAGGCAATTCCAGGCAGCAAGTAAAATTATTCTACAAATTTGCTTATGTCAGCTCAAGTTTACCTTTCATGTATGCCAATTGGTTGATAAAGCAAAAATAACTGTCTTCCTTTGCCATTTCTTTTTAGAATGGCACCTATATGGGGCAAAGTGACAGTGTCTTAATAGCTCAGTCAACAAACAACGTATACCCAACTTTACTGCGCTCTCCAACTGCATTGCATCCATCGCCAATACCTCCCGCGTATAGGTATAGGGAAACGACCTCCTTCCAAGATGCAGTACGCAGGGCAAATAGGCCAACTGCCATGCCTGAATGCTGTCACCGGACGAGGCAGATGATGTCATCAAGCCTGTGTAAGCTCCAATACCAACCAACATGGAGCTTATACAGGGACTGCCAGAGTAATGTTAAGAATGTGTACACAAATACCAGCTGTTACTGTTCACCAACAGCTGGTGCTTGATATGACCCACATTCAGTACTTCTTATTATTATACAGTATTTATATAGCGCCAAAGGGTATGCTCAGCGCTGTACAGTAGCAGGAGGACATAACATGAGACAAGACAGTAACAATACACTACACGAGGGGTTCAAGGGCCATGCTCTTTCAAGCTTACAATCTAGGAGGATGGGGAAGGTGGCACAGGAGGAGATGGCTGTGGGGGATGGAGTGGAGGAGGTTGTTAGGTGAGGTCGGGTGTTAGGTGAGGTTGGGGTAGGCTTCCCTGAAGAGGAGGGTTTTCAGGGTGCGCCTGAAGGTGAGGAGGGTAGGTGACATTCTGATGGATTGGGGTAGGGAGTTCCAGAGGATGGGGAGGTCCTAGAGAAGTCCTGCAATCGGGCGTGGGAGGAGGAGACCAGGGAGCTAGAGAGCAGGAGGTCCTGTGAGGAGCGGAGGCAACGGGTAAGGTAGTATCTGGGTATCAGGTCAGTTATGTAGTTCGGGGCGGCATTGTGAGTGGCCTTGTAGGTCAGGGTTAGCAGCTTGAACTTGATGCGTTGGGCAATCGGGAGCCAATGAAGGGATTGGCAGAGGGGGGAGGCAGATGTGGAGCGCTTAGTGAGGTGGATGAGTCTGGCCGCTGAGTGTAGGATCGACTGGAGTGGGTATAGCGTTCGTTTGGGTAGGCCAGTGAGAAGGGAGTTGCAATAGTCCAGGCGTGAGATGATGAGGGAGTGTACGAGTTGTTTGGTGGTGTCTGGGGTGAGGAATGTGCGTATCTTGTACTTGACTAGGGAGTTGATATCAGCACTGTGAGGAGTCATTGAGATGTCAGTTTGTTCAGACTTTGGAACCCAAATTGATATGAGCACCACAGTGCATAGTGATACAAATAATTTATAGAGAAAAAAAAAAAAAAATTGTGGGAGCCCATTCTGCCACCCATGTTTGTGGGCTGAGACATTGCCATTGGTAACTCTTGAACTACAACAGGGATAGTATAGTGTCATAGTTGTCATAAGCAAGGACTTTCCTCTCATTCAGGTTAAAATGTTTATTCTTTTTTTAAATAAACTTAAAATAAATTCAAATACATTTAAGTATCATTTTAAGTTTAATATTATGCATCTCTAATGCCTAGGTTTCCAGGAAAGTCCTAATATGCAATTACATTGTCCAACCTTGTTCTCTCTCACCAAATCACTGCCATTTAGTTATGATTTAAGCACAGTCTGTGGCTCTGTGAAAAATATAGATGGACACAAATTACAGAGCCGTAAATCCAGACTTCCTATTAGATATAATAAATATCACTGTTCATAACTGGCTAGACAGAAATGTAGATTATCAAGATAGTAGTTGTACTTGATGGCACAAATAGTGCAACTATCCCGGGGCCAATAAAATGAGGGGCCCATAATAGACTGTTTCACATTTACCAGCTCATATTTATACACATCACCAAGCTTTTCTTTCCTTTTAAATTGTAGACTAGGGGTTCTTATCTGGGAAGCATCACTGCCCCCTGGGCTATGGGAACCAAAGAATGAAGTAAAAGGACCTGATCTCTAAACAATATAAAAAATTACATAGTTACATATTTGATCTGGCTGAAAAAAAAAAAAATACACAAGTCCATTCAGTTCGACCCATACTGAAACTGAAATAGGAATCTGAAAAAAAAAAGTGAAGAAATCAACTTGCTGTGTCAGATAATATGCAAGCAACATTGCCAACTAGACCTCCATTTCATGTTTTGATTGCACAAAAACAGCACAAATCTCACTAGTTGTAGCTAGCATGTGCATTTATCATTTTTATAGAAATAAATAAAATCATTCTTTAGAATTCCTTAAAATTATGTTTTATTCCTATCTATCCATATGTCAAGTAAAACCTGTTTACATATTTTGAAGTCATACTAGTACGCAATGAATTGGATATGGAGACATACTGGGAAATCCAGAACCCCTTGTCTTGAAGAAGTATTAGGCTTTCCAACCTAACAAATGTATGAGATAAAGAGGGAAGGAAATTAACCAAACAGGAAGACTTTGCCATGGCCTCTTATCTCAAAGGGCATTATAAGCAGTTGGGTTCTCTAACCTTAGATACCAACAAAGGTGGTCAGCTTTTGGCATCACAGAGGCCTGACAGACATGAGATTCTTAGTCAATATGACCCATACACCGTGCTCACCAAACTAGTGAATTATCTTTTGTATTGACAGTTTTTAGGAGTTCCTTCACACTACGCTGTTCTGTCACAGTGCACAAGTTAATGTTCAGCATTCTATGAGTAGCCTATTTAGAATGTTCTGCCAATGCACAGCAACAGAAGAAAGGAGTCCATGTAGCATTTTTTAACGCAGCAGACAACAACCACTATGTGCTTTGTATGCACTATTTTATCTGCCTGATAAAAGAGCATGAGCCCTGAAATATGTCAGTGTAGGTCCACCATAGATCCATGGTATTGTCTGATCCCCTCTAATTACACTTTGAGGACTTTCTGGCATATGTTCAACACATGGTCTTCATAGCACTCACTCCAGATGACGCCATCCCTTCTGATGCCAGCTACCTAGCGAGAGTGTTCACAGCATTGGTCTGGGTAACCTGGTTCCATTGGAGAGGTTTCTCCCTGGTGATATGTCCTGATCAAGCCACTAAATTTTAGGTTCAATTTTACTGTTGAAATTCATTAAAAGTGGTTTTAACCTGCACAATCCAGTGTGCTCTGGGATGTTATACTAGTATGTACACATTGGAGGTGTCAATCTAAATGAATGGCACCTTGCAAACTGTCATACGCTACCTTGTACTGTGGTAAAAAGTGCACTCATAGGTGTGAAGCCATCTTTACAGAAAAGACTGTTGCACAATCAGCAATGATTTTCCTTGCCTGGACTTTGTATATATTTAAAATATACATTTGATGGGACCAGATTACAGAGAACCGATGCCTACATGGGACCAGATTACAGAGAACCGATGTCTACATGGGACCAGATTACAGAGAACCGATGCCTACATGGGACCAGATTACAGAGAACCGATGCCTACATGGGACCAGATTACAGAGAACCGATGCCTACATGGGACCAGATTATAGAGAACCGATGCCTACATGGGACCAGATTATAGAGAACCGATGCCTACATGGGACCAGATTATAGAGAACCGATGCCTACATGGGACCAGATTATAGAGAACGGATGCCTACATGGGACCAGATTATAGAGAACGGATGCCTACATGGGACCAGATTATAGAGAACGGATGCCTACATGGGACCAGATTATAGAGAACGGATGCCTACATGGGACCAGATTATAGAGAACAGATGCCTACATGGGACCAGATTATAGAGAACTGATGCCTACATGGGACCAGATTATAGAGAACGGATGCCTACATGGGACCAGATTAGAGAACTGATGCCTACATGGGACCAGATTATAGAGAACTGATGCCTACATGGGACCAGATTATAGAGAACTGATGCCTACATGGGACCAGATTATAGAGAACTGGTGCCTACCAGCACAAGAGGAAGATCTGAATATTTTAATATATTTAATTATCTGAAGGTGATAAAATAGATGCATACATTTTTTATATCGGATTAAAAACAAACTTTTTTTTTTTCACTTTTTCGTACATCAGCTATAAGATCCAAAAGTGTTCTTAATTTGGCCAAAAAAATCTTACCCGTGTATTTAGCAGTAACCCAAGAAGGGTGGAAAGTGCAGTAACCCTGAGCAGGCCTCTCAGTGAATGACTAATTCTGATTGGTTGTGGTCATTCCACTTTGTCATGTTGGAGATTATAAACAGCAGATCCATGTTTGATAACATTTTCTCCGCTATGAAGATGGAGGATATTGAGAAACCAATTTACACAGCTGTTAATCCTCCCAATGTGTAGTAACAATTACAAACATGACATAATTGGATCAGTGAATGGAGCCAGGTCTTGCTTGCTGCATAGGGACTCCTATCTCCCTCCAACAGTAGAAGAATGCTGTTGGAGCCAGTGGTGTTCTAATTCCCTAGAGCTGGCTGCTCCCAGGCTGCAAAGCAAACAGCATTATGTCAACAAATCCACACACAGGACTGCGATCGCTGCGTATTGCTGACTGGTGGCCTGCACGTGCGTGATTTCATTTTGGCCTCCAAACAGCTGTATTCTTGCAGAGCTACAATAGTACATACATGAACAGTACACAAAAACTACAGATGCCTTAAACAAAATAATTTGGTTCACTTTGTTGCAGGTTATGTGCCCATGCGCTTTAACCCCGTCCAAAGTAATGCATGTGTTACTGCAATGTTCTCTAGTGCACCACAAGGCACCAATGTGTGCTTGCTGCACTTCACTGTGAATAGTGTGTGGCGGTGTGCAATGAACACAATTTTGCAGCACCTATATGAAATTCATGTCCAACGTATCTCAACACATTGCATTGTAGTCAGATGTAAATGGGCCCCTGAAGTCTCAAAAATAATATTTAAGATCAGCTAGTGTAGTTTCCCAGTCTTCGTATTCGCAAATCAGGCTTACAGTGAGAGTGACATCTGCTGATGACGGGGAGGACAAAGTATTTAGATGGCTTACAGGGAAAGAGGGTTTAGGAAGGGCATTACCAGCTAAAGCTACCACTTTCTTTTCTTTTAATGTTTTGTTTCGTATAAGGCATGGGTGTCCAACCTTTTGACTTTTCTGGCCAACCTGGAAGAGGAATGGTCTTGGGCCACACATAAAATACACTCACAATAAGGAGAGCTGGTGAGCAGAAAAAGTCAGGCAGATCATAAGTGAATGATCACCGATAGACATCAGAATAATAAAACTTCATTTAAAAATAAATATTTTATTATAAAAATAAAAGAGGGCAATGTAAAACTAGTGATATTTGGCACAGTTGTTGATAAACAAACGCATCAATATCTGGTTCAATGGATGGAGTAGCAATTCTCAAGGTACTCAGATATTTTGGTTCTAATTTTGCCCTTTGTCTGCTTCGTTCTTGAAAATAGTTGCTTACAAATATAGGTGCTGCCAATAACTGATGACATGAACAAGGTGCGACTGTGAAGAGTGGGAGAATTTTTTTTGGGAAGATAAAAAAACTTATAAAACGTGAAATGAGACTTTTTTATTTTTTTAATAAAAATACATTAACACATGCAGGCAAAGAAAAAAATTACAAAGAAAATTTTAAGTGTACAATTTTGTGTTGGGCCGCATTCTTATTCCTCTTGGCCCACAGGTTGGACAAGCCTGGTTAAACCCCATATTGTATATTGTCCTAGTCTGTGTCCCATTTGAGAGATTCCCTTTTAAGTGTAGACAGGGCAGATTGTGGCTAAACTTAAGGAGACATGGTGAACACATGCAGTCAAGGTTAAAGGACACAGACTATAAAAATACACTATATAGGGTTTAACCAGTCTTGTCCAACTGGCAGCCCGAGAAGACTAAGAATTCAGCCCAACACAATATCATACGCTTAAAATTTTCTTTTTTTTTTTTGGAATTCTTTATAAAAAATATGTTTACACTTAGTGAATACACTACAAAAACTGTAGCTGCTGACTTTTAAGAAACAGCCACTTACCTGTCCCACGATCCCACGGTGTGTCCCCTGCAGCCCGTTTCACCAGCTGTCTTGTTTTCCAGGAGGCCGGCATTTTCAGTGTGGGCACCCGGCTGTGATAGCTTGTGGCTTCAAAGGCGGGTACCCACTGCGCATGCGCGAGTAGCGCTGCACTTCATGAATGGTCCTGTAGTCTTCTGGGACCTGTCACGTGTCCGACAGGATTACAGGGAGGGAGGACATCTGCTTCCGATCACCTAGGCGATCGGACTGGAAGTGAGCAGGTACCTGTCAAATTCAGGTACCCGCTCCCCCCCCCCCCCCAAAGGTGCCAATCCTTAATGGGGAGCAGTCCATAAAGCGGAACTTCCCCTTTAAGTTTAGCCACAATCTGCCCTGTCTACACTTAAAGGGGAATCTCTCAAATGGGACACAGACCAACAATATACAATATGGGGTTTAACCAGGCTTGTCCAACCTGTGGCCCAAGAGGAATAAGAATACGGCCCAACACAAAATCATACACTTAAAATTTTCTCTTTTCTTGTAATTTTTAATAAAAATATGTTTACACTTAGTTAACACATGCGGCCAAAGAAAAAAAATGACAAAGTGTAAACGTATTTTTATAAAAAAAATCCCCCCCCCCCCAAAAAAAAATAAAATTGGAAGTTTACGCTTTTGTGTTGGTCCGCATTCTTAGTCATCTTTGGGCACAGGTTGGTCAATCCTGGTGGTTAAACCCCATATAGTGTATTTTTATAATCTGTGTCCCATCTGAGAGATTCCCCTTTAAGTGTAGATGAGTCAGATTGTGGCTAAATGTAGACGAGGGGCAATGACACATCACCAGCGCTGGTGTCTTCCATGCTGAAGCTGGTGGAAAGGGGGATAATATGCCAGGAACTGTACTATCCAAGGGAACAAAGCTACAGCTGGCCATAAACTGGGCAAATTCAAGCAAGTTCATCAGGAACTGTCCAAATTTAGCTCAGTGGGTGGCCCGGTTTCATTCTCCCACCTAACATTTTTTTGTTTGAACATTTGTAGGAACCAGGTGGAAAATTGTCGCTGAACAGTGGCTGCATCTGATTTGGATACATTTGGAGGGGCCGGCTGTCAAAATACAACAGCCTTACAAAAAGAATGTAAAGGATCTGGCAGGGAGCTGGGACCCTCCACTCCCAGGCACAGCTGTACAGCCCCAACCTCATCCTGATTAGAGACATACAAGAAATCCAATTGCATTATTGGGTTATCCGATTTTCAGCTTATTCTTAGCAGCATGTTAAATGAATTAGAGTCAACATGGAGTAACACTGATCAAAATGAACTATCCAGTACTACAGGGAAATGGAATTAGGATGGGGCAATGTTTGAGATAATTTGGCCTACTAATTAATTTAGGAACCAGTGACATGATGAGAGTATGGGGCAGCATTCTTGTGTAGGAGACTAAAGACTGGGATGTAACTGGAGTTGGTCCATCTGCTCCTGGGCCCTACAGCTCAGGGTACCCAAGCATTTCTGTACTTCCCTTTATTTACCAGTTGGATGCTGTCACATGCCACATGGAACAAAGAATATTTATTTATTTCAGATACTTGTATAGCGCCATCCATTTACGGAGCGCAATATATATATATATTAGTACAGTCTCATGAGTACCTAACCCTCAAGGAGCGTACAATCTAAGGTCCCTAACTTACATTCATACATACACATACTAGGGACAATTTAGACAGGAGCCAATTCTCCTACCAGCAGGTCTTTGGAGCGTGGGAGGAAACCGGAGTACCCAGAGGAAACCCACACAGGCACAGGAAGAACGTGCAAACTCCAGGCAGGTGGTGCCATAGTTAAAATTCAAACCAATGACCCTAGTACTGCCAGGCAGAAGTGCTAACCATTTAGCCATTGTGCTGCCCAGAATATTCTCTTTTTACATGATTTAGGGCCGGTTCACACTATAGAAAAGCAGTCCAGATGCGTTTTTGCATGTGTGTTTTTGACTAATTTTTGGCTCGTTCAAGTGAATTTTTGATGCCTTCCAGTGCGTTTTTTATGCATTCCAGTTCATTATTTCCCCTCTCTTTCTTCAATTTAAATAGGGACATCTGCGTTCCAGTGTGTTTTTGGTGCGTTTCAATGTGTTTTACTGCGTTCCAGTGCAGTTCTGTGCAGGAAAAATGCAGGGTGTTCTAATTATTTTTCTGGAACTGCAAGCACTGATGTGAACTGTGACACTGACAACCATATAACCTACTTTCTGTGCGTTTTGGATGCAGAAAAAAAAGCAACTGAAACACAGGTAGTGTAAACTGGCCCTTATTTTTAGAGCGCTTACAAGCATTGAAAATTTACATTTTTACCAAAAGTTGGCACCCCGGATATTACGCAGGACAGTCAAAATGTTTGTATTAAAACAAAACTTCACTCTCTCAGTCAACAGCAACCAGCAACAGTAGATCCCTCCCAGCAACAAAGAATGCTACCAGCATCAATATACCCTCCAGCACACTCGAGCACCCCTTGCCATTACATACATCAGTGGTTCATATAGTGAACTCGGTGTAGAGCTATTCACCCTGAGGTCATCACAGAGGACAAGGGGGCACTCTTTACGTCTGGAGGAAAAGAAATGTAATCTCCAAATACAGAAAGGTTTCTTCACAGTAAGAGCTGTTAAAATGTGGAATAGACTCCCTCAAGGGTTGGTTCTGGCCAGCTCAGTGGATTGCTTTAAAAAAGGCCTGGATTCTTTCTTGGATACACAGAATATAACTGGATTCTAACATTTATAGGTAAAGTTGATCCAGGGAATATCTGATTGCTCCTGCAGGGGAAAAAAATTCCTTCCTGATCCCCAAAGGGCAAACTGGGTCATACTTTGCTGGGTTTTTTGCCTTCCTCTGGATCAACTGTGGGTGTAGGATTATAACTTTTTTTTTTTTTCTTTAATGGCTGAACTGGATGGACTTTTGTCTTTTTTCAACCAGACTATCTAACTATGATGTTTGACCGCACTCCCGCTGCAAAAAAGCCCCACTTACAGGTCATGTCCCTACCCCAGCCTTTAAATGGACAGTGAAAGCAGAAACAGCAGACTGATAAGTTCATCTCTCTATGACTCTGCTCTCTTCCCCTATCAGCATGCTCCTTGTTATGAGCACTGCAGCACAACTGGTTGGCTCATTATGCCGCTTCTCCTACTCTCAGTCTGAGCTCTGCTGTACAGGGATTGCAAGAGGGCGATACCATCTCAAAGATGTGGAGATGAATACAGAACTGCAGTTAAAGTATAACTGTAAGCAAAACGGTTTCTTTCTTTTAATATATTTTGGATAGAGTGGAGAGGGATTAAAACATCTGTCAGGTTGTTATTGCCATCTGTGCCCGTTAGGGGGATTGACCTTCTCTATTTGTCCTGTTTACCATGATCACCGAATGTGAAAGCAAAAGAAAATCCGAAATTTTGGGTTGTCCCCATAACAGATATAATGGGGATAGGTTCTGGTGACAACCGGTGATTCCCTCACTTTAAAGGGGTTTTCTCTTACTTCTGTTTCGGGACAGGAAGTGATGGGAAATCTCCCCAATGGGACACAGATGGCAAAAATACAACTTGCAGGGGCTATAATCGGCCCTTACTCTTTCTAAATGGTGCATTTCATATCTGACTGGAGTTCAGCTTTAATTCTGCAAGTTACAGTCTATGGATTCTCACATCTTTTCTTAAGCAGGCACGGACAGGTTTAATCAAGGACACCAGGCTCTGCTACCTCCAGGCCATGGGGGCTTGCTCTACTAACTACAGATTGCAACTCAAGTAAATGAACTAAAGCTAATCTAGTGAGACCTCTTCCTAGAGGCTGCAGGTGGGAGGAGCTGGGAACACTCATGCAGGTATCTCATTACTAGGGAGAGAGTAGTTTGGGGGTAATACAACCACCATTTACCTAAATCTCAATTCTAGCCATAAATGCTTTGATTTAAACTGACAGCCGCACACCTAAGACTTTTATGGAAGACTTAGGGGTAGCTTTGCCCTCTGAAGCACAATTCGCATTCAGATTGTTCTTCAAGTATTTGACAGGCAGTAAGCAGGCACTGGCAAAAAAGAACAAAATAGGGCGCACTCTCCTCGTGCATTACCGTGATATATAGGAAATTTATTGCAAAATTACAAATGCATGCTCACAAACCAAAAAGGTCATAAAAACAGACAAGGAGCCAAAAATGACCATCACGGACAGCAGAGGTCCTTGTGTGAAAAGTGCCAACGCATTTCGGGAGCTGAACTCCCTTCTTCAGAGAGACTGCTCTGAGAAGGAGTTTGACTCCCGAAACGTGTTAGCACCCAAGGACCTCCGCTGTATGCGATTGTCATCTTTGGCTTCTTGTCTCGGTTTTTATAACCTTTTTGGTTTGTATTGTAATTTTACAATAAATTTCCTACATATCACGGTAATGCATGAGGAGAGTGCACCCAGTTTTGTTCTTTCTTGCCAGTATCAAGATTCCCTGATCTATCAAGGGCGGCACCTCAGCGAGTGCTAGATTCCATGTTTTCTGTGCGGCATGAAGAGTTGAGTGCTGGTTTTCTGTATCGGTAAGGAGGCACTGCATCACCTCCTAACAGCGTCCATAGAGTGCAAAAAAACACGGCTCAACAGCACGGTTTTACCACTCCACAACTGCTAGTGAGAACGATCCCTAACATATAAAGTTACTACAAGTGTAGAATTCTGTGTTTTATGCCAATAAACTGTAGACCATCCACTGTAGAGAAATATTACAAGCTAGTGGGCAGCACGGTGGCTAAATGGTTAGCACTTCTGCCTGGCAGTACTACGGTCGTTGGTTCAAATCCCAACCACGGCACCTCCTGTCTGGAGTTTGCATGTTCTCCCTGTGCCTGTGTGGGTTTCCTCCAGGTACTCCAATTACCTCCCACACTCCAAAGACATGCTGGTAGGTTAATTGGCTCCTGTCTAAATTGGCCCTAGTATGTGTATTTATGAATGTGAGTTAGGGACCTTAGATTGTATGTTCCTTGAGGGTTAGGGACTGATGTGAATGTACAATATATATGGAAAGCGCTGCGTAAATGGACAGTGCTATACAAGGACCTGAAATATAGTCCTTATTATGAAGAAACTACGGTATCAATCATGGCAACAGAAATTACCTGATTTACTTATGGAATTTGATCTCACTTATCTCCTAAACAATTCAGTGTTGACATTAACATTGCCTGACCTAAGCATTTTCCGCAGCGTTTTGCAGAAATGCACTACAGTCTATTTAACATGATATCCTATGGGACACTTCACATCTATGCGTTTTCACCTGAAGCGTTTTTTGGAACCGGTCAGGGACTTTTTTTTAAACACAAACAGTTGAGTTTTTGGTTCTGTAGACTTCAATGGAAATGCTGCGTTTTGATCTGCCTAGTAACAAGGTAAAAAAAAACGCATCAAAAGGCATGTTCAAAAACGCAAAACGGACCGCAAAAAGCACTGCAGAAATTGATCAAATGCAAACTGCATAGGTGTGAACCTAGCCTGAGTGTGTTTCAAGTAGTCAGCCATTAACACACCTCCAATGACAAAACACACATTACATGTATATACAAAGTCCGTATGCGTTGGAAATTAACGTGATCGAAAAGCAAATGCTTATCATGTTATGTCATGTAAACTGACACTGCAGATTCTATGTGCAGTATATACTCAGACTGGTGCATGAAAAATTGTACTTCATGTATTTATAAAGCCAAAACATTTTTTTAAAGTTACTAAGACGTTTAAAACCACTTTTTTTGGTTTGTGTTGCTTTCAAGATATTTACTTTCATTTCTTCTCTCCAAAGAAAATATCTCTGAAAGGCTCATGCACATGGCCAATGCCCTCCCTCCGAAGAGTGCAATGCAGATCACTCTTCAGAAAGCAATTCACATGATGCCTCCTCAAAACCCAATTTAACCCTATAAACGCTGCATTAGCATGCTGCAATTGCATGCAGCTGCAAGGAGGATGTGGGGTGGTTTTGCTGTGGGCCCCCATTGAATTCCATTAGTCGCATTCAGCGCAATGACTGAATGTGACATGTTTTGTTTTTGCCGAGGCACAAAGCTTTGCAGCAGCATCACATATACAACCCTGAGTAGCATCTCCAGTTGAAGGTGGTAAAACTGAAGCTCAACCGCCTGCTTTCTCCTCCCCCACCACAGATGCAAACGAAGACTTAGACAATTGTTACTGGAACAAAACAAAACATCCTCATTGGAAGATTTTCCCCTCAATTCCTGTTCTTGAGACAAGTATACATCTTGGATTTCCTCTCCCAGGAACAGAGGTCATCAGGGTTATTAGAGAAAGTAAGGCTTCTCAATAGGGACCCAACAGGGGTTCGAAACCTTTCCTTACCTTATATATTGGCCACTCCGGCAAAAAAAACAATTCATAGTGAGTGGAAGAGGAATGAATCACATGTTCCTCCAGGACCAAAAGTTCCAGGTATTCTGCTCAAGATGGCCCAATGGAGCAACAGAGGACTGGAGTCAAGGCGAGGATATGCAGGGATGGTGTGTGTGGGGTCAAGCACATTAACATAAATCTTAAGCATTTTCCTGCATCAGCAAATCGCGGGTTCACTTTAAAAGCATTCTACATACTTTCTGAAAATACTTACTATCAGGACTGAAACTTGAGCTCCAAAACAGTACCGCAACAATCCCCACAACACTCCTCTTTCTACTGGAAGCTGACATACAAACCGACTGTCCCGTGCCAGGGGTCCCAGTATACACATACAGACTATTTAAAAAAAATCTTCCTGTTGTAGGTCTAGGTGTTCTATTAATAAGTAAAATGGTCACAAATCTGAGTGATTTAGTAGGACCATGCAAAGAAAAATCACATCAGTAGAGGTTACCATCAATTAAAGACCACATGTCAAAGCTACTGGTAGATTTTGAAATATAGGAAGTTGACATACGTGTAGCACCTTCTAGTGTGCTAATAGAATAGTGTAATGTACTGTAGGTAAAATCATTGTATATGACTCATTGTAGTTGTGTGAGTCTGATTAAGATCGGGTTATTGCAAGTCGGCTGGATGACTCAACAGGTTCTGGCTCTATCGCCTCCTCCTGACTCTGGAGGATCATAGAACCTTCCAGAAGTCGGTAAGCAGGAAAGGCTGGAGGATCTGATCTACATGTTCATGGGAATCCGGCCAATCCCAGGTTTGGAGGCCCTGGTAGAATGGTGGACTCGCCCTTATATATAGGAGAGTCAGGCTGACAAAAGAGGCTGGTGGAAGATGGAGTGCGGAGGAGACTGCTGATGCCCAGGAGGGGTCCCCCAAGTCTGGGGTGGCAGACGGGGGGGGGTTCCTCCAGGCTGGCTTGGGAGGATACATTCAGCGGTGAGGCATGAATGGGATTGAGACCTGGAGCAGCAGAGAGCAAAGAGGACAGTGAGCACAGCAGCACTCTGTGGGATCTACAGGGGGAAGGCCTGCCACACATAGCCAGTTTTAGAAGGAGAGCGCTGGGCTCAATTCTTAACCCTTGTCCTGGGAGATCTTCTGATAAGCCAGGAGGGCTGGTAGTGTTTGCAGGCTGTGGAGCTATGAGCAGCTTTACAGGTGGAGAGAAGATGTCTCTGATTTTTCAGGGGCTGCTAGTTCCTAACCCATAAAGGGCTGTTGCTACTGATCTGCAACGACTGATGGCTTTCAGGAAAAGAACAGTCCAGGAGCTGCCTTTGTCCATATGAAGGAAGTGCCCCCCTTCCATTGATTTAAACCAAAATTAGGCATCCCATAATACCTATTTCCCTATGCAAGTTGATTCCCCCTAATAAAATAAAGCCAAAACCATGGACTGGTCATTGTGTTTGGATGCACGTCTGTGTGAGAAATACTTGTTGCTTGGCTGTGCGGAGGGAAGCTTAGGGATACCCACTACACAGCGGCCCTCATGAGGGTAGTGCTACATATGCAAAACTCAACTTCTCTTGTAATGGTTGAAGACAGCCACTCCTCAGGAGACTTCCAACTGGATCTCCACCCTATGCAACATATACATCCAACTTTTCATCAAAACCCCACCTATCCGAATAGATTGGTTTAGGAGGATGAAAGGCAGGACAGTGGCCAAGTGGTTAGCACTTCCACCTAGCAGCACTAGGGTCGTATGTTTGAGGCCCAGCCATGGCACTGCCTGGAGTTTTCATGTTCTCCCTGTGCCTGTGTGGCTTTCCTCTGAATACTCTGGTGTTCTCCCACACTCCAAAGGGTAGGTTAACTGGGTCCTGTCCAGGGGCGAACTGACCATTTGGAAACTCGGACACTGCCCGAGGGCCCGGGGTCAGTAGGGGACCCCATGAGATGCCCCTGGTACCTTTTTCATAGGCTTTTTTGAGTTTGGGCAAGGACAAAGGGGCCCCATGATCCCCTATTGCCCAGGGGCCCCATGAGTTGTCAGTCCGCCCCTGGTCCTGTCTAAATTGGCACTAATATGTGTACTGTAAGTATGAATGTGAGTTAGGGACCTTAAGCTCCTTGAGAGCAGGGACTGATGTAAATTTACAATATATATGTGTAAAAGCACTGCATAAATTGATGGCACTATATAAGTACCTGTAGTAAATAAATTAAGCCAAGCAAATTTGAATGGCCCTAAGATATAATGAAGAGCGATGCTCCAAGCACAAATATGCAACAACCTGATGGCTTCCATGCTCCTGGGTGCTGGCATCCAACAAGGTTTATCCAGCCTGCAGAAACTGTGTTTCAAAGAGCATAGGGAGCTGCAGACCAGTTGCCATCCCAATCACCTTGTGCAGAAAAACATCTTTAATGTGTCCTCTCCCAAGCCACATCCTTCAGACACTTTTCAGAGGTCTCTGACTAAGCCCGTGAGAGGGTGAAGCACATCAGACGGAGAATGGCTTGGGAGGAGAAAAGCTGCAGTGGTTTTCTAAACACGAGGATTGGGCTGGGAACTGGTGTGCAGCACCCTAATTGCTTTGCTAGCAAACACATTTGCATATAAATTCAGCTGACAAATCTCTGGATTCAGTAATCATTTGGCATGTGCATAGCTTCCAACATTTCCAAATAGTTAAGAGGGACATTTTGAAGGGTTTGTGGAGTATGGACAAAAAGTGCTGCTTCACAGAACAGTGCCAATGCCCCCCCAAACACCACCACACATCACCCTGTGCATCCACCACTGGGCCAGTCTCATACTCCCATGCACCGCCTTCCCCACAATGCAGCCACAAGGGTGGGAGATAGAAAGCTGCATCACTATAGAGGATGCATGGGGACACCCATCAGAAGAGAAGAGGGTCCAGCTGGAACGGTCTATGATTGGCCCCAGTGCAGCATCATTTCAGCACAGTGCAAGAGTAAGATTGAGGAGAGGGAGGTATGTTCTCGGAAGAGCCTTACAGCACACAGGTGCATTATGGGGCGAGATTTTCCCCAAATATTTGCAGGAGGGAAAGGTCAGCTATGTAATCTCACTATTTTGAGAGTGGGGTGTTGGCCACAGGTAAGGGTCACTGGGCTGTGTGCACAGAGGCAGTTGGGGTAGGTCCTTTGCAGTGTACAAGCAGACAGAGGGGGCACTTAACCTTTTTGGGGTGGCACGGAGGGGGGGGGGTCTCAGTTCAGGCTGTACAGGGCTCCATGATTTCTAAAAGGTGGTCCAGTACAATGGCCAAGATCTTGGGACACTCCTGCAGAACTTGGAACACGAGGCTACCATGCATGATTTACATTGAACATGAACTCTGCGTATCCATTTTGTCATATGTCCAGTGTGAACTAGGGTTCCTTAAGGCTACGTTCACACTAGCCTTGTGTGCAGGCGGCAGAGAGGCGTTTGGGAAGCGTTTTTACCGCTTCCCAAACGCCTCTGCCAATTCTGCACATTACAGCACATGGTGCTGTTCTAACAGGAGCGTTTGCGTCGCGTCGCGGCAAAACGGACACCTCTGGTCGAGTCAGGAGGCTTTGAAGCCTCCTATTCTCGTCTATGGTGCCGCTCCGCAAACGCCCGGCCGGCGTTTGCGGTGCGGTTGCGGAGCGGTAACACCACTCAAATGCATTATAGGCATTTGTGGGGCGTTATTAACGCTCGGCAAACGCCTAGCAACCGCCGCTAAACCGCGCATGCGGCGTTTGCGGAGCGTTTGCCGAGCGTTAAAAACGCTCCGCAAACACCGGACCAACGCTTGCCAAACGCTATAGGGGCGTTTGGCAAGCGTTGGCAAAACAGCCTAGTGTGAATGAGCCCTTAGACACAATGGTTTTGTATATAACATCAGTAACTTGGCTTGAAAGATCAAAGCGAACAAGGCAGCCAAATTAAAGAAGCAATGTTTACCAACCACGATGTTTCTTCATTGTAATAACCTGTTACCAGGAGTCATAATTGCAGGTTCTTACAAGGTAGACTAGGTTTGTCCTGATTGCTCCTGGGAGCTGCTCATTGTGGGTTACAGTAATTGGTTGTGATAGATAATCAAGGCGTAACATTTAAACTTAAATATAGAGGTCAATCTCCATGCAGTATGCAAGCCCCAGGCTCAGCAGACACCGGTTCGTTGCCCAATTCCCAGACATCTCGTGCTTCCATGTGCCTTGGGATGTCCACACACTCACTGATGTCAGGAAGACGGCCAGCAAATTGGAATCAGAACAGACTGGATACTGACATATAAACCTTTTCTGCTCTTTGATGTGCGGTCATGTCATTGTACAAAGATGTCATACCGGGATGTAACCTAAATATTCTACAAAGCGTTCTTTCAACTTCTGTACGATTTCACAGGAGAGCATCCTAGGGAGTTGGTAAATTTTGCTACTCTGCTGTTCTTCGCTCTCATTCACTATTTGGAGAAGTTTGAAATTCCGTAATTGTCTATAAATGTATATGAAATCTTTATTGAACCTGGGACTGTAAGAATCAAAAAATCACTATACTTCCACTTTTGCAGCCAAATTGGGATAACATCTATTCTATATTTGTTACATGTTCCAAATAACAAAAAATAACAAACAAATTTAAAATTTGCTGATTACCTTTTTAAGTTATTTTCTTTTATAAACTTAAATATCCATACATTCTCTCCCTGCTTTGTGATGTTTAGAAGAGGACTGGGGTAATGTGCAAAGTGATAGGCTTTTTTTTTTTAAAATATCATACCTGCTTTGTACAGTAGTTTTGCACAGAGCAGCCCTGATCCTCCTCTTTTCAGGTTCCTTATTGCCCCTCCTGGCTCCTCCCTCCTGCCAAATGACCCCAGAGCAAGAATCTATTAGGGCACCCAAGCAGACTTGTTCCAGATTCACACACACACACACAGCCGAGGCTCGGCCTTGCCCCCTCTCTCCTCCTTGGCTCTCTGGCTGTGATTGACAGTAGCAGCAGCCTACGCTAATGGTTCCCGCTGCTGTCTCAGCCAATGTTGAGGGAGAGTCCCTGAAGAGCCGAGGTTCTCATGCACATCGCTGGATCCTATTGGACTCAGGTAAGTATTAAGGGGGCTGGGGCACACAGAAGGCTTTTTACCTTCATGCAAAGAATACATGAACGTCAAAAAAACTTGAGCCTACAACCACTTTAGCATTATTAGCCCTGGTTGTACTGTGTTTGTAATTCTCCATTATCAGCTGTAAACTGGACTTGAACACCGTCTGTCCTAACAAAGGGTTAAAAATGTAGAAACTGCCCTCCTGCATTATGTTAATAGGGAGTAGTTTAAGCCGGAAATAGATTGAAATTCGTCCAGTTCAGCAGGAAATGGACGATTTTCGATCCATCCATGGGCAGGCTGGTTGTACAGAAGTTGATCTATTGATCAACTTCAGTACAACCAGCCTGTTGGGGTTTTTTCTTTTTTTGTGTGAGATCACCGTCAGCAGGGAAGGCTCCTGGCTAGCATTACACAATAGCACTGGGAGAGGGATTCATCCATTAACATAGTCACTGTCCTTTAACCCATGGTGGAAGGAAAGAAAAATTGCATAATGTATGGCTAGCCTTAGGCAGGCTATAAATGATACAACTTTCTTTTCTGTGACCAGTGTAGTGTTGATGGTGGAATCCCTCTTGCCGGTGACAGAACACAAAGATCACTGCTAGTGGCTATAGCCGCAAGCAGTGATCGAAAGAAAGAAAACCCAACAGGCTGGTTATATGGAAGTCACTCAATGTATCGACTTTAGTACAACCAGCTTGCCCACAGATGTATAGAATGTCAGCCGATCCCTGCTGAACAGACCAAGATTCCATCCATCTATGGCCATCTTACATCTGTACAAACAACATACATCCAATACTGATCAAAGGTTGTGCAGCTCTATCACAAAGCTGGTAAAGCTTGATATAAACTGTAGTAAAGGACAAAAGAAAGAGCACAAACCTTGCGCATTACCTCAGTAAACAGTCAATTTTATTAATGAAATATACTCACAAGAGTAGCAGTAAAATAGGCATATAGTAACCACAGCCAACACAGGGTTACAGGTCACGTACAAGTTCCATCTGAAGGGGAGATAAACTTCTTGTTCAAGCTAACGCGTTTTGAAAGGTGATCCCTTCTTCATCAGAGCTGGATTACCAGATAGAGATAATCAATTTGGGTTGAGTTCCCATAGCTAGGCGGCATTCAGCCACTAAGTGTCAGTGTTACAGCCTTTGCACTGTGGCCCTTATTCACTTGAAAGGGTCAGGTTCAGTGGGTGATAGTGCCCACTGAACGAGAAAAGGGGATACAATTCCTGCCACGACCACAAAGCAAAGCACGGTCAAGCCATATGTATGCCCCCGGCTGCTGTCTTTGCAGCTAAAGGGGGACCAGTTGGGGTTGCTAAATATGTAGTTCAACCACATGATTTTACTGTGCCCCCCCCCCCCCAAAAAAAAAAAAAAAACCTGTGTAAACTATTCCTAAGTAAACTACCTGGCATCCATCTGTTGGAACTACCTGTCTACTAGCAACAGAGTACATTTGTGTTGTACACATGTAAACTTGATTATAAGGGTCCACGCATGCTAACTTAAAAGTAACATTCAAATAATAAACAAGTTATATATTACACTTACCTGCTCTGTGCAGTGGTTTTGCACAGAGCAGCCCCGACCGGTGCTCCAGGTTCCTCCCCTACGAAGAGTGCCCCCAAAGATGCTTTCAATGGGGGGCACCCATGCAGCCTCACTCCCAAGCCACCCCGTCTGCATCTATTGACAGCTCGTCCTCGCCCCCCACTCCCTCATCACAGCATTTGATTGACAGCAGCGGGAGCCATTGCCTCCCGCTGTTATCAATCTGCCTAGTGAGGAGAGAGACAACATCGAGAGCCACTGCTCTTGTGCACATCGCTGGATCGGATCAGGCTCAGGTAAGAATAAGGGGGGGGGGGGATCCTGCAGCACAGGTGGTTTTTTTTACCTTAATGCATAGAATGCATTAAGGTTAAGAACCTCAAGGCTTTAAAACCACTTTTTAAATAAAAGAAACAAAAAAAAAAAAAACGCTACTATTAGAAGACCGCTACTCTAATGTGATTATCCTATGTCCATGCACATTAGGGGAATTAGAGGTATATTTTAAGCTCAGTGCTTAAAAAGGCAAAAAAAACCCAAAAAACTTCTATTTTGCATTTTTGAGAGCAGTTTTCTGGCAGGAAAAAAAAAAAAAAACGCGCCTAAATGCTTGTACAAAAATGCTCAAAATTACCATTTCTGACTAAAGCGCTGGCGGATTTTTAAGCCAGTGTGTATGGACCGTTAACGTTTACCCACGCACAGTATTAATATTATTATCATCATACAGGATTTATATAGCGCCAACAGTTTGGCAACGATACAGTTCAATACAAGAGGGTTAGGAGGGCCCTGCTCCTTGGAGCTTACAATCTAGGATTAAATATGGTCCTTATGCAAGATGCAGATTTTTTTTTATTTTTTTTTGACAGATCTTAGGCAGTGCAAGTTTACTGATCTTTAGGCAGCTGTGTGAATAGGCCCATAGAAAACTGTACAGCTGGATAAAAAAACCCAAAAAACCACTTGACAGAAAAAAAATTAACTTTTTGTTTCACACCTGCGTGCATGAGCCCCCCTTTTGTTTTGTAATTCTGAATTTAGAAATGTCCTATAAAACACATATTATTGCCTGTGTGAATGAGGTCTTACAAACGGGTGGTTGCTGTAAATTGATAAACCGTAAAAAAATAAACCACCTACTCTCAGGTTCCCATGAAGCATGGTGCTTTGTATGACATCGGCGGTTAGAACTTCAGCATCAAATGCAGAACCCGAATAGAAGCCTTCTCATTCCAGAGCCTCGCCTCTTCCAGGTACACAGAACATGGATAGAGAAGAAGACGGCAGAAGAGAAGTGACATGAGTGGCTTGCCGTGTGTAAGGCTGCGTGTTGGATACGTGTTGAGTGAGCAGCTTTATACGGCTTGCTCCAGCATGTTCCGTCACGCGCTGCTGGCACAGCTGTGAATGAGAGGAAATTCAAATGCTTGCTGTGTATTTTTGTATAAATGAATCTACGGCTAGCCCAAATCTCCAACTCCCCAGAGGCAGGGGGTAATGGCAGTTTTTTGTTTACACTGAATCAGTCTTATTTTGTCAGAGGGGCACCAGCTGGACCTGTCCTTTGTTGATGGCTGCTTAATGGCTGGTTGTAGTTGGTCACATTCAACTGGACTTGCTGTGCAATGATGAAGACATTTCGTAGAGTCTGCAAACCAGTTCTAATGAGTATCAGAAAGATAGCCCACCATTTATATCCACATGGGTAGCACAGATATCTTAACCACTTGACCTCTGGAAGGTTTTTCCCCCTTTATGACCAGGTTTTTTTTTTCTATTCAGCATTGTGCTACTTTAACTGGCAATTGCTCAGTCATGCAACATGCCTGGTTGTAGTTGGTCACATTCAACTGGACTTGCCGTGCAATGGTGAAGACATTTCACAGAATCTGCAAACCACTTCTTCAGTTCTAACGAGTGTCAGAAAGATAGCCCACCATTTATATCCACATGGGTAGCACAGACATCTTAACCACTTGACCTCTGGAAGGTTTTTCCCCGTTTATGACCAGGGTTTTTTCTCCTATTCACCATTGCGCCACTTTAACTGGCAATTGCTCAGTCATGCAACACTGTACCCAAAGGAAATTTATATCTTTTTTTTAAAAAAATAGAGCTTTCTTTTGGTGGTGTTTTTATTTTTTATTTATATAGAACAAAAAAAAAAAAAACCCGAAAATTGTGAACCCCCCAGTACTTTCTACAGTGTAAAACATATCCAATTAAAAAAAATCAAAATTCTCTATAAATTTAGGCCAAAATTTATTCTTCTACATGTCTTTGGTAAAAAAAAAAAAATCCCAATAAATATATGTTGATTTGTGTGAAAGTTATAGCATCATTAAACGATTGTACATATACTGGAATTTACACAGCTACGGTGCTGGTACTGGCGATACTGATAATGGCAGTGATCACCGACTTAAGCCCCATACACACAATGAAAATATTGGACGAATGATTGTCTGTTTTTGTTTGCATGCTAGCCTGAGATTGAAAATGAAGAGGTTACTAAAGTTACAAAAATTCTTGTATGACAGAATAAAAATTAGAAAGTATAGTATTGTACATATTGTGCAGTTTCAGACGAAATTTGTACTGATTAAATTAAAATCGTACGATCTGGTACTGTACGAGAAAATTTTTCACCCTTATCTCTTCTAATAATTTCTGATAAAAGTGGTGTACGAACAGAATATACGAACATTAATCGCTGCGAAAGCAGTATTTTTTGTATGATTTTCTGATTGTGTGTACTAGGCTTTATAGTGGGACTGGGATAGTGTGGTAAGCAATCTGGTGCTAACAGACCGTTGCTGGGAGCTACACAAACTGACATCACTAGTGACACTAATACAGTGATCATGACACTGGCTGGGAAGGCGTTAACATCAAGGGGCAATCAAGGGGACTGTGTGTAAAATGTGCTGCTTTTACTAACAGATCTTGCATTTTTTTTCTTCCTGCTTTGCAGGGAGAACAACTAGATTGATGATCTGTATACAGAGCCCTGTGTGTTTGTATACACAGGACTCTGTGCTGTGATTGGCTACAGCCGATCAGCAGGTCTTAGCCATAAATCATTGGCCAGAACCTGTTGACAAAATCCTGCTGTAGCCAGTGACTGCATGGATTAGCAGTGGGCAAACGCATTCACGCCTCGAAGGCGGAAAAGGCTGGATGACTTATAGGTGCATGATCCAGCCTGCTCGTGCCACCGACCTACAGTAAATGTACCGTGGGCGGGTTGGAAACAGCTAATCTTATTACCAAGGAAAAAGGTCAAGGCCGATGTTGATTGCCCATGAATAGGATTCTGCACTTGGACAATCATCAACACTTGCCTTGACAGGACTGAGGAAGTGGCTAGTAGAAGCTACAAAATGTCTTCAACATTACAGAACAAGTCCAGTTGAATGCGACTAAAGCCGGCTGTAGATGGATCGAATCTCGGCTGGCTCAGCAGGCAGAACACAATAGGGAAGTGTGCCCTCACCAACATTGTGTTGATGGGGGAATCAAGCAATTTGCTTCCTTGCAACCCGTGGTTGCAGGAAAGAAAATAGTATAATGTATGACATGCTTTAAAATGGAACTTAGCCCGAATGGGAAGTTTGGCTTGTTTGCATCCTCCCTCCACCTTTGACACTTTTTTGGGGGAGCGGGTACCTGGTTTTAGCAGGTACTTGCTCCCACTCTGAGCTAGAAGTTCTGCCCCCACCTTACCCACACATCTCAGGTCCTAGGAGACTGCGGAACCATTCACAAAGTGCATCACGCTACGTGCATGTGCAGTAGGAAAGTGGCAGTTTTCCTATGTTTAAGATGCTGGTGCCTGAACCTGAATCCAATTGAAGAATCGACTTGGGAGAGGATAACGCTGGATCCCTGGACAGGTAAATGTTCTATTAAAAGTCAGCAGCTACAGTATTTACAGTTGCTGGCTTCGTTTTTTGGGGGAGCCTGGAGCTCCTCTAACTACTATTAGCTATACCATGACCTGCATATCCAAGAACCTTCAGTTGGTGAATGACTTTTGGTACATAGGGTTAAATGCAATGTCATACTGTAACATTTCAATAAAGTTGAAAAAGTAGACATTGCATTGTAACTACGTATGAATGGAAAAAAGTAAACACTTGACCCTCCCCTTTTAGATTGTAAGCTCCAAGGAGCAAGGCCCTCTGATTCCTCCTGTATTGAAACTGTATGGTTAGCCCTCATGTTGTAAGGCGCTGCGCAAACTGTTAGCACTATATCAATCCTATATAATAAATGTGATGCATTGTAACAGCCGCTATTCAATGTGTAAAACAGGACCCCTTTAACCTTTTGCTTAAACAAGAGAAGAGCCAGAGTCATTTCCTATCAGAGGAAGCTTTCCTTATCACTGTCAATGAGCTGACAAGTGTAGGACTGTGAGGTTCAAAGACTGTAGCAGAAAGTGGAAGAGCTGAAGTTGTGGATATGTCCTGATGTCCTGGCCACATAGGAAGGAAGAGGCTTCCATAAACAGCAGGAGTTCCCAACTATTCCTGATGTAACCTGATAGGGAGAGGTGTACTCGGGGGGGGGGGGGGGGGGGGGGGGGGGGGGGGGGGAAGGAGGAAACACGAGGGCCCCCTGACAGGCAGATTGGAGCAATCAAACCACAGTCTAATTTAGAGCAGAAAACCCCCATCTCTTCTCAGGCTTACAAATCTGGGTTTACATTACATAAGATGGCTGCAAGGCCCATATGTCGAGAGTTTGTAAACACTGTAGCAGATTGGCTCTAATCTAACATATGGATTCACTGTAAACATTACAATACACCAGAGGGGATTGAAGAAAATAATTTTCTCTGAAAACGCTGTACTTCTCTTCAGGGTAGCAGCTGTCTGATTGGATGCTGCAGTCCTGGATGACCCTGGTGGCCCTCTTTAGCATGGGCAGTGCTTATAAAAAGCACTGTCTCACTGCTTTTGGCACACCTTTTGCATGTGGTTAGGTAAGGGACAGGAAACTGCTGAATAGGGAGAGTGTGTATAGCGATAGGGAGAGGTTCCAGAGAAGGTGGGATAGCATAGGGACAGTCTACAACAGGGATAGCAAAGGGACAGCCTCCTACTAACCACCACTGTACGGGGGCATACTTCCTACAGACCACCACTGTAAGGAAGGCATTCTTCCAACTGACTTATGATTAAACATTATTAGCTGGAGTTCCTCCAAAAACTGAAAAGTATTTCACAGGTTCTTCTGGTGTAAATAGGTTGAGAAAGCCTAGTGTAACTCTTTTGGAAATTAAGTATTGCATTTATTATAGAAGTCTACATATTAGTCCAAAAAGAGGTCTACACAATGGTCGAAAAAAAGAGGGAAAATTGAGGGGAAGAGAAGGACAGAAGAATTTGGTTTCAAAAGAGGGACAGTCTCTCTAAACAAGTAACAGTTGTGATATGACCATAAAAAGGTTGCTCTATTTCCACATAGCTCATATCAGCGAGACTTGTTTAGGCCATATTAGAGAGACCCGTTTGGGGTCATCGCACAATAGAGAGACCCGTTTCAAGCCATGTCACATTACAGAGACTCATTTCAAGTCATGCCACATTAGAAAGATCAATTTAGAGCCATGTAACTATAGAGAGATCAATTTAGTACCATGTTACACATCCTAGTTTGTTGCCAATTAAATTAATGTACTATTATCAATAGAAGTCCTAGTGCCTGAAATGTTGCTAAAGTCCTGTACAATTGCTGAGCAGTGCTCTCCAGTTTCTGTGTGGTGTACATGATATTGACTTCTATGGGAACCATTTCTAAACCACACACTTCATCCAGTGGTGTATTTAGGTTTTGTGATGCCCTAGGCAACACAAACATTGGATGCCCCCATCCCCCCAGCAGAGAGAGAGCCTGACACCTACCAACACCAGACGACTTCCCCCCCCCCCTCCCTCCCCCCGCAGAGAGAGCCTGACAGTGACCAACAACACCCCTGCCCCATTTCCCCACCCAGGAGAACCTTCCACTAACTGCCACCCCCACAGTAACAGAGAGAAAGACACTCGCCTTCACAGCTCTGGACATCCCCGGGAATGACAGTTGGGCTCTACATACACCATCAAGCAGCCCGCAGCCTCTCTCGAATCCCACCTGGTCCCCATGACACAAATATCCCTTCTTCCAAATGCCTTGTTTGCCTTGTGGTAAATATGCCCCTGATGTCATCACTTGTGAACAGGATAAAATCCTGACCTGAACCTGATGTAAACCTGTCCTGAACCTGACCTAAACTGCTGAACAACTACTGTGTCAATTAGCTCTGAAACCTGAGCTTCAATCTGCACCACAAATGTGTGATACCACACTTAGAATTTGGCCACTTCACATAAATCAGCCTAAATTCTAACAGTGGATGCCTCTGCCAGTACCACCATGCATGAAAAAAAGTTGATTGAAAAACTGAAGAAGCATGGTGGAAAACTGTCTGGGAACAGTAACTGCCAGCAATCACTGGAAGTCACTGTTCAGGTATTCTGACAGCCACGTATCCCAGCTGTTAAAGTATAATAGCTGGCAGAGGGGATTCCTCCATTTGCACTGTTTAGCATACATAGAGCAATCTGTCTTCTTTTGTTCAGCCCGCAGGCTAAAAGAAAATCTTTGCATCTAAGGCCAGCTTAAGAAGGCGTTCTAAACAAATCCAAAGACTCTAGGAAGGTCTCTGTAAGCTCCTGAAGGTTATTAAGCCATAACTACACGTGGTGTGAAACAAAAAAGTCATTCATATTCCTACTTGCCTTAAAAGGCCAACCCATTAATGCAAACAAATGAAAGACAGGAGATAATTCCACAGAACAGACCAAGGCATAGTCCGCTCATAAAAGGGAAACGTCATAGAATGCTTACTACAAAAGAGCTCCATTGAAAAAAAAGGTTATTAAGCAGTTACTTTAATTTTTGGACGATTGCCAGTGAAATATACAACTATCCAAATTCCACAAGGGGATATTCTAGCGAGGCAGGAATTCTTTAGGCAATCCTGATGCAAGCAAGATGATACACTGACATAATTGCACCCAGTTTGACTGCATTGTCACTATTTAGAGAGTATTTCTATTTTACAAAACAACAGATGAAGATCTTGCCATTAAAATGTATGAACAGCTAAAACTTTTTTTAAACTTTTAGGTAGAGTATGGAAGGGTTATACCCCTGTCTGTTTACCATGGGGGAAATTTCCATTAATTTCCTGTCCCAGGGGTACAACAGGAAAATAGAGGAAGTCTCCCAAAGTGACAAAATTCCTCATTTAGGCAGCCGCCCCTGAAAAGGTTTGGAAAATTTCCCCGTACCTCTGAACTCTAAAATCATAATTCTAAAAATATTGGATTTCCTCTAGTTTGCATTTTAGATGACAGGGGTCACCAGTACAAATAGAAGGCTGTATCTCCCCAATGGGGACACAGACAGCAATAAAAATATAGAGCGAAAGATTGCAGATAGCTACACTAGCTTTATTTTAAACACATGGCCAACTCGCCGAAAACAGCTGCATGCAGTTTGGATTAAATGGCTCTACAATGCTGGACTACATCTGTGCTATAAAACAGGGATCTGGAAGCACAGCTGGCCCAAGGGAATAGAGTCATTTACATGGCTCCACCCACTCGCCTTAAATTAGGAAGGAGTCCCTTATTTTTTTGGATTTGTGATGTGATGACATGGGGATACCGTCTATTTTAGGAAAGTAATCTATGCTTCAATGTGCAACTTTCCCAATACATACTGCAGCTCACTCATGCATCAACTTAGCTTTTCCAAGGTTCGCCTGTCTAGTAATATAAGGAAAGTGGACAAACTTCTGTTCCCGAAAAAGACACAGCAGCCTTGTGTATTAGTGCGATTACAGCGCATATACCAGATGAAATCCCTGTAACACAATACATTGCACAGGCTCCCAACCTCTTCCAGAGAGCTGGGGGAATGAATGAGTGCAAAAAAATCAGAAGATAACCAGTCAGGGTATGAGTGGTGGAGAGATTATTTATGTACTTATTACAGGTACTTGTATAGCGCCAACAATTTATGTAGCGCTTTACACACACACATTATATATATATATATATATATATATATATATATATATATATATATATATATATATATATAGTACATTCACACACACACATTATATATATATATATATATATATATATATATATATATATATATATATATATAGTACATTCACACACACACATTATATATATAGTACATTCACACACACACACACACACATTATATATATATATATATATATATATATATATACATATACATACATACACACACACACACACATACATACATACATATATACACACACACACACACACACACACACACACATTCACATCAGTCCCTAACCCTCAAGGGGTGTACAATCTAAGGTCCCTAACTTACATTCATACATACACATTTTTTTATTTTTTTAAGTCCGCAAACGTGCAAACTACAACGGAAAAACCCGTAAGTGATCACAAAAAAAGTGCAAGTGCGAACACCACACGAAAAAGTGCACTTGGGGGTGTGCTTTTGTCCTACCCCCGAAGGGGTTGGACCACTACCCTGATCCCCCGGGGCACGAAGCTCCTGACAGGGACAAGGTTCCCATTTGGTCCTCCTGGCCAAAAGGCCTGGTGGACCACCGTTCCTTATGTCCAGCCGAAGCCGGACATCCAGTACTTGGTCAGGGGGCTCTCCCGAAGAGAAAACCCCCTAGGGATCAGGGGAGGAAGGAACCAAAAGGCCACACATCCTCCCCCTAGACTTCAGGGAAGGCCCGAGGACCCACACCCTCCATCCTGTGAAAAACACACACAAAAGCAGAAAAAAGTGACAAACGTGGGAGTGATTAAATTAAATAAATAGAAAATAAAAAAGTGGTACCGTGCCAAATTGTGCACAGACCAGGCCCTGAGGCCATACACATACATACACATACTAGGGCCAAATTAGACAGGAGCTAATTAACCTACCAGCATGTCTTTGGAGCGTGGGAGGAAACCAGAGTACCCGGAGCAAATCCACGCAGGCACATGGAGAACATGCAAACTCCAGGCAGGAGGTGCCGTGGTTGGGATCCGAACCAACAACCCTAGTACTGCCAGGAGGAAGTGCTAACCATTTATCCACTGCACTGGAGAGATGGCCATATGTATTGATGCCTCATTCATCCCTGTGAATTGCAGCAAATGCATGCTAAAATGTGTGTTGCCAATGCACCTGCTCTACATATGGTACACTTTGGGGCATTCACTGTGACTGATACACCAATGCCTTATACATTAGAGTGCAAACGACAACTAATCATAGTGCACCACAACCTGCATACCCAGTGCTGTGGTGCACTGCATTAACAAAAAAAAATAAAAATACATGACCTTTTTGTGCGTTGGGATCATTAGCAGCCCATTCATGATGAATGGGCTGCCTTAACGCAACACACAATAACGTGTACAAAAATGCACATTAGCGTGCATGCATTATCACACTGCAATGGATTGCTTTTACGTAAATTGGTACTTAAAGAGATTGCTCAACAGCTGGAAATTTCAGGAGCACTGACGTCACCCACAGGTTTCCTATGGCCCATCAGTTGTTGGCACGCCCTCCTCTCCCCAGCAGCTGCTGCTGGCTGACATAGGGGAAATGGATCATGTGATCAGACAGGAGTTAGTCAGCAAAGGTGTTAGGAGAGAGGTGGGAGCATTTAAAGACTATATGGGTTTAGCTTGGAATACTACTTTAAACCTGCCAGAGAGAGGTTACATGGATTTTTCAGTGTTTCATATGAAACAAGACAGAGAAAAAAACCATGTGAAATCCATATCGGTTCTGACCCGACTCAGAAGATTATCGGCCTAGGATCTTTTGCTGAGATGGAATGGAAAGTGCCCATGTGAAAAAGGTCCTCAGCATTTTCAGTTTGAGGCACCTAAATTAGTTTTACAACCAATAAAAGTTTGCCTCAGCTTGTTCTCAGTTCACTTTCGCAAAATTAAAGTATGTAAAGCCAATATTTTGGGCTTTGATAGATTAGGGAATGGTTAAAAACATGGTCTTTGTCTTGTGTGTCCCTTCAGAGGATTTCCCTTTACATCCTGTCCTAGAGACTGCAGGTAAGTAAAAAGTAACATTTTGCAACATGCCCCATTTTCGTGATATTTTGGTGCATTGGAAACCCATTGATTTCAGGGGGCTGCCTTAAATTAATGCAGAAATGAAAATGGACCCCAATTGTTGGATGTAGTTCTCACCACCTTTTAAATGTATATTTTTGAAGGGCAGCATTTAAAATGCAGAAGTACTTCCATTAAAAGGAAATAAAACACATCACAGCTGGCCCTTAGCACCCTTCGGTCCTGTAAAAGTGCCAAGTTTAGATACCTCAATAGAAAAGTGTCCCTGGAAAAGATATCACAATGCTTGCCGCTATTACTGCCTGGATCATAAGTATTTAACCAAGGCTAATATGTAATAAGAGTTGAGTGAGTGGATTCATGAATTGGGAAAAAAAAAAAAAAAAAAAAAAAAGGAGGCAAAAACCTCAACTTTGTGAATACATTCCTGCTCATTTGCCTATCCCATGGAGAAAATCATACAATTCACAAATCCTAAATGCATGAGTTGGCAAGCTGTGCGAATTTCAGCCAATCAGGCAAATCTGCCTGTGCATATTTTGGCTGTATCAAAAACCTGAGAATCACCAAAAAGAATTGGATTTATGAAATTGGCTCATCTCCATTCGCTAATTTTTAAGCAGATGTTTAGTTCCTTTTTTCTACAAATGGAGAAATCGTGTTTAATGGGGAAATATTAAGAGTCAGTAAATCCTGTAAATCTTATATGCCCAATTTGAAGGTCAGGGGTCGCATACACTTGTAGGGCCTTTAGGGTCTCTGCTGTCAAAAGTCTGTTTTTTTTCTTACCCAAGTTCTATCTTATGCCAGTGAAGGAAAAATATGTAGATTGGGTTCTAATAATTATTTGGTTTCGTTTATTTCATATTTTTGTGCTGTTCATCCATTTCCTGGTTTTATCGCTTTGATTTTTATAATGGATCTTGCCAAGAAAAATCTCAAATGTGGTACAGGTTTTTAAGGGGGCTATAGCAAGAATAAATGAAGGCCATTGGAGCAGTGATCTCCAGCAGTCTAATATAACATGTCCCCAGTCTATGATGGCCTCCTGAAGCATGCGCCCAATCTCCTACAACTCCTATAGAATGTCTGTAGTCTCTAACCATCTGCTGATGCATGGCTGTGGTCTCCAACCATCCCTTGTAGCATACCCATAGTCTCTGACCATCTCTTTAGCATTCCCATAGTCTGACCATCTCTTTCAGAATGCCAGTAGTCTTTGACCATCTCTTGTAGCTTGTCACTAGTTTTCATTTCTTGTAGCATTCCTATAGTCTCTGGTCATCTCTTGCAGCATGCCCATAGCCTTTGACCATCTATTATAGCATGCCCATATACTTTGACCATCTCTTATAGCATGTCTGCAGTCTTTGACCACCTCTTATAGTGTGTGCTAAGTCTTTGACCATCCCTTCTAACTTGCTAATAATCTTTGACCATCAATTGTAGCATGTCCATAGTCTTTGACCATCTCCTGTTGCATGTCTTCAATCTCTGACAGCTTTCTGTAGTATTACATTCACTAATTATTTGCGTTCCTTTTGTAATGCCAAGAGCCCCCTATATTAAGAAAGTTGACAACCATTGATGTACAGCCAAAGAGGTACTAAGGTTTGGTCCATAATGTTGCAACAAAGTAAATGAAAAGCAAGGCTGATGTCAGACGGGCAACTCTGCCGCTAGTAATTTGTTGAAATCACCAGTGACAGGATCACCAAGAGGCTGTACGTTTGTCCCTATGGAATTGCTTCCACTGTAGCTGAGGCAGCAAGATTTTGCTCCTATTGCTAGCAATCGAGATCCAGCAGCACTCAGGCCAGTATAAGCGAGCAATTCCATAGGAACACTCAGGCAGACTTTTTAGCTCTCCTGCCACTGGCAATTTGTCTCTACAGGCAGAATTTCCCTTAAGACATCAGCCCAACTTCATTCCAGGACATTGAGCACTTCATTATATCCTACCTTTATCCCCGTAAGAGCCGCTTGTCCTCTGCTTCCTCCAAACTCTGCAAAGTTGGTCCAGCAGACACTTAGAATCCACCAACAATAGGTACAAAACTTATCCAGCAAGCCACTCTCTTCTTGCAGCAGGTAAAGCGGCATCCACCTCTTTGCGGAATTCCTGGTGCTTTCCTACAGTTATCCTATAATTCTCTCAATGAACGCAATGAATGAGGACTGAGAGCTGCAGCTTAAATGAAAACAGAGCAGCACAGAGGCGGCAGCCAAGGCTCACAATGCATGCACACTGCTCTCAGAGTACAAGTCATCTCAGATACACACACAGTCCAGCTAAGTCTATAAGCAGAAACATTTGCTAGAAAGCCTGGAGTCTAATAGACTTTGAAAAAAAAAGTCAGAGAGAGAGAGGTTGTCTCATTTCCTCCAACCTCCATACAATACTCTGAATTCTCTCCTCCCATTCCAGTCCTGCCTCCTCTACCCCTCCCTGCTCTTCCAAGTGCGGGTGCAGACTAGAAACAGGGACCAGCTCTGCCTTTTATCACTCACTGGCAGAACACATACACACAGCCCCCTCATGGCTTATGTTTCTCTCCTGAAGACCCTGGTGGTAACCCAGGGGAGCCCCACAGGTGACAGTCCCCTGCTCAGACTGGTTTTTGACAGATCGGTCAACTGCTGGAACCAAAGAGATTGTTGATCATTTGGATAAAACAATCAAATCAGACAGATAAAAACTCTTACAGCATTTAAATAATGCTACAGAGTGATTGTGCAGTCAAACAACAAACATATCATGGGTCCAGCAGTTGCCCAATCAGACTTAGGTAGAACAAGCATTTAAGTCATGGTACAAACATAGTGCGGTAACCCAAGGGAGCCCGAGAGATGACAGTCTCTTGCCCTGGCTGATTTTCAAACAGATTAATCAACAATCTCTTTGGGTCTAGCAGTTGACCCATCAGCTGGACTTGGGTGGAACAATTAAAACAGAGAAGTGTGTCTACAGCATTTAAATCATGCAACAAACATAGGCTAATTGTGCAATCAATCTCATGTCTTTGGGACCAATCAATTGGACTTGGGTAGAACACTCAGACAGATAAAAGTGCCTATAGCATTTAAATCACACTAAAAACATAGGGCGACTGAACGATCAATTTTATGCCTTTGGGTCTAGCAATTGAGCAGTCAATTGGACTTGGGTAGAACAATCAGCCAGATAAAGTGCCTACAGCATTTAAATCATGCTACAAACATAGGGCAACTTTGCATGTTTCTACCACGTAAATGCATGCCCTGCTCCCACTTATCTTAATCCATCAGGAAAATCCAGCTCTACTAATCAGGATTACTATGAAGGTTGAGGAGCACCTACAGATTGTTGCTTGATCCAATTGTAGCTGCCTAGTGTGGATAAGCAAAACTGACTGCTTTTGTTTCACCGGATTTTGGCAAAAAGAGCCATATTGCATTGGAGTCAATAGGCAAGATTTGTGTCTGTGTAAGATTATAGCTGCATTTAACACATTTTTTGCATACATGTAGACATCTGAAAGCCCAGAACGTTTGCTGGGTGCCGTCATCTTGGATGTGATGACAGTGGTCCCAGCAGACTCTAAACTGTCACTCAAGTGACACTCTTGGTCCTCCCTGTTCGGGTATCCCTGTAGATGAGATTCGTCCGTCCGCTCTAACATGGATGGAGGAACCTGTTAGGACAAAAGCAATCTATGCATGTATGGCCAGCATAAACATCAATGGAATAACTCTTCAGAGTCTTATTGCCCCTCCCTCTTTATAAGTAGTCTGGCTGAGTGTATATGATGTGTCAGCAGATGCCTAAGGGCAATGGAATCATGCCTGTAAATCTTTCTGACCTCTTGCCTATAGCCATGAGAAGGCAATTGGAAGATCCACCAGCTGGACAATTCTGATCGAACCATACAAGACAAGATCATTTATCTACGGGCGCTTTATGGTATTCATAGACAGGCAAATTCCTCAGCTAGAGCTCTAGCAGGCTTATGCAAGAACTACTATGAGTTTAGATATTTAGCATGAACAAAAAAAAAAAGATCAGAGCATGGCTTAAACAGTGGGCTTTGCAGCTGTATGGTAATACACATTACTGATTCTTAGAAATAATTTTTTCCCCATAAGTACCTTTTCCAGCAAAAAGGAACTTTTTGCAACTTAAATTTTTTTTCAAAGAATTTCCAAATAAAAATGCTAAATTGTAATTGTAAAAAATTAATTTTAAAAAAATAGTGCTGTTATACAAATCCCAGAGTGTATTCAATGTTAGATTGAATGGTTTTGATACTCCCACACAGGAGCAGATATTTTCTGATCTAACCGATTGTCTCTTTAAATTCTTCTCGAAAAGACTGCTGCCACAAAGAATACAGAGTGGTGTAGTTCTTTCCTTAAATTTGATCACAACTACTGTTTGGTTCCTTTTAAGTTCTGGTGAAGAGGGACTGCAAGAGGCTGATAGCACGTAAATTGCTTGCATTTTTTTAAAAAAAGTACGATGTATTAATGAATTAAAAGCTGCATTAAATGCATATTTCATATTCTGCAAAAAAAAGAAAATTAATAAATGCACCCACAATTAAAAAAAAAAAAAAAGCGTGCATTGCAACTGTAATTAGTGCAATGCTCAGGCAGACTTCCTCCAGACCCTGGTCCATACAGAGGTATGGACTTTCAGTTAAAGAGCTTCAAGAAGTAATCAATGGACTACACATGTGGTGACATCGCCACATTCATGTTCAATTGAGATCTACAAGTCCCTCTGTGAATGGAAGACTACAAGTCCCATCTGCCACTGTAACAGATTTGTCTCAGCCACCTCAAATTAATAAAAGAAAAATGCAGGATGCTATGGGGAGAAGGATCACATGCCTAAGGGTGGGGGCTGCCAAATGTCACCATGTTTCATTTTAAACTCTGAATATGGGTGTAAGTGGTACGAAACTTCTAAAGCTGATCTCCAGGCAGATGTATAAGACACAAATTAAAGGCTACTTTCACCTTTTTGACCGTTTTTCATGTTTCAATGATGTTCGAGACGCCGAACAACAGTAAAGTCTGCCTCACCTCATCTACCATATGCTAACCTGTTAGCGCTGCTGTGTCAGGCAACAGTATGGAGACACACCAAGGTAGTATAGGTTTTAAGCAAAAGACCACTAAGACTCCAATACCTTTATTAGTGAGAGAACCAAACACCTCCTCTATATGTCATTCTTCCCATGCAGAGCAAAGTGACAGGTTCTCTTGATAAGGTACCCACCATTTTCAGGCATTCACCATTGTTGAGCTCCTTCTGCTGCTACATTGCTGAGCCATGTCCAGTATTTGAGAGTATGGTGTAGTGATTGAGCTTCTTTTGTTCCCCAGGATGAAATTCTTGGTTATGAGCAGCCAATTGCCAGGCCTGTACAGTTATAGGACAAAGGGGAGAATTGCATTAACCCTGTGTTGTCCTTACACAAGTTCTCTGACCAGGTCAGTTTTTCAGAAGAACCTGTTTGGAAACTCCATGCAGGTCTATGGGTAGGCAGATGTAAAAGGGCTTGTCTCTGTTTACATCTGCCTACCTCTGAATCCATCCAGGTCCAGAAAAACAAAAAAACATTAAAAAAGGACTGCGTCATTTTCCAAACCTAAACATGAAATATCAGGGGTAGCCTGATGTAATAAGACAAGTCTACTTACATCCAGCAGCCAATACATTAAGCATGGGTGCACCACATTCCGCTGTCAAAATGTAGACAAATGAATGGCATGGATGTCACAAAACTGACATCAGTCCTGTTCAGCTCCAATAAAGGTAGAGGTCTGTTCATAGATCCCCTGTTGAATAGAGCGGAGGAGTTCTAAAAAAAAAAAAACCTCACACTTAAGTTGGCCATAGACTGGTATTTATTTTCATTCCACCACCAGGACATTGTATTCTGACAGTGGGGTGCACAGATTTAAGTACACACCAATCAGTAGTTGTAGCCACTGATCAACAAAAGTTTTCCAGGATGTCCCTTTGACAGCAGTTGATCAAGCAATCACCCTCTGTCAAGCAGGGACGGCCACACGTTCTTAAAAATTTGCACAGTCCCTGTTGAACTGGCCACATTTTGGTCAGTCTATGGCCAGCTTTGACAGATGGATGGTGCAGTGGGTGATTTGGGTGTAGCAAGTAAATGAATAAACCTCCCAGTAATGCTATTACTAGGTTGCACCTAGACGGAGCTCTAATGATTTGGCTTCACTGCCGATTTCCCTCGCTTAAGATGTAGGAACCTGCACCTGAAGCCAATTAAAGAATCGGCTTGAGTGAGGACATTGCTAGATCCCTGGACAGGTATGTGTCCTTATTTTAAAATTCAGCAGGAGTATTTGTAGCTGCTGACAATTTTTTTGGGGGAGCCTGGAGCTCCACCTTAATCTCAGAATGCAAGTGAGCAACACGTTTTGTGTTCTCCCCTTTGATACAGATACTGCAGGCTACATCTTCGTCACACCTCGCACCCAGATCACTGATAATCCTGTAACATAGGCATCAGTGATTGGGGGTGCATTGTGAAGAAACTTTACCCTGAATGTCAACATGTCATTAAAGCCCAACTCCGGGCAAGTTAGAATTTATTCCCGGCAGTGGGGCTATGCCCGCAATGAAAGGGTTAATTGCTTGTTTTGTCTAGAGGAGAGAAGAAACAGTTTTACTTGATCCTAAAATTAAATAGTCAATAGGGCACTCTTGCTGAAGTCTGACCTCTGGGACGTTGTAGCTCTTGGATACCCAGGAGATAAAAGGGATAGACGTGTGAAAGATGGGGCCAAAAGAACACCTAGAGCACTAGGACCAGTAGGACCAGTTGGCACCCATGCTCTCCATTTGGGTTATTCCCTCCCACTTCCTAACCCCCCCCCCCCCCAGCCTTATAAGCCATTTCTGGCTCAGGTGCTCCTGGTCTAATGAAGAAGCTACTGCGCACGCTCCGAAACGCGTTACCATCCCTTGTGATGTCACTTTCGGAGTGTGTGTTCCACTCTGATCCTGGAAGTGCAGTGGCCATCTTGATCTTGTGCTCCACGGGACCCATAGCTGCTGGAAGACGTCACGGTCCCCGCCATTACATCTATAAGCTGGATACATGCAATGAGCCTTTTACATATAGGATGAGCCTATACACTTTACCATCTTGTAAGTGTTTTTATACCTTGTGTCCTATTAAATTGCCAATACTGCTGCACTTAGAAGTTCCTTCTCTCCTTGTGTTTTTACTTACTTGATCCACCATTCCCCTGGCAGACTGCGCCCCCCACAGTCTGGCAGTAGATTGTCCCTCAGCTCTGGACCCTACTGTGGTCTTGATAACATCAGGAACCTAGACCAGTGGCGTGTGGTGGTGCAGAGGCTGTGGGGAACAGTCTAGCTGCAGGGAGGAATAGAGGATTGGGTCAGTAAAACATTTTTTTTATCCCCCGTAGACGAAGACATTTGCCCGGAGCTGGACTTTAAACTACATATACCTTCAAAATTAATAAAAAAACAAAAAACATGCCTAACAATGGTCCTTCAGTTCGAATGACAATGGCCTCAATTGAATTCTGCTGCTGGAAAGTCTTACTGGCACATCATTCCCTGACATACAAACTGGAATTCTCCGGCCGTCTTGCCGTAGCTCTAAAAGCGCAATCTTCATTCTGACATAGTACCGGCCTCCAGCAGCCTGGGGCAATAAAAGAAGAGCAGCGAGAGCTTAATCATGCTTTATTAACCATGCCAGGGACAATCAGATCACACAACAATTTAAGAGATGCTTCGTCTGAGCAACTTCACGCCAGGACAAGCAGCACCATCCCATCTCGCGGTTTGATATGTACCCTGGTTAATTCTATCAGCATAACCGTCAGCCTTCTACTAGTTTGACTTCTTGTTGTTTTACCTAGCAGAAATAGCTTAGAAAATAACCATCTAAAAAAAATTAAGATCTTTCAACAGATTTTGGAAAGGGACCCATTGTGAACGGTTTACAGCAGTACCTGAACAGTATATCCTAGCTGTGAAGAGATGAGCATTCTAAGTTTGGTTTCTAGCACTGAATAAAGCATATCTAAACCCAGAAACATAATATAATATATGACAGCTTACCAGTCTGTAGATGTAGTGGCTGCATTGGTTTTATTTTTTTAGACTTTATTCCTTCCTTTATTTTCACCTGGTGATTTGGCTATTAACACTTCCTGTCATAGGGTAGCTACACTCACTCCTACACTGTATATGGAGGAGCAATATAGAACCTACAATAGACAGCAGCACTGTCAACTTCTGGAGAGGGTAGTGTTAGACCTGGTTTACACCTATGCAGTGTGCAGTTGATGCTTTTCACGTTTTTTTTCTCCACACACATTTTTTATGCATTTTGGGGAAGTGTCTGTTGTCTTGCGGGAAAAACCAGCAAAAAAAATTTAAAAAAAGTGCAAGGACTGCGTTTTTTTATGCGTTTCAACTGACGTCTATGGAACCAAAAACAACCTGCTGCAGGAAAAAAGTCCCTGACCCTTTCCATAAACGCGCTTGTGAAAAGAGACAAATGTGAATGTGACCCTTATGCAGGCCATACATGGTTCGAATTCCGGAAACGTTGTTCGCTCGGTAATCCGATGGTGCCATCATTGATTTAAAAAAAAAAAAAAAAAAAAAATCGGCCGACCAACTCATAAAGTTCACCCCATATAACATGCAAAACGTCTCTTCCTTCCAGGTCACGGATCATGCGCATATTCTTTTCAGAAAAACGATCGTACCATTTGACCATCATTGAGTCGAAAATTGGTCGTTTTTCACGAATTTTCCCAACATGCACAATCACCGAAAAGGGGAGGAACCACGAAAATCCGCCATTGACATTGACCCACTAACAGAGTGAAAATCAGCCGATTATTCTTAGGTCCGATTTTTGGACCAAAAAAAAAAAAAAATGGTCGATTTTTGACCCATATATGGCTGGCCTTAGGAAACCATATCAAAAGGACTGTTGTGCATTTCTGCAAAACTGAAAAATGGACTGAAAACTGCATAGGAGCGAACCAGGTCTAAGATGGAAGAGTAGTTTTAGATGGACTTTAGTGATAAGTTGAAGCAGTTAAAGAAACTTTTTTTCCTTTTGGGACAAAGGTTTAAACTATGTGAATGAAATCGTACCTTTGTAAGCAACCCTGTCAGCTTGGTCTGTTTTATCCAGTGTCACGCAGAATTTCACATTTGCTGTTTGTTGCAACTTGTCCATGATGAAATGGACATGGTAATGCACATGGTCAGAATAGCACCAGTTGCACAACTCCCGATGTACTCAGTACGATATCTTTTGACACACTGACTTATAAAGATCGATGTGCTCCCTGTGCCTGTGTGTGCAGCTTTGTGCTGCCATCTGCTGGTGTGTTAAAAAAAAAACTAGTCTCGAAACTTGTTGATACCACCTTGTATGACATTGCGCACTTCATCTCACACATGCATGTAGGCGGGATCTAGGCCTATGGTATCCAATCATGGAGAGACCACACACAGTCCTTGATGTTGTAATTATATTGTATATATGTAGGGGGGGGGGCAGGTGGGTGACACTCTCTATGTTCTCCTGCTCATTGGGTGGGTCACATGAGAGGCCTACCCCAGGGTGGGTTCTTCTAGTCTACGCTAGGCACCTGAAACAGTATAGCTCTACTTTACATACATGGGGTACCTTCATCAATGCCCTGGGACAAGGCTGGGGCCACCGTGGGGGGGGAATACTCAACTTCAAGGTGGGCCTCCATTCTCAGAGATGAACATACATTGTGTACACTTGCACAATAAACGGTTAACTCTCAGGTCTGGTCACAATGTAGACCTTCACTGCTGGCTTACATTTAGGGGGATCACGCTTAGCCTTGTCTACATCCACCTGTCCAGCATTTTCGGCTACCTCTCCCAGTAGCAGAATTTGGCCCCGCTGTTCACTTTGCGTGGGCTCTGTATGTGCACTCAGCTTAGACCTTAAGCTTCTGTACCTCTGTACAGGATGGGGGCCTCTGTGGTGCTGTTCCGCTCTTGGGTGACAGACCGCTGGTAGAAGGAGTGCCGACAACATCTTCCTCACTGCTAGAAGTCATCCTACCTGTAACAGGCACACGCTAAGGAAAGGCTGCTTGACTGACAGTTGTCTTCTGTAACCCATGGTAACCACTCGACTAACTTCATACAAAAGATGACTCTTAGCGAAGAGTCTCCATACCCCAATGTGTCTAGTGACCCGGAAACTGTAAACCAAGTGTAAGAGATGCCATTTACTTGCTTGCATGCCTTTAACCCCTCGGTATTCCCGAGTGTAGCTCGGGGTTAAGTTTCATTACCAAAAGCGGTAACCCCGAGCTACACTCAGGATTACCCTGCAGCATTGCTCCGGGATCCCTCGATCACTTACCTTGTCCTGCGCTCCCGCGATGTCCCCCCTGCAGTGTCCCCGGCCATGTCCTCCAGGCTGATACCGGCATCTGTCTTCCGTTTCCTGCGAGCATCGGTACGTACGGGAAATTCAAAAATGTAACATTCACAAAATACACTAAAATCTGATAGTATTACATTACTGCATCAAACCATTTCACATACATTTTGTCCCGAGTGCTTTGTCCTGTGCCCTGCCTGCATTTTTACGGTTCTTTCTGCCTGGAAACTGAGAAACGTCCATGGCGTCCAAAAAGCGTCCCTTTAGGTCAAAAGCGGTTTTAGACCGGCTAGAGAACAGCGATAGTAAATCAGAACCACTTGAAGAATTGAGTGATAATGATTCGTGGGGAAATTCGTCAGATACTGAAAACAATTTTGCGACTAAGCTCAGCGATGTGCGAACTTGGCGCTATATTTCAAATTTCAGTGTTTTTGGTTTGATTATATTATTGAATTAAATTTATTATTCTTGTATTAATTTTTTTATGACTATTATATTATAATTTATGATTTTGTGTTTCAAGTTTTATTATACCCAGGATGTTTACTAGACTCTTTTTTGGACAGATTTCAGTGAGTTATTCTTAAGAATTACAGGTCTACAATAAAAAAAACAACATATTTCCATGCAAAAAAATTGACCGCTTTGAGCACAGAAATACTGACATAATCAGACCACTAGGGAGGTTAATAACTTCAGGCTAGGCATGAAAAAGTTTACAGAAAGCAAAAACACTAACACTCAAGCAGCAGAACATCCAATGGCGGTAGTGTATTGCTTCGTTGGATATAGCCCTGAAGTTTGCGTATTGTGTGTTTTTACTGGGTTTTTTTGACGATTACCAAATGCATAGTGCATTGCCACTATTAAAATGTATTGAATAAAATTCTTTTTGAGTACTCCCAAGGATAGTAAGAAACAAGTGCATCAAATCAAAACTCAAACCATGAAGCAAGACGTCTATCCATAGCAAGATTGAAAGGCTAACCTGTTTCAACTGATGAAGGGGGTACGACCCCTGAAACAAAGTTTAAACCAGAACTCTGGGCAAAAGATTCTTTACATGTCTTTGTTGCGGATTTCCTACCTTCACTGAATATGTCCTCTATCTTCTTGTTCATTCAGTAGTTGCTCTGAAATACCCTACTCATTTTCAAATCTAATAGAATGGTTTCCGATTTGTAAGACCAGTGGTTGCTGGGCCTCCTATTCCCCCACTGGTCTTGGCACATCCTTTTGTAGTTCTTTCTCCAGGAAGCAGTGATGTCATTCAGCCCCACTTGCAGTGGTGAGTGGACCAAGACTCCAAAACACATTCAACATGTACAGGCCTAGTGTACCTGTCCACATTCACTGCAATTCCTTGTGGTTGATAGGAACTGTAGTTTCCTTTTCCTGCTGAGGAAGAGGAGAGGATATGATGTAATCCCTGCTGTTACACCTCTTCCTAGGCAAAGCAGAGGCTGTTAGCCTTTGAATTACAATGATGACTTCCTGAAAATTCAGTTAGACTTTTCTCCTAAATGGTAAGGATGTTCAAAATGTTAACGGTTTAGTGTTTTGTGTAGGGGGAATATAATATTCAGTGATTTTTTTTCCTAATCCGGAGTTCTTCTTTAACTCCTAAACTACTTACTATTACTTACTACTTATAGTGCAAAACATGACAAAGCCAACATGCATGAGAACATTTTTCCCTAGACCCCAACTAGGCAGGTGTAGTCTATGAGCTGAGAGTCTCTCTCTCTGACCTATTATACAGTATCTATATAGCGCCAAAATGGTTTGCTCAGCGCTGTACATTATAGTGGGGGACAGTACATGAGACAATACAGTATAATACACGAGGGGTTCAAGGGCCCTGCCCTTTCGAACTTACAATCTAGGAGGGAGGGGATCGTGGTACAGGAGGAGGTGGCTGTGGGGGATGGAGTGGTAGGAGGAGTGGAGGAGTTCGAGATCGGCTGTTAGGTGAGGGTGGGGTAGGCTTCCCTGGAGAGGTGGGTTTTCAGGGTGCCTGAAGGAGAGGAGGTTAGGTGACACTCTAATGGGTTGGGGGAGAGAGTTCCAGAGGATGGGGGAAGTCCTGGAGAAGTCCTGCAGTTGGGCGTGGGAGGTGGAGACCAGGGAGCTAGAAAGTAGGAGGTCTTGTGAGGAGTGAAGATTATGGGTTGGGTGGTATTTGGGTATCAGGTCGGTGAGGTAGTTTGGGGCAGCATTATGAATGGCTTTGCATATCAGTGTTAGTAGTTTGAATTTAATGCGTTGGGCAATCGGGAGCCAGTGGAGGGATTGACAGAGGGGGGTGGCAGATGCAGAGTGGTTGGTAAGGTGGATGAGTCTGGCCGCTGAGTTTAGGATAGACTGAAGCGGGGATAGTCTGTGATGAGGTAGGCCGGTGAGAAGGGAGTTACAGTAGTCCAGGAGTGAGATAAGGGAGTGAACGAGTTGTTTAGTAGTGTCTGGGGTTAGGAACGTACGTATTTTGGAGATGTTGCAGAGGTGGAGCCTGCATGACTTTGCCAATGATTGGACATGGGGTTGGAAGGACAGGTTTGAGTCTAGAGTGACACAAAGGACTTTGGCTTGCGGGATGGGACGGATGGTGACGTTGTTGGTTGTGATGGAGGGGGGGGGGGCACGGGCTGGGGGGAAGATTAGGAGCTCGGTTTTGGAGAGATTCAATTTGAGGAAATGGAGCGACATCCAGTCTGATATGTTGTTCAGTAGGTGGGTGAAACGGGCGGAGACCTATCACTTACTCGAGGCATGCCCCAATGAGGCAGGAACCCCATTTTATAAAGGTTCCACATCAAGATGGCTATTGAGGGTCTCCACCGGTTGCAGTGTCGAATCAAACAGCTGGCTCCTCCAAGACTCCGAAGGAGTCCCTGAAGGGAGAAACTCCACTCCATCTGTATAATGCCATAGTGCCACCTACTGGCAGGGGAACCTGCACCTCCCTACATGCGCAGTGCCCTGGATCTTTTTAAAGAGGTGGTGCGGGAACAGGGACCCAGGCAGCACAGAGGCAGGACAAAAATAAGTAAGTATGAAGAAAAAGGCACACAGAGATAGGCAAGTATGATTGTGTATTACCTTCCTATTCAGGATACAGGTTTGTACAGTAGGGGCATGGGAGGAATTGTGTGGCATTGGAAAGATCCTCTTTAAAGGAATGGAAAGGAGTAACAATCTCCTCCATACCCAGACGTATCTGCTATTTCATGGTGGGTATAAAGAAGCAGCAAAGTCAATGTGAGTATAAACAGCAGTGGGCCAGGGTGCCCTGCATGGGCAAAGGACAGGTTCATTTTAAACCTGCATTGTCAAACTGCAATGTGAAATCAAGAATGCTACTGGATAAAAAACATCAAGTGGATACCATAGTGACCTTCTGAAAGATAGTATTTGCATAGGCATGCTGTCAACTCTGTCCCCCCCACTTGCCACATGCCATTGCTTGGGCCTGAGGATAGGTTACAAGAGAGATCAGCGAGTGTGAGGCTATTTTTCTCATACTCTGAGACTCCAGGTTTCTTACTCTGGAGATATCGGGTCGCATTGGTGTGACATGGCTGATTATGGTACATACTACCCAATGTAAGCTTTAAAGGGTATGTAAACCCCAACATTGAACTGGTCTTATCTCCTTCATTTTGGTAAGTTCAATATACCTTTTGAATATTGTTTTATTATGCATTTTGTTATACGAGTTTGAAAAGTAAAAAAAACAAAAAAACAAACAAAAAACACAACACCACATCCCTTGGTTTTGCCGGAAATCTTGTAAGCGGATAACTTTGTGTTCTCTGCCTGTGCCGACTGTCACCAATTGTTCCCTGAGGATTATGGAACCACACCCCTCTATGTTATGGACAATAGGAGAAGGGTGGGGTTTCTTCAACCCATCTTATTTCAGTTGTCCTGACTTACACCTATGTGACAGGTTGTCACATTTTAGCATGCATCGCCTTAAGGCAGCTTATTAATTTCAAAAGTGGCTGTCAATACCACGCGAACCCAAAAGCGGACATGATCCCTTTTTTTTTTTGCAGCACTCCAGTGCAGGCGAATTGCTCGCTACCATTTTAATGCTTTGGGTTGCCATTTAACATGATGATTTTACCACGTTACCATAATACAGGAGTAGGCAAAATATTATTCTATTTCAATCATATCAAAATCGGGTATACTGTATAATGTCCCGAGGTCCTCAGGCACTGTATTGCATACCAGCTTGAAAGCAAAGTGACCCCTGCATGGTAATTAAACTCATTTCAGTGAGTTCTATTGAAGATTTACCCAAAAATTATTTTAGGTTCTATTCACACTAGTGTGATTTCAGATGTGACTTGAGTCGCACAGAATCGCACGACAATGAAAATCAAATTTTTTCGAAGGTGCCCATTGACATCAATGCAGCTCAGCAATGCACAATTTTGGAAAAGGGTCCTGTACTACTTTGGTGTGATTTCAGCATGAATATGGCTCCATAGAATATGCAAATCATATCCAAGTTGCACTACATAACCGCACTGAAAATCAGATTGCAGCAGTATAAACCTAGCCTTAAATGTCATATTCACACAAGGCTCCACCTATATATGATGGGGCCCCTAGCAACATCATAAAGGGGCACCTTGTCTTTTTTCATGCAAATTCGTTTACAAATGGCCTTTTATAAAAAGGTGGATCATTGACATTGGAAGGTCTACTTTAACTGCTTCCCATTCGCCCTATAACAGAAATACTGCTACAGGGCAGCATGGGTAGGGGCCGTGGCTGTCAATCACTGGGTCCCGGAGGGTGATTACTTGCCGTTCTCCTCCCTGTCAGCTTTTACACACTGCTTTGCACAGCACAGCCATACAAAGCAGTGTGCTTACAGTGAACCAGACATCCCCCGCCCCCTAGTAAAACACACCCAGCACAGTTAACCCTTTGATCCTCCCTCATGTTAACCCCTTCCTGCCCAGTGCCATTAGTACCGTGTCAATGTTTGTTATTTTAGCACGGATCACTGTATTGGTGTCACTGGGGATGTCAGTGACATCAAGTTACTTCCCTCCAGTGTCAGAATGCCCGCCGCAGTCCAGCTATAAGTCGTTGATTGATGCCATTATACTAGGAAAAATAAAAAATTCCAGTATATATACACCATTTGTAAACTAACTTTCCCGCAAGCCAATTAATTTATGCGTTTTGAGAATTTTTTTTTAGCAAAGACATGTAGCAGAATACATTTTGTCCTAAAATTGATGAAATTTGATTTTTTACATTTGTTTTACTGGACAGGTTTAACCACTTGCCGACCAGCCACTGTAGAAATACGGTGGCAGGTCGGCACGGCTGGGCAAAAGCGCGTTTTAAAATGCGCTTTTGCAAAACAGGTAGGGGGCATGCATGAGGTGCGCCGCCGCCCTACTTGCACCGCCGATCCCGGCCGCCGGGTCACGGCCGGTCATTACCGGCCGTGTCCTGCCGATTAGCGGCAATCACTGACAGAGAGCAGGGCTGCAGTAGCTCTGCTTTCTGTCAGTTCCCTGACACGCTGATCGGGAGAGAAGAGTTTCTCTCTCTCGATCAGCGTGTCCCCCATGCAGTACACACCCCCGCCCCCTAGTAAAACACTCCCCTCACACAGTTAACCCTTTCAGTGAAGAAGTTAACCCCTTCCTCCCCAGTGCCATTAGTATAGTGTCAGTGTTTTTTTTTTGCACTGATCACTGTATTGGTGTCACTGGGGATGTCAGTGACCCCAAGTCAGTTCCCCCCCAGTGTCAGAATGTCCGCCGCAGTCCCGCCATAAGTCGCTGATCGCCGCCATTATTAGTATAAAAAAAAAAAATTTAAAATCTGTGTATCTTTCCCACCATTTGTAAACGCTATAACTTTCACGTAAAACCAATTTACACGTATTGGGTTTTTTTTTTTAGCAAAGACATGTCACAGAATGCATTTTGGAAGAAAATTATGACAAAATTTGATTTAATTTTTTTTACTGGACATGTTTTATAGCAAAAAGTCCAAAATATTGGTTTTTTTTTCAAAATTGTCGGCCTTTTTTTTTATAGCGCAAAAACAAAAAAACAAAAAAAACAAAAACAAAAAAAAACAAAAAAAACGCACAGGCGATCAAATACCACCGAAAGAAAGCTCTGTTTGTGTGAAAAAAAGGACATACATTTCATTTATGTACCATATTGCATGACCGCGCAATGGTCTGTTAAACTAGCACAGCGCTGTATAGCAAAAAAATGGCGTAAATTGCAGTATCTATACCATAGTTTGTAGACGCTATAACTTTCACACAAAGCAATCCATATACACTTATTGGGATTTTTTTTTTACCAAAAACATGTAGCAGAATACCTAAATTTATAGCTAACTTTGAGTTTACTATATATTTTTTATAGCGGAAAGTAAAAAATATCATTTTTCTTCTTCTTTGAAAGTGACAAAAAGTGACATTCACTAAATTCACTAAATTCACTAAAATCACATAGTAAAACATTACTGTATCAAACCATTTCACATACATTTTGTCCCGAGTGCTTTGTCCTGTGCCCTGCCTGCATTTTTACTGTTCTTTCTGCCTGGAAACTGAGAAACGTCCATGGTCTCCAAAAAGCGTCCCTTTAGATCAAAATCGGTTTTAGACCAGCTAGAGAACAGCGATAGTAAATTAGAACCACTTGCAGAATTGAGTGATGATTCGTGGGGAAATTTGTCAGACACTGAAAACGATTTTGTGACTTTGCTCAGTGATGTGTGAACTTGGCGCTATATTTCAAATTTCAGTGTTTTTGGTTTGATTATATTGTTGAATTACATTTATTTTTATATTATTTTTTATGCTTATTAAATTATAATTTATGATTTCGTGTTTCAAATTTTCATACCCGGGATGTTTAATAGACTCTTGTTTGGACAGATTTCAGTGAGTTATTCCTGAAAATTACAGGCCTACAATAAAAAAACGACATATTTCCCTGCATAAAAATGTACCTAATCAGACCACTAGGGAGGTTAAAGTGTTTGTTCATACATTTTTCTGAGCACATTGCATATTGATTTGTAGATTTCCCTTATTGTGGCCAGCTGTATGTTGTATTGTGCGAATAGCCTCCTACTGCTGTGATAAAAATAAATTGCAGGATAAGTCACCTATACATTGAGGAATAAATTATAAACTAGGTAGTGATCAACTTGGTGTTTGTTCATCTTTTTAGAAAAATTCATAGCAAGTCAAATCTCCTGTCAGCTCATTCACCCATAAATGTTCTACAATGAAACTAGTCCAGTTCATTACCCAACTGGTTCCACTCCATTCCTCCAACCTGAAGTGAAACCAGCACTGCTCTGTATATTATCTTCCATCAGTCAACAGTTGTAATCATTGTTCTGTGCTCTGATGAAAGGAAAGTCTTTCATAGTCACACTTCTTTTCTTCCTTGTTTGCTGGACAATCGATACACATCATAATTACACCAGGGACGTATCTATCACAGCAGCTAAAGCTGGCTATATACTTAGATATTCAAACAAAAATTCATATGAAAATTCTCAGTGCATTTGTCTGCTTGATGTATATCATTCAAAAGTACTTCAAAATTTAATTTGCTTTTAACTACCCAGTACTTCAATACTGGGCACTTTCACCCCCCTCCTGGCCAAGAAAATTTTCTGATTTTTTGCGCTCACACACTGAGTGACAATTACTCAGTCATATTGTGAAATGAAAAAATGCTGCTCTACATGAAACAATGGCACAATCCTTATATAACAAAAAACAAAAGTGAAAAAATAAAATATATATATACAGTGGGGATCGAACGTTTGGGCACCCCAGCTAAAATTTTGTATTAATGTGCATAAAGAAGCCAAGGAATGATGGAAAAATCTCCAAAAAGGCATCAAATTACAGATTAGACATTCTTATAATATGTCAACAAAAGTTAGATTTTATTTCTATCATTTACACTTTCAAAATAACAGAAAACAAAAAAATGGCGTCTGCAAAAATTTGGGCACCCTGCAGAGTTAATATCTTGTACTGCCCCCTTTGGCAAGTATCACAGCTTGTAAACGCTTTTTGTAGCCAGCCAAGAGTCTTTCAATTCTTGTTTGAGGTATCTTTGCCCATTCTTCCTTACAAAAGTCTTCCAGTTCTTTGAGATTTCTGGGCTGTCTGTCACGCACTGCTCTTTTAAGGTCTATCCATAGATTTTCAATTATGTTGAGGTCAGGAGATTGTGAAGGCCATGGCAAAACCTTCAGTTTACGCCTCTTGATGTAATCCCCTGTGGATTTCAAGGTGTGTTTAGGATCATTATCCATTTGTAGAAGCCATCCTCTCTTTAACTTCAGCTTTTTCACAGATGGCATCAAGTTACCATCCAAAATTTGCTGAAATTTTATTGAATCCATTTTCCTTCTACTCGTGACATGTTCCCTGTGCCACTGGCTGCAACACAACCCCAAAGCATGATTGATCCAACCCCATGCTTAACAGTTGGACAGAGGTTCTTTTCATTAAATTCCGTGCCCCTTCTTCTCCAAACGTAACTTTGCTCATTCCGGCCAAAAAGTTCAATTTTAACCTCATCGGTCCACAGAACTTGTTTCCAAAATGCATCAGGCTTGTCTATATGTTCATTTGCAAAGTTCAAACCATGATTTTTGTGGTGAGGACGTAGAAGAGGTTTTTCTTCTGATGACTCTTCCATGAAGATCATATTTGTACAAGTATCTCTTTATAGTGGAATAGTGTACCACAACTCCAGTGTCTGCCAGATCTTTCTGGAGGGATCGTGCAGTCAAACGTGGGTTTTGAATTGTTTTTCTCACAATCCTGCGAGCTGTTCTGTCTGATATTTTTCTTGGTCTTCCAGATCTTGCTTTAAGAAATGGCAGTCATCAGGAACAGTGGAAGTTAATTACATTCTGAACAGAGGATATTGACATCTGAAAACGCTTTGCTATCTTCTTATAGCCTTCTCCAGCTTTGTGAGCGTCAACTATTTTCAGTTTCAGTTTTCTAGATAACTGCTTAGAAGAACCCATGGTGCTGATTGTTGGGGCAAGGTCAGATGAGTCTGGGCATTTAAAACCTTTGAGATTGACATCACCTGGTCTTCCCAGACGATGATTGAGAACAATCCATGACACTGGCAATATATTTCATTTATGTCAATATTAATTTTTTCAACTATTTTATCTTTTATATATGTATATATATATAGTTTATTTTTTCACTTTGTTTTTTGTTATATAAGGATTGTGCCATTGTTTCATGTAGGATTGTGCCATTGTTTCATGTAGCGTAGCATTTTTTCACTTCACAATATGATTGTATAATTTGCCCCACTGAGACATGGGTTGGGTGCACTAGCAGCTACAGTATTTATAAGTTTCATTTAAATTTTTTGTTTTCATTTCACCATAGTTAACGCTTGATTTATTCAATTTATTTTAAATTACTCAGTCATGCAACATTGTACCCAAATTACATTTTTAAAATCAACAGATAGAGCTTTCTTTTGGTGGTATTTAATCACCACTGAACTAAACTTTTTCTTGCTCTATAAATGAAAAAAAATAACAAAAATTGAAACAATTTATAACAGAAAGGAAGAAGTGTGTTTTTTTTTTTTCAAACAAAAATTCTTTCTTCATAAATTTATGCCAAAATGTAGTCTGCTACATTTCTTTGGTTAAAATAATCTAAATCAAAGATTATTTTTTAATCTGTGTGAAAGTTATAGTCTACAAACTATGGTAAATACTGTATATTGGAAAATTGATCAATACTGATGTACTGACGGCCTCTCACTTCTTGAGACCATTAAAAATGCCAGGACAGTACAAATACCTCCCAAATGACCCCTTTTTGGAAAGTAGACAGTCCAAGGTATTTAGTAAGAAGCATGGCAAGTTTTTTCAAGTTGTAATTTATTGGCACAATTTTTGGGAAAATGAAGTAATGAAATAAACTTGTTTTTTTTCACAATTTTTTAACATACGATCACCAGTGCAGTACAGCAACATCATATGACTGGTGTGCAGTGATCAGAGACGACCACTGGTGACAGTATGTTAAAAGAAAAAAAGCAAAAGAAAACTTTAATATTGTTATTTTTATAACAATTTAATTTTTTTTGTTTTTTTACATATTTTCATCAGAGTAGTTCAGTGTCACCATAGTAACACTGTACTACTCAGGAAGGGGGGGGGGGGGGTGATCAGAGTTTTTTTGGGTTTTTTTACACTTTGATTCCTGGTACAATGATGAACATTATAACAGAAATGCTTTGAATTGTCATGAATATCATTCAGAACAGCTGTGATATTACTAATGATCTGTGATTGGCTACAGCTATTCACATGGTATAGGGTGTTGTGACTGGCCATGATACCATGTGATAGCTGTGGACCAATCACAGCTCACTGGTATAGGAAGTAGAGCAGTTATGAATGAGATTAATTCATAGCTGCTTTATTGACATTGTGCTCATGTGTGTCATACCGGGAGCTGCAATCCACCTGACACACCGATCGTGGGGGAAGGGGGGGGTGTGTGTGCTGCGCGCCCCTAAATCAGAGCAGGCACAATTATGTACATGATTGTGCCTGCACGTACCACCCACCCATAGTAAAATTACTGTGGGTGATTGGCAAGTGTTTAAAAAGGCATTCCAAATATAGATATTTTTACATAGTTATATTGATGCAAGCTGGATAAATGCAACTATGTGTATACCATATCTGTGGGATCCCTCTAGAAGTTGAAAATCACTAGTATACACCGCTACTCCAGTGATCTCCCCTAGCTTCCAGGTCCTATGCCGAGCAGCTGCTCTGCTGCTTAATGAACATAGGAGGTTGGTCACTTGGCATGGCACCATTCAGAGGTCACTTTGCATGATCTCAATGAATGCAAAGTGTTTTCTGATTAGACAAGGTGGAGATGCGCAGCAGTGACACAACTATGTAAAAATTGTATACCTGGAATTATTCATTAAGAAGATACCTAAAGCCAAACCTTTTATTTAAATTAATTTTGGATAGAGTAGGAAGGAGTTGAAACCCCTGGAAATAGACTTCATTTCCTGTCCCAGTAACACAGCAGAAGTGAAAGGAACACTTTTCAAAGGGAGGTGAAACCTCCTCTTAGTCACTGGGTCAAAGTGTCCCCATTGGAAGATTTCCCCTCTGTTCCTGTTACAACTGTCCTGGATTAGCCATTACTTTCTACCACAGTGACAAATGGGGTGAATATACCCAGCGGGGTCACAGACAGCAAAACAAACCTGGTAGGGGTTTTAAATGAACCTTGTCATGAAAGCTGACCAAAACATTTGCTCGCAAAAGAAGAACATAAATACATACCTCTCTTGTCACCTCTTATTGCCCAACACTGCTCTGCTGAATCATTAGCCTCAGTGCCAACTCTTGCATAAATCCACAACTTACCTCATGGTAGGAACACCCCTGGGAATTGTACCCCAAAGTCTGCCAGGAATCAAATGCTTCCAAGAGTGTCAAATCACTTGCATCCCCTGCAGTACCCATTGGTTCCTCCAGGAAATCTCCACCTCCCTACCATATCCTGTTGTGATTTAGAGGTTGGCAGGAGAGAACAGTGAGTGCTGTATGGGACAGTTCTGAAAGGGTTCCATTGATGTGGAATTAGCCCCTGAAGTCTGCTGGGAAATAAACATTGTCCAGCAGTGCAGGAAGTTGGTCACAAACTGAAAACTCTTTGGCAAGCTTAGCTCTTCAAGTGATTGAGGATCAGTGGTGGTGGCCAATGGTTGTACCTTTAGAAGGAGTCAGCAATAGCCGCTCCCCATCTTGGTATGCTTCAGTACCAAGTATGCGGTCATTGAAGCTGGAACCTCTGACCTGCATACTATGTCAAAGTAGGCGATACCCCTGTACCAAGTATGCTGCCATTGAAGCTGGAACCCCTGACCTGCATACTATGTCAAAGTAGGTGACACCCCAGTAAAGCAGAGATGAGAATGACTGCTCCAAGCTTGCACCTTTAGAAGGAATCAGCAATGGCAGTTCCCACATTTCTATCCAAACAAGTTCCCTTTAAAAACTTTGCAGACCCTTAATTTCTGATTTTCCTTGTAAGAACACAGTAGAGTTTGTGCATGGAGTGCATTTACATTATAACTGTGCCCTTTTCCATTCTGCTGCTCAGCCTTGTGAACCATTAACACGCATCTTCATTCCAGAAGCGCTAACGTGCCTCGGAGGAAGTTGGAGAGGCGACTTAGAACCAGCCAGCGGAAGAAGCTGGAAATTGTATCATGCTCAGATGACTGCCTGATAGGAAGACGAAGAGAAAGCCTTCTTCCTTCCTCTACAAGGAGATTCAAACTAGAATCAGCTTTTATTCAAAATTTAACAATGACATTGTCTCATATACAATTAGTAGCCACTCTATTGTGAACATCTGCATGTTAATGCAAATAGCCAAACAGCATATGCTGCATTCCAAGTAAAGTTATTTAAAAAGTAGTTTACGTTGCAAAGCATAGGTGAGAGATGTGTCCATATTTCTGTCCCTTTGCCAATAATACCAAGTGACTCACCATGAAGTGACAAAACTGCTTTACTTCACAACAGCAGCCTTTTATGAAATATTCAAAATGATGACAACAAAAATACCATGACCTCTAAAATCAAATACATGCTAAAAATCAACAAAAATGAGAGGTTTTTTTTCTTTTCTTTTTTTTTTTTTAGGGTCCTGACACAAACTAGCTGTCAAACCAAAATACATCTTCAGCCCCATCACATATTATGGACCCTTAATCACATGGTGACTTATCTGGTTTCCATTGGATGGAGCCAATGTATTGGAAGGGAAGAATTATCAATAAATGGTAAAAACTAGGGCTCCACATCTTGAGTTGATCCTCCTTTTCTGACTAAATATTAGATGTTTATTGGAGGGGCACTGGACTCCAGAATGGATGATTTTAGTCGTCCAAAGTTTAAACCTTTTGTGGTTCCTTCGAAAGGAGTAACAAGTAGTCCCTGGAGAATTCCTTGGACTTTTGGAAGAACGAGAGCACCACAATGGCTGGATACGTCTAGAAAAGTTTCCAGGGCCTCAAAACTCCCCCTTTGCCAAGGCTGAGACACCAGTACAAAAAATATATAAACATACAGCGGGGCAAAAAAGTATTTAGTCAGCCACCAATTGTGCAAGTTCTCCCACTTAAAAAGATGAGAGAGGCCTGTAATTGGCATCATAGGTAGACCTCAACTATGAGAGACAAAATGAGAAAAAAAATCCAGACAATCACATTTGCTGATTTGGAAAGAATTTGCAAATTATGGTGGAAAATAAGTATTTAGTCAATATCAAAAGTTCATCTCAATACTTTGTTATATATCCTTTGTTGGCAATGACAGAGGTCAAACGTTTCCTGTAAGTCTTCACAAGGTTGGCACACACTGTTGCTGGTATGTTGGCCCATTCCTCCATGCAGATCTCCTCTAGAGCAGTGATGTTTTGGGGCTGTTGCTGGGCAACATGGACTTTCAACTCCCTCCAAAGGTTTTCTATGGGGTTGAGATCTGGAGACTGGCTAGGCCACTCCAGGACCTTGAAATGCTTCTTACGAAGCCACTTCTTCATTGCCCGGGTGGTATGTTTGGGATCATTGTCATGTTGGAAGACCCAGCCATGTTTTATCTTCAATGCCCTTGCTGATGGAAGGAGGTTTGCACTCAAAATCTCGCGATACATGGCCTCATTCATTCTGTCCTGTACATGGATCAGTCGTCCTGGTCCCTTTGCGGAGGAACAGCCCCAAAGCATGATGTTGCCACCCCCATGCTTCACAGTAGGTATGGTGTTCTTTGGATGCAACTCTGCATTCTCTCTCCTCCAAACAGGATGAGTTGTGTTTCTTCCAAACAGTTCTATTTTGGTTTCATCTGACCATATGACATTCTTCCAGTCGTCTTCTGGATCATCCAAATGCTCTCTAGCAAACTTCAGACGGGCCCGGACATGTACTGGCTTAAGCAGGGGGACACGTCTGGCACTTCAGGATTTGAGTCCCTGGCGGCGTAGTGTGTTACTGATGGTAGCCTTTGTTACATTGGTCCCAACTCTCTGCAGGTCATTCACTAGGTCCCTCCGTGTGGTCCTGGGATTTTTGCTCACCGTTCTTGTGATCATTTTGACCCCACGGGGTGAGATCTTGCGTGGAGTCCCAGATCGAGGGAGATTATCAGTGATCTTGTATGTCTTCCATTTTCTAATTATTGCTCCCCCAGTTGATTTGTTTACGCCAAGCTGCTTGCCTATTGCAGATTCAGTCTTCCCAACCTGGTGCAAGTCTACAATTTTGTTTCTGGTGTCCTTCGACAGCTCTTTGGTCTTCACCATAGTGGAGTTTGGAGTGTGACTGTTTGAGGTTGTGGACAGGTGTCTTTTATACTGATAACAAGTTCAAAAAGGTGCCATTGATACAGGTAATGGGTGCAGGACAGAGGAGCCTCTTAAAGAAGAAGGTACAGGTCTGTGAGAGCCAGAAATCTTGCTTGTTTGTAGGTGACCAAATACTTATTTTCCACCATAATTTGCAAATAAATTCTTTCCAAATCAGCCAATGTGATTGTCTGGATTTTTTTTCTCATTTTGTCTCCAATAGTTGAGGTCTACCTATGATGCCAATTACAGGCACCTCTCATCTTTTTAAGTGGGAGAACTTGCACAATTGGTGGCTGACTAAATACTTTTTTGCCCCACTGTATATTCAGTATAATAATTACGTTTTTATATTGTTTTGAGCCCCTGAAATGCATTGGCTTTCTACTTTTGCATCAAATTAAATAACACCTTTTACTGGACATTCTAATCCTTCCAGTATTCTGCTGACTAATATATTCTTGCTCCTCAAAAAAAAACCCATGGCAGGGGACCAAATCAAAGCGAATTATAAGCAAATATGGGAAAAGCTTGAATGGTCAAAACACAAGTTGAGTTTACATAAATCTTATAAGAAATTGTTTGCCTGAGTTTGCCAAACTCGGAGTACTCAACAAAAAAATGATGAATAAAGGATTCACAAGAAAAAGCAGTTACAAAAAGGACAATGCGATAGTCTTGAAAGTATGCTTTATTAGCAAAATTGCACATGAAGGACACTTGAGTAAAGACTGCAATTAGCCATCACCTCAATTTAAGACAATACACTATTTGCCTGGCTGTCAGTTACTAAAATACTTCAACATGCATACAGCACACAAGTCAGAGGAAAGTTAAGCTGCCTATAGGTGACTCGAATTATGACGGATTCCGGCTAAATCAGACACAATTAGAGGCCTGGGTGGCCCTGCAAGAACCTGCACCATCAGAAAAGACTATTTAAAAACATAGTAGCAGAAAAATTAGTGAAAGACTGTCTCATAGGACTATATTAGACTGCCCTGGGTGCCATGGTTGAGTAAATGCAATAGCTAGCAGTGGAGATTCTTCCATCCATGGTGTGTAGCATGCACAGGGAAGTTGATAGATTTTCAGACCAACAAATCAAGCCATGTATGGCTACCCTTATAGCCCATTATCTGTACACTCTCCCCAGGACAGCAAATCAAAGCATTAAAGCCAAAGCATCAGAGGGACAGCCAGGCAATGTACAATTCCAGAATGAGCATTCACCATAGCAGCCTACACATTTCCCTTATGACAGGCACCCTTTAATGGAAAACCTAAAGAAATTGGCAAATTTTCCACCCTCTCTTCCTCAAAAATAAAAATGTAAAGGTTTCTGGCAGTCTGAAAAGAGTGATTTATAAAGCAAGCATCACTCTCAGTATAATCTGGTCAGCAGTTCTACTTTCTGGGCTCAGTCTAAGCATGTGACGTGAACTCATTTTGTTTTTATAAGAAATTACTTTGTGGTTTTGAATGATTTGCGTCCAGACAAATGCATTATGAGTAAGAGAGGTTAGACCAATGATATTTCACTGCGCCGAGGCTTTTACTAGCAAAATTAAGTGTAAAATATTTCATAACAGGAAACGGTCGTACTTGAGCACATCTGCCATATACCGACAAGCCATAAATTCGGTTCCCGCCATACATTGTAGGAAGGTTGAATCATAACTTGTTTCCATGAAATGAACAAAGGAGTAAGTTGCACATACTTTCGTGCCTTCAATGCCAAGCTTTGGCAGAGAAAGCGAGCCGAGCCTTCACAATTAATTGGATAGATGTGTAAATGTGGACAAAAGCAAGGCAATTTAGAGCAGACTATCAACTTTGTATATTACCAAAGCTAGGGGGATTACCAGATGGTAAAGAGCCTCTAAGTCTTGTAATACTTCAAAATTTGAGCTGTCTATGACATCCTTAATTTTAGACAAAACTTTAAACTAATAATTTCCTGACATATCACAGTATACAGCAACAGCATAATTTTTCAGGTCTCCACTTTTATAATTAAAGCTCAAGAAATTAATATATTTAAAACAAACATCCCTACAAATTAAAAAAAAATGCAGGTAAAAGCACACAAAAAGCAAGTTTTTTTTTTTAAATGTTTACTTGCAGTGTTTCTTTTATTTCCATGCATTATTTTTAATTCACTTGCAATGTGTCTGAACTTGCTAGAAAATGTGACTGCTCCAGGAAGAGTCAATTCATTAGCACAACCCCTCTTCCTCCTTGCATGTCATGGCCTTCTCCACTTCTAAATCTGTACTGGCCCAGCTCCTCTGACCTCGCCTACTTTTAGCATAGCTGGAGAAGCAAAGGAAAATACCACAGTGTCATTTGAGTCTGCTGGGGTTGTCGACTTCCTATCCAAGACAGATCATGCCCAGTAGCAGTCTCGGGGCATTTGACATGCAGAAGCATATGGACATGTCCACCAGAGATTTTGGCGCCTAGTGGGCTATTTAAAGTGGTTCTTCAGTCTAAAAAAAACAAACATAAAAGACAGCAGCCACATAATACTGTAGCGGCTGGCTTTTAATAAAAGGACACTTACCTGTCCAAGAATTCAGCTCCATCCTAGGCTGGCTCTTCCCTGGTCTTGAGGTCCCTGGTCCCAATATGATAACTGGGAAGCTGGCTGTGACACCTTCCTGAGCTCTGCAAAGGTTTTTTGCTGAATGTTCTTTGTGTTTCGACCCTGATTTCTTCTGATATGTTTCGACCCTGATTTCTTCTGATCTGCTTCTATCTAGATTATCCTTGTCTGCTTATGATTGCCCATCTCTATTGCGGACCTCAGCCTGGACTTCGGACCAAGATTTTGCCTATCAACCTGCATCTCGCTGCCTGTACATTGCCACAGACATGCATTGCATGTTCCAGATCTTGATTTGCCAGTGCACCCAAGTTCCACTCTTCAGTTTCATCTCCCTGGCACTTGTGCTCTTCCATAGCCCTTGCAGTCTCTCAACTTCCTGGGCTGCTTGGATGGGACATGTGCCAGAGGCCACCCCTATCATATCGGAGTCCTAATACAGGTACGTGACAAGTAATAATATGACAAATAAAAATATATTAAATAGAAGCTAGGGCTAGCCATCTCCAAGTGTGCCATAGAATGTATTCCAGGAGCTTATATAGCGCTGGTAATTTACAAAGCGCTTTACGTGTGTGTGTATATGTATGTATATATATATATATATATATATATATATATATTTTTTTTTTTTTTTTTTTTTTTTTTTTACATTACATTCACATCAGTCCCAAACCCTCAAGGAACGTGCAATCTAAGATCCCGAACTCACATTCATACATACACACGCTAGGGCCAATTTAGACAGGAACCAATTAACCTACCAGCATGTTTTTGGAGTGTAGGAGGAAACCAAAGTTCCCAGAGGAAACCCATGTAGGCACAAGGAGAACATGCAAACTCCAGGCAGGTGGTGCCATGGTTGGGACTCGAACCAAAGACCCTAGTACTGTCAGGCAGAAGTGATAAACTTTTAGCCACTGTACTGCCCAAGACAATGCAGTGTTTAGTTTCTCTGATCTATACAAAGTTGCTTTAAAATAAAGAGTGCAAAATCAGGTGCAGCTCTGCATAGAAATCAATCGGCATCTAGATTTTACTAAAAACCAGGTGGACCACGCATAAATATAATCATGTGCATATATACAACACAACTTAAAAAAGTCCAAAATTAGTGAAGGTGCCTGTGCTTAGCTTAATTGTAATATCTTGGCTCAACCATCTCAAGAGTGCTCCACTGTGCTCGACAAAGTGCCCCACATGGACTATCGCTCACCCTTAGCCAATGACCATCTATCTCTAGAGTGGTCTGTAACACTTTAGGGACAATTCCCAATGAGCCAGTTGTCTCCAGATCTCCATGAGTTGGAATAAGCATATCACCACAAAAAAAAAGGAGAAAGAGAGGGTATCCCATAGTGTAAAACTGGTAGTTTTATTGGGGGTAAATTTGTTAAACTCACTCATAAGTAAAGTGCCTGTGCCGGGCACCTGGTGTACGCATCCTTGTTACTCCTAATACATAGAAGCCGCTGTGCTAGACGCTCCTCGGAGCAGAGTGCATTACACAGGGCGAAAGCAATGTCGGCAGAAGTTGCATCATCAAACCTCGACGCATTTCGATCCAAGTCTTCAGGAAGTGCAAGATCCACCATTTTGGTGATGGTATTTATCCACCTAGTTTTTATTTCTATGCATTGTGGTATTTAACACAAGTATAGGACTGCTGCAATATTTTTTGTTTAGCTTGTTAATTATAGCACATCCAATAGCACATGAGCACTTTTTTAAAATAATCTAGATTATATTGGCAAAGCTTAATTGAACAAGCTGAAGTTTGAGGTTGATTGGCTACCATGCACAACTGCACCAATATTCTGAGTGCACCAGTTTTAGTAAATTTACCCCTTAGTGGCTTATTTTCCAGTAAAATAGTAAACAGAGCAATAAACAGGCACTTCTGGACTTACAGTCTGATTATGTATAGGATAACTTGAAATTCTGTCTCAGCCACATAGCCTGCAGAATTAATATGAACCATCACAGGACTCCATCTGTGTAACAAAATGGAAATCCGACCAATCCATACATCTGTATGTATTACCTGACCTGCTGCATACCATGCCAACAGGAAATTGCTTCATAAGGCAATCTCCATGTTAAGACACAAATAAATTGATCATTAAAGCGGTTCGTCACCCTGAAAATTAAAAGTCAGCAGCTAGCTGCTTACTTAACTAAGTGTAGCTGCTTACTTAACAAAAGGACACTTATCTGTCCAGAGATCCAGCGCTGTCTTCACCCAAGCCGGCTCTTCTGCTATCTTTGGGTTTAGGATCTAGCATGTTTACTTTGGGAACCAGGCTGCAACTCCTTGAGGCTTCATAGCCGGCTTCCAAAAGGCATACACAAGTTGCTCTCCTGTTTGTGTGTCCAAGAGGACTGTGGGGCACGAGAGAGGGGTGGCAGAACGACAGGAAATGGGAGCTGGTACCTGTCAAAACCAAGTACCCGCTCCCCATCTTCCCAAAGTGCCAAAACAAAGAGGAGGGTGGAAGGAGGCATGTAGGCAGGTGCAGTCTGTCTCCTTTACTGTAGGTGGTGCTCAAATGAGTGGTACCACAGCCTGGAGAGGAAGTCAAAGGAAATATGGTTTCCCTATGGTTTCCTGGGCCATGAAGCAGTGTTCCTGTTAGCTACACTGCATCCATGTGACCCCTGGTAGCCATCTTGGGTCAGCAGGGTTTTTAATAAGTCCCTGCCCCCGGGTTTTGGCACTCACTTGCAAAGTGGGTAGAGTAGGGAGAGAGATACCCTCTGACAAGGAAAGTGACTAGCAGTAGGGAAAAGTTCCTGATGAGTAGGAACAGGCTGAGGGATTCACTATCCCCAAAGAAGCCTCCCACTTTGGGACAGGACAGGCCACACTTCATCTTCTGAAACAGACACTGTTGGTGAATCTTCCCCGCTGCATCTCTGCATCTGAACTGAACTATGAGTGTGTTCCCTAAGTGGCGCTCTTCCACTGGGGTGTTTGTGGTTTGGCATTCTCTTCAATATAAGTTCCAAGTTTTCTTCCAACCAGAGACGGTCTTTAATGCCACCACGCTGCACCTGCCCACAGGCAGACAAGCAAAACTTCCACTTTTTGGTAAAGTTCCTCTTTAAAGTGTATGTCAGCCTTAACAATTAACTTTTCTTATTGGCTCCTTTTGCCTTGTTAAATATGCTATTGAAAGCATACAGTATCTGTTCAATAAGTGCAAAAAAAAAATCTGTTCTTGTCAGAAATTCGTAGCTGTCCAGTTCAATGACTAATCGGTTCTTCTAGTTCTTATTACTCTCCGTGTTGTGGAG